>NC_046319.1:59423682-59729516 GCF_009819535.1 Lacerta agilis
ATTACCTTGTGCTACGTCTATTGTTAGCAATACTCAGAGTAGATCCATTAAAATGAATGGACATGGCTAATTTAGGTTGAGCGATTTAAATGGGTCTGCCCTGAGTAGAACTTAGTTGGTTGTAATTCTTCCTTCCTTGAAGAGCTCTTTTAATGTTTTTTTATACTTGGCTCCAGAAAATTAATCATCTGAGTGTATACACCCTTCCATGGAATTATGGAATCATTGCCTCAGGCAATTTATTAATAATGCTTTCCTTACATTCCGTTGTGTTTGGACCTGGTTGTTTGGTTCAGTGCATTTTGCGGGATCAAGTTAGCTGTGAAGTTTGGAACACAGACAACTCCTCAAAGGGTATAGGCTATTTTGAACTATAAATACAATTCTTAGCTCTCTGTAGACTGAAAATAAGTCAGACTAATAATAAAAATATTTATTAGTATACAAAGATAGTACATACTTCTCCCAATGTAATACAGAACTGAGGAATAGTCACCAATGTCTCTGCTGCTTCTGTTCTTGTCCCTTTAACTCAGGAGTGGCCAAACTTTTGGAGCCAGTGAACAAATGTGGAATTTTGAGGAAACAGACACCAGTCAGAAAATGGCTGCCGTGGATATGTGACATGCCACAAAATGGCTGCCATCTAAAAGAACAGAAAAGGCGATGGGTCCACAAAATGGTGGAGGCATTCACCCCATCAACAGTCCTGTCATCCATGAGGAAAAGATGACTTGCAGGCAAAACTGCAATTAAAACAAAGGCAGGCTAATCTCTGTGTTTCCTCCCACCCCCGAAGTTGAGGGTATCTGCCACAACATAGGACTAGCACTGTCAGGATTCCTTGTGCAAGCTAACCAGCTATGTGTGAGGGACAGAATCACCTGGGAATAATCATGCCAGCAGTACCCACCCAGTTGGCAGGGTACCTATCAACCACATTTAGTTTTCCTTTAATGGGCTGAAGTGTGATTCACAAAGAGGATTCAGGAACAGCTGGGGAAAGACATTTCCTTTCAACTCTATTTTGGAGGGAGACATTTCCACGTCCCTTGTGTTATCGCCTCCCCTCGCGCCATTCCTCAGTTGCTGGATGTGTTAACTGCTATTGAGCGTCTGCATTCCCCTCAGACTCTTGATCCCCCTGCACTGTCAGCTCCAAGTCTCTGAACAGGTTTGTAAAGAGCCCATTGCTGTGGGCAGAGTCTAAAGTATCTGGGTTTGTACCGAGGAACCAAGGCTTGTTTTCCAACCCCTTGCTCGCTTGAGTTATGCAGTCCGATACAGTGGATCCCAAAGGCTGATGCTGGGGATTCGTCCAGGCTGTCAAATCCCAGGCCACCCACTGCCCAGGGTTCTGATCTTGAATGAGGCTGCTGCAGGTGTGATGTGAAAAGAAGGGTGGTGGCATACTTGACAGAAGATTGCCATCTGAGATGGCATTTTGGTTGGATTCCACCGCAGATGGTTGCAGTTCTGCAGGCTGCTTTCTGTAGCTCCCTGTCTTTTCATCTCTTGTGGCAGGTACTCTCTCTTCCAGAAGGGGTGGAAGCAGCTGTGGCATATCTTGCATGTCTTCCTGAAGCAGCAGACATTGAGTTCGCTCTGCATCTCCCAACACAGGCACTGGCATCTGTTGGGGCTTGTTTCCCCACAATTCTCTTTTAATCTGTTCTGGCACCTGTGATTTATAACGCTCGCTGTTCAAGGAGCCCTCAGCTAAAGAATCGAGCTTCCTCGCTTGATTTGCTGAAGAATTTGCTTTGGTGGAGCTGGTGCCTTCAAAACACACGCCATATGTTAAAGGCGAAGGACCTTGCGTGCATGGTGGGTTGTTCTTGGCCATTTGTGGTGTATAACCTACAGGCCGAGCAATGGTCTGGAACAGTGGTGCGTTGGCCTGTTTCTGGTAAGCTGTTTCTGTCATGCTGAATACTCCCTGGTCCTCCAGTGCCTCCAGAAGATGTTGGGTGATCTGTGCCGGTTGCTTCTCTATAGTAAGTTGGACAGGCTTGCACGAATCATAGGGGTTCAGAATTTGTTCTACCCTCGGCACGAGAGGTTGGGAGCGTAAAATATCCTTGAAATCCTATCAGGGGAAAAGGATTAAATTTAGTTGCCAGAGATAAGAATCAGCATAAAGCTAGGCAGCTAGAGAGATAATGAAGCAGAGTAGTGGAGAGACCAAGTGGTGAAGCATTAAGCAATCAAGTTCTCTCTCTGCCATGGGGCCAGCATGGAACACAGGAAGTTGCCTTATACCAAGTCAGGCCATTGGTTCATCTAGGTCAGTATTGACTACAGCAGGGGTAAGGGGAACCTCTATCAGCCTGAGAGCTACATTCTGTTATGGGCAAGCTTCCAAGGGCCACATGCCAATGGCGGGCAGGGTCAGAGGCAAAAGTGGGTGGAGCAATGAATGTAAATTTGACTTTTGTATACTAATTTCTACAGACACTCAAACACTCCTCAGCTTCCATCCAGGCAGGCACAAGACATTACCAGAGTTCAAGGTCACATCCCAGCTGGGGAAAAACATTCAAGGAGTGTGTGAAGCAGGTCGAGTGAGGGCTGTGGCCTGGTCAGAGGGGGTGTGGCCTGTGAAGAGTTTTGAGGGCCAGGCAGAGAGGACTTGAGGGCCACAGCTGGCACCTGGGCCTGAGGTCAAATGTGACAGGCTACAGTGATGGGCAGCAGCTTACCAGGATTTCAGGCAGGGGTCCTGCCCACTGCTACTTGGAGAAGCCAGGGATTGAACCTGGCATCTTCTGCATGCAAAGCAGAGGTTCGACCACTAAGCTATGCTCCTTCCTCTAGGAGGAAAAGGTTTTTCACTTCAAGGTGGGAATCAACTTTGCCCTCAGGGAAACTTCCATGAATTTAGGGGAGGGGAGGCAGGGTTCTTATCCCCTTTCATAATGGGCTTTGTAGAAAGCACTGCTTCTATTTTATCCAAAGCCTACTGCAAAATGATCCCGTCTCTCCCCCTGGGTTCTCTGTGTAAGCCAAAGAGCTTGACGGGTTGAGAGAAATTAATGGTAACCACAAAAATCACAGGTGGCTACTAAGCCAAGCCAAAATATGGGAACTCCTGGTTAGTAAACACCAAGAACTGCCATGTTTTGTTTACAAGAGTAACCATTCCACCAAGTCTCTCCACTTGCAAAGAAATTACTACTAGGAACCCAGGCAGTGCAGCAATTTCTCCAGCATTCTTGGGTGGGAGCTACAGCCTTCTCCTTGCCCTTCAGGCGCTACTCTTTTATGTATGAACAATGCCCAGAAGTTAAAAGCCCAGGCTCATTAATAAAAAGATCCAACAACCTTCCATAAAGGGGGGCGGGGCGGGAGGTACAGTACATACCAAAGACGTGGGTTGCTGTGCGGTGTGCTGTTTAATATACTTGTAAATGAAGTAATATATTGTTCCAAAGATCAACACTGCCGCAAACAGAGCTACCGCGAACAAATATGCAAACCAGGTGGTATCTGGAGAGAGAAAACAAACCTTTAAAGATAGCAAGACCAGGAGAGTTGAGAGGGCAGGAACAGATGGCATGCACCGTCTAGTCATTCTGGCTCAAGAGTTCATAGGACTGGTCTGGGCGTTTATAAAGGATCATCATCTTTCCAGCTGAAGTAAAGGGAAGTGATGAATGTCCATAGGGACAAAGGAAGCTGCCTTAGTCAGAACATTGGTCCATCTATCTTAGTATTGTCTACACTGGCTGGTAGCGCCTCTTCAGAGCTTCGGACAGGGGTCTTTCCCAGCCTCACTAGGAGATGCTGGGGGTGAAACATGAGACCTTCTGCATTCAAAGAAGGTGCTCTACCACTGAGCTATGAGGCCCTTTACTTTTTGAACTAGCAAAATGCCCTTATTGCGGAGAGCAGAAAGAATGGCTATGAATGGCAAAGATGCCCAGAGGGAGGGCACTGCGCCTCTGTACACACCCAAAGAACCTGGAGCACCAGGGGCAGTTTTACAGTGGTGTCCACAAGTGTAACACTTCCCCACAGGAATGAAGCATAACTCTTTATTTATATGAGAGCAGGTAACAGGTTTCAACATTTGTGAGACGGAACCTGCTTCTTGCTCCTGGTGTCCCCAGTTTCTTGTGGTGGAACAAGGTTTGTCTCCTGCAGAATTGCAGCCTGGTGTAATTTAATCACCCTGCTGCGAAGGGTGCCTCTTGGTTAATGCCTCTAGGTTAGCACTTGCGACATCACCAACCCATTCCAAATCCCTCAAGCAGTGTTTCATTGTTTGCAAAATATTTGTGGCTTTCTTGTTGTTAAGATAAGGGCTTAACTCACATCCATGGAAAGGTATATGTACCTGTGTAAAATAAATAAATACACTGAGATTGGGGGGGGGGGAGACAAAGAGCTCCATAGATTCATTTGTGGCAGGCAAGACTGGGGATTGCTACATTCATTTGTGATGCAAGTTGTGCCACTTAGGTTCACAATGGGAAAATTGCCTGTGGTGACTGCTTCGTCTCTAATGTTTTAAGTATTTAAGATCCGGCAGCATTTCATAACAATGTCTCACCTGATAATGTTTTTGCCCGAAAAACATAAGGCTTGCTGCTTTTGTCTGAATATCTTATGTGTATTGTTCCATTGTATTCGGTGTTGGAATACAAGTCAGAGATTTCAAATTCATTGTTGTTGTTAACTTTGACCCACTAGAGAGAGAGAGAGAGATTTTTATTTTAAGGAGGGAAAGTGGTACTTTGTGTTATCTACTTTCAAAGCTCAACTAAGGGCCAAACTGTATGTTATGCTTAATGTGTAGTATATAGTTGTGTCTTCTGTTTCCCCATAATTAATTAGAGTTGCAGCGGGCCTGATTGGTACCCTAACTACGACATGCCAGATCAGAACCCTGCATGGCTACAATCCCCTGATTTCCACTCCTGGTGTTAGCTGGGGATAAACCTGCCCTCTCCAGACCATCAGGGATCCTTGCACCTCTGATTCACCCAGGAAAAACAGAAGATGTAGCTGCATGCTGTGAACTAGCATAACACGAAGCTTAGTCCTGACACTTCATAAAACAAGGGTGTTTCTGCATGAATATGTATAACAACACAGAGAAAGCTAAAGACTGAAGCTGAAACTTTTGGTTACCCTCAGTTTCCCATTTCTCCAATCTGAAGTTCAGTTCTCCATGTTTCCACATAAGTATGCAATTCTTAAAAAAAAAAAACGCCCTTGTGAAAATTCACGAATGTTTCAGTGCAAATTACTCCTAATCCACCCATTTTTGTATGCGTTTTGCCTAATCCACACATTTTGGCAAAACAATTTCCCCTAACATAATGCACATTTGTATGTTATTTTCACCAATATATGTATTTTTATGCACACTTCAGTATGTGCATTTTTTGACAAATCACATGGCTGGAGAACTGCATTACAACATTCGCAGAAGTGCAAATATTGAAGGGCTGGCTGTGTTTTGGTTTGCATATTACTGTATTTTAGAAAATGTGAATGAGGTAGGTTTGTCTTTAAATGAGAACTGAATTGAATTTATTTCCCATCCTTAATCTGTATGGAATAATGTAGCATCCATCTGTTTTTTTTTTCCTATCCTCCGTTCTCTCTAAGTGGGCAGGTCACGTTCCAAGTTGTGGCTTGCTGCGGCCAGATGCTGCGTCCCATTTGCCAGCATTCCTTTGAACTTAGATAGCATCTTCCTCTTACCATTAGAGGGGAAATTGTCTGATCAATCTCAGGAGTTGGTAAACAATTTGGTTTTAGGGTTAGGATGTTAGATCTTACCTTTCTGCTACCTCCTGTTTATTAGTTCCTGTCTCTATCCATTTGCTACATGCTTTGATGTTATTTGATGTGTAGGAATGTAGTTGCCAGCTTTCCCATGATATCATGGTTACCTGATGCCATCCCATATGAGACCCCTAGGGAGGTGTGCTGGTTAATTTTCATTGGCTTGTTTGAATCTGTAACATTTTTTGCCTGTTTGTAATAAAATACCCTGAGGGGAAGTGCAGAGGGTATTTTTTCTATTCTCTCTCTCTCTGACACTGTCTTCCAGGGCTTGCTGGTCAAGCGCTGCCTCTTTGTCTTTTCTTTCTAAATCCCTTTCTCACTTGCACACATGCATCTCCCTACATAGTGGTGCCCTCTCTGAGGATTATGCAAATAACTGAACTCCCTGTACAAAAAGCCAGCAAATTTTCCCTAGGTGCCGTGGACTCAAGCCTGCAAAAGGGGTGCCACAGACTGAACAGATCCCTTCAGCTCTGAATCGAGCAAAGGTACGCACTGCCATTTCGGGGGGGGGGTTTGTCCATGAGAATTAATCTTAGTAGTTTGCAGGAGAAACATAAATGTCATTTATTGCGTTTATTAACATCAGCAGGGCATAATGTGCCAATGGAAGATTGGCTGCAATCGCTGATGCTTTCGATAGCACAGATTTGGCATTTGGAACAGGAATTTTTTTTAAAAAAAATTTAAATGGGATGAAGTAGGAATTGTTTTACATGAATCTGCACAACCTGATCAGATCTTGCACGTGTGGAAACTATGCAGAGAGGCAATGGCAAAATTTTCTAACCCTCTGCTGGATATATTAGCTGAGGATTTGCCAAAGCAATCTATAATCATTTTGCCCCCTTCTCCAATGCTTCCCTTGACTGAACATGATTTAAATCTGGTGCCATCTGCTCATTCTGTGGGCTACTGCCCAGAACAAGCACCTCAGCCCATGGTGGGAGAGGTGGTTACTCAAAGTATGATAGGAGAAAGCAGCAAGTCACAACTTAGAACGTGACCTGCCCGCTTAGAGAGAATGGAGGATAGAAAAAACCAGATGGATGCTACAGAATAATACACCACTGCAGTAGGCCCATCTAGGAGAAGGAAACTCTGACCCTAAACCTCTGCTGCCTTGCAGGATATCTTTGGGAGAAGGAAAGGCCAAGGAGGGAACCCTACACAAATCCAGAGTGGAGTCCCTAAGACAGTTGGGTGGCGCCTTGTACACCTCCTTCCAGCAACTCCTGCAGACAAGCTGGTGCCAAACATACTGCTCTGCTTTCCTTTGGGCCACATCAGTAATGCAGAGAGGGGTCTTGTCATCTGGGCACACTGCCCAGGCTTGTACCCTGGGGAGGTCACTTTGGTGTGGCTAACGCAGCAGTTTGACTTCAAACCCAGAAGTGCATTCCATTGTCTCTTGAGTCAGACAACAACAGTCAAAGAAATAAGAATTGGGTACCTTCCCCCAAAGTTACCATTTTCTCTCATACACCTGTTTCCCCAACCCCCTTACCTCCTGCTTTGTCTTTCGGCAATATATCGTTAATTCATATTCAACGGTCATTCCAATTTGACTGAAAATGTCTACGACGGTCAGGGTCTGGTTATCCTTGTCTCTCAGAGGGGTAGCAGGAGGTTGCACGTAGAACTTTATTGAATTAACACTGGGTGTGTATTTCACATCAGGACTCCCAATAATGGCTTGGAGAGAGAGAGAGAGAGAGAGAGAGAGAGAGAGAGAGAGAGAGAGAGAGACGGAGGGAGAGGGAGAGAAAAAAAGGGATTTGTTTAAGACTGAATAGTTTAGTGATAGTAGTTTTGAGAACTGGATAACTGAGGCATTTTTTAAAAAAAATTGGCTCAGTTTCTTTAATACTGACTTCTCATTGTTAGCACGCTTGGCCCTCACATGATGTCTACACCATGTATTTAAAACATTCATACGTATATGTACATAATTTTAATTGTATGCCACCTTTCCACAGTTCAAACCATGATCAAGGCGGCTTACAACATGAAAAAAATACATAATTACAGCACAACAAAAGCAGCCATAAAGAAAACATCAAAAAATACACAACCAAATTGAAAAAAAATACACATAAATTATAGTAAGATCTAAAATAAAGTTAAGATAAAATAAATTAAAAATTAATATCAATAACAGCAACAGCAACAAGACCCCCTAAGCAAGTCCCCAACCCAAGAGTACCATTTAAACACTCATGGCTGCTCCCCAAGAATCCTGGGAACTGCAATTTGTTAAAGGTGTTGGGAATTGGCCCAGCGCTGCCATTAACAAACTCCAGTTCTCAGGTTCTTTGGGGAAAGCTATCAGTGTCAGAGCAGGATGAAGAGGACCAAAACACAGGAGTGGAGAACCTTTAGCCCTCCAGTTGTTGCTGAACTACAACTCCCATCAGCCCCAGCAAGCACTGCCAATGGCCACAGGTGATGAGAACTGTAGTTCAGCAACATCCGCACAACCTGTAATAGCTGCACCTGCTGAATGAGGCAGCTTTCTTAAAGAAACATGAGGCCTGTCTTTGGGGAACATGTTTACCTTACTCCTGCAGCTTTCAACTACTGTATGGAAGGGAGAATTTCAACAAATGCATCTTACCCCAACATAGTGCCATAGTGGCGAGACATCCTACAACTGTTGAAGTTTATTTTCTTGTTTACTTTTTAACAATGTGTCTCACTTTCCCACTAAAGTAGAACTCAAGGCAACTCAAGGAGAGGGCGTGTGGTTTGGAGAGAATTTTGAGGGACAGGTGCTTTGGTAGACATTTGGCTGCTGGGCCAGATGTTCCCCACCTTGATTTACAATATTAGCCACTTACTGTTTTCCCGGGGATAGAATCTTGAGGACTCGGCCCATTTGGAGACGCAACAGTTAGGGACGGTGGCTCTCACTCTGGCGTAGTAGCAATCGGTGAAGTTTTCCGTTTCAAGCGTGAGGTTGCAGGAGCTGCGTGTGATGTTTTGGCACTCATTCTTGTTCTGCCATGCATCCCCGTACCTATGAACAAAGGTAGCTGAATCAGGCCAAAAGCCCACTTAGCTCAGTATTATCCAAGCTGACTGGCAATAGTTCTCCAAGATTTCAGACTAGTGTTTTTCCCAGCCTCACCTTGAGATGCCACCGGGGATTGAACCTGGGGCCTTCTGCATGCAAAGCAGATGCTCTACTTCTGAGTTACAGCCCTTCCCCCCACAAACACTGCTCCCCACCTGCTTTAGGCAATATGTGGGTGGAGAACAGGCAGCGGCATAGACAGCACACGTCACTGTTAAACCACAGGGAAGGCAATTCAGGTCTGAGATAGACATCAGTGAAAAAGAGACACGTGCCTGGATCTGCCACGGTGTGTTGCAAGCTGCGATGCTACCAGCCACTTGGCTGGCTGTGCTATTGTTGCCAGGATTCCAGGTTAAGACAAATAAGATGTGAAGGTTTCAGAGCAGTTGGGCCTATTTGGAAGTGAGTTCTCTGCATTCAGCCCAGCATTCACTCCAGGGTTGAGTTCAGGAACCTATCTGGTTCGGCAAGCAGAACTGAGCACTGCACAGCACCGATTGGCCAGCGCCTTTTACATCACCAATGCAGCTTCCACCCCCAATCTCTAGGACAATTTTGCTTTTAAAAAGCTTCCTTTTTAAACAATGCTAAGGTGGCATATGACAGATACTTTAGGGGTCAAACAGGCTGCCACCTGGGGCACAGTGGAGTTAGTGCAGATTGTGGTGGAATAATGCCTGGTTCATCATGGGTTAACCTATCACTCCCATGTTAGGTAGGTGTTCCCTGGGAGGCGGAGCTAGTTGGCATTCTAAAAGGAGGGGGAACAACCTTGAAAGGCAGTTGGGGGTTTGGCAGTTGGGTGCGGAGGATTAGAAAGAGAAACTGCGAGGTTAGGCTTTGGGGAATGGGAGGAAAGGTCCTTTCCATTGCTAAAGGGATGCAGGAAATATTATAATTAAGCTGAATTACATAAGAAGATTTGTACCAGTAATAACCCGAGACATCCATGTTTTCAAGTTACCTAATAAAGTTAAAAGTGCTTAAACGTTCGCTGACTGTGGCAGTGTATCAGTACCTTAAGAGGTTTGACTAAGAGGAGAGAACAAAGCTTTCCTGTGGAAGAGGAAACCGTTTGCTTATTCTCCTGTCATACAGAGGGCTGGACAGTGAAGCCAAATGTGCCACGTAGTTGCCTAAAGTGAAGGCAAACTGCAGTAGGTGGGAACCCTGGGAGGGAGATCCCATAGGTGGCAAGAGGTTTTCAAACGTAAAGCACTGAGGTACCCCAGAGACAACTCCCATATAAACACTGAAGGATTCATCCTAGTTGTCAGTGAAACTTAGGGAGAGTCACGGTTGGGGAAGTATCTACAGGGGAGGGAATAGGATCCTTCACACAGATCACATCACACAATGTGGGCCACTAAGGTCAGAAGGCAGGTTTCATCCTCAACCCAACGGTGTCCTTAAGAAAGCTCTATTACTTTTTTCCCTGCGTAAGTGGAAAAGAGCAGAGGGTGTCATGTTACACTGAATCAGACCTTGGGTCCATCTAGTTCAGTATCGTGTACACTCACTGGCATCAGCTCTCCTGGATTTCAGACCCTGGAGATGCCAGGGATTGTACCTGTTTCTGGGAGGAAGGGTTGGCTATAATGGCAATATAATAAGAGGAAGAAGAGTATACTTCCCCACCACTCTGGTAACTGGTGGCCTTTGTCAATAGGAATCTCATGGGTGGGGTGAAATGCAAGAATACCAAACAGGGCACATGGCGCCTCTGTGCAGGCCCTCCTTCCAGACAGCCTCCACCCATCATAATAGCCCATCATTATTTTTTTTTGTTTCATCATTCTTGGCGCAGGAGGAGTGGCTCCTCTCATATGCCTCCCTTGAATGAGGCATGCAAAATATGCAGAACGGGGGAGGCTCTCTCTTGGGGTTGCCAGCTTGTCACCATCTTAGTTATTCAGCTATCAAATTTCCAAGCTGCCCTTTGCTGCAGAGCCCCAGGCTGGGTTGCAGCAGCACAAACAAACAAACAATGACATTAAAACCGGTTAAATGAATTTACATTGAAGAAAATGCCAGAAAAGTATATGTAAAAATAAAAAAGGGAAATTGAGTAGGTCCTAAAATATATATGTCAGAAGGCCAGGGTAGAGTGGTTTGTCTTCAGTGCACAGTGAAAACAATGCAGTGATGGCACCAGGTGCATTTCTTTACCGTCGCAGCAGGTACAAGGCCTGGGCAAAGGGGTGGGTGTTTCACTAAGGCAGAAGTAGCCAACAGATTCTTTGGATTACAATTCCCATTATCCCTGGCTATTGGGCATGCTGGCTACGCTTACACTAAGTTGCCATGTAGCATACCTTGCTCTCCATATTTGACCTGATGGTAGGGATGGATGGATGGATGGATGGATGGAACTCAGTTTCTAATTTTCCCAGTCTTTGATTCAGTTCTCTACATTGCTGCAGTGATTTACAATTTTCCGCCATGAAAAGTTGTCAGGATTTTAGTGCAAATTTCTCCCAACGAACATGTTTGTGTGCGGTTTTGATTAATGGACTCATTTCTGGGGGGCAATTTCCCCCAATATAGCACACATTTATATGTTCTTTTCATGAATATATGTGTTTTTTATGCACACTTTCCCCTAACATAATGCATTTTTGGAAAACATTGTTGCAAAATTGGGAGAAATGTGGATTTCAGTGCATGGGTGGGTGGGTTTTGGTTCTCATAAAACAAATTGGGTAGTTTCACTTAAAAATGAGAACTGAATCGAATTCCCCCTCCTCCCAACTTTCTAAAAGCCCCTGCGCGCAAAACAAAGCTGCAGTTAAGAGGAGACCAGGTGTCGCTATAGGTTGGAGATGCACTGTCCGTAACCTCCTCCCAACTTTCCAAAAGCCTTTTTGAGCAAACAAGGTTTCAGGTGAGGAGTTTTTTAAAAAGTCAGCACCTTACAGTGCAATCCTAATGTCTGCTTACAATTAAATCCTACTGGGTTCAGTGTTTACTTCCGTGTAGTTACTAGGATTTGCACTGCAGCTTTAGCAAAGCAGCAACAGCAGGATTAGAGGAATAATCCACCAGACTTTCTTTATTTCTCCAGACAATCTCATGGGTTTACAGAACAGAAAGATGACAAGACTTACTGCAACTGTCTGCTACCAACTTTGCGAAAGGCTTTGTGGGTAAATACGCTTGTGGAAGAGGAGGGCAAGTTTTTAAAGAGATGGTGTCACTTACTGCGAAAGCCATAAATATGTTTTCTTTTTTTTTTATAAGAATTTATTGACATTTTTACTTATAACAACATACAACCTTAACCACACCTACATTTATACACAAACAAAACAAATACAATTACACATCTTATACAAAGATTGCCATGATTTTTCTTCTTAATTAGACATCTGCTAAAAAAAAATTCCTTTTTCCAATCTTGACAGTTGACTTCCCCTGCCTTTTCACCTTCGAGTTTATATCCATAATCTACTTCTTAACCTCTTCATTTAAAAAAAAATTAAACTTAATTATATATATAAAGTAACACGTTCATCTTAATCTTCATCTTAGTCTTAATCGTCTTAATCTATAAACTTAAACCACTTAAAATGACTTCATTTATACTACATCCTCATAAATCCTCACAAATCATCCTCATCAAATCTATCTCTTCTATCCTTTGAACTGCTGCTAATAACATAAAAACTTGAAATATCTCTTTTCATATTCAAACAAATAATAAAACAAACTATTGTTGACAGTGATCACCCTCCGATTTCAAAATACCATAACAGATTGCTTTAGATTTTACTTAGTACTTCACCCCACACCCCCTCTGTCCATTCTTCTTCTCCTGATGGCATCAGCACTGAACTTCCATGCAACTTCCCTCTCCCAACGTCCACAGATCCAGGCACAGTCCAACACTCTCCTTGCCACGAGCTCCGAGGTATCCAACTCTCCCTCTCTCAGCTTCTCCGGTTCTTTGTAACATTCCTTTTCTTCTTGTAAATACCTTAATTCTCTGTCCCTGGCCCCCGAGCTCACACCTCGGGGACTGGATATAGCAAATCTTGACATCGCCTTGGGGCTGCCACCCCCAACAAGCGAATTTCTTCTCCGAAGTAGCTCATTCATTTCTTCCCATCTTTCCATCCATCCTCTCAGCTCTTTGACAAGATTTCCTTCCAAAGTGTCAAAAGTTTTGTTAGCCTCCTCTGTGGGCAGTTGGTTCCATTTCAGACCCCCACACAAGACTTTAACTTTTCTGTAAATTAGTTCCACCTTCAAGGCAGTGAGCCTTTGTTCATCTGTTAGTCCAGAGTTCAATACCAGTTCAAGGACGAAACCCAGCATACTGGCAGAGGAGGAGGAAGTGGGTATCATATTTCTTTTCCTGTCTCTTTGTTCGTCGCCATTTTCCTAAGCTGGAGCGCAAACACCGCAACTTTAAATAGAGATATTTTCCACTAGTTAGCTTCCCAAGAAAAAAGTTTGCCAGTCTCATGTATCAATTTTAGATACTTTATAACCAGTTCTGTGGCAGCAATCCCTCAAATTGGTTAATTTCTTAGGCTCGAAGGGAGGGAGGCAGGCTGCCTTTCTCCTTCCCCCCGGATCGTTCCAAAAACACGATTTCTGCCAAGATTATTTACTCACGACCACCGGGTTCCTTTAGCTCCATTCTTCACAGGTAGAACTTGGACGCTCACCGCGGGCTTTGCCGCCGCATTTGCATCCCGGTTGGGGCATATCCCCGTAAGCCCGGCTCCGTTGTCCCTTCACCCCCACTCCCCCTTTACAGGGGGGTAGGGGAAGGGTTCGGAGCCTCCGCGGGCACAGCCGGGGAGCCCAGGGTGCGGGACGCTCTTCCCGCACCCCAACCGGAGCCGCGCGCTGCGGTAGCGCGGCTCCTAACCCCCGGGATGGATCGGGCGCCTCGCAGCCGAAGCAGCCCCGACCACCCGCTATGGCGTCGCCAGCCGGAAGTCGAAAGCCATAAATATGTTTTCATCGTCGCCAAGCTCTCCATCAGTCAACCATTCATTATGTTTTGGTGGGTGTTCCCTGAAAGTGTGTGTGTGTAGCTATCAAGCTATCTGGCGCCCTTCAAATCAAACCAGGTATCTCTTTTCCTCCCTCTTTTGCATCTCGAAAGCAGGCAGTGGTGCAATTTATCTGCATGTTTTCCTCTTCTCTCTCTCTAGCTTAATTGCTGCAATGAATATTCAATTTAGATATTAAGGTTTAATGAGAATTTCACAACCCATCCATGGCCTGCAATCAAAGGGTTATGCTTACTGGAAAGATCAAAGGAGAAAAGTGTCTGGGTGCCAAGTTCTCCAGCTTGTGCAACAGAGGAAGATCTAAAATACGGTGCACTTCAGGGGACACACCAGGTATCTCAGCAATGTGATGGAAGCAAATTGGGTGGAAGCTGTCATCAAGAGGATTTGTTTACACGCCACCCCTACCCCAGTCATCTGAGTTAGATATTTCTTTGCTCATTTTACAGTTCTTGGAAAACATTCAGGTTGGGGTCTACTTGTGCAACAACATGAAGTGAACTGTATATCATGGGCCTGCATGATGAAAAGAGAGCTCTTTTTTATCTGTTCTGCCAGAATAGGAATAATTCTTGCATATTTTGTGCATTCTTATAACATGTGTTTTATGCACATACAGTGGTACCTCGACTTACGAATTTAATCCGTTCCGAATGCACATTCGTAGGTCGAGAAATTCGTAAGTCGGAAAAAGCAATTTCCCCATAGGAATGCATTGGAAACGAAAAATTCATAAGTCGAGTAAACCGCATCTAAAATTCGTAAGTTGAGTAAACCCCATCTAAAACCACCAACGGATGTCCTTCGGATGTCAAAAAATTCGTAGGCGTGTGGGCACCTTTTTCATTCGTAAGTCGAAAAATTCGTATGTCGAGTAATTCGTAAGTCGAGGTACCACTGTATATGTATACCTCAAGTTTCCTAAAGTTACCAGCACATAAACAGATACCTACAGCAATGTGTATAAAAGGGTATTTTGCATGAATACTTATACAATTATGTTTCAGAAATATAGTACGGAATATATATATATATATATATATATATATATATATATATATATATGAAATATAGTGTAGAAACCAACAAAACGGATAATGCCCAAGTGCTCTATGCAAGAGCACTTGACTGGGGCTGAATCTACACATGGAGGGTGGGGGGAACGGTATAAATAAGCCATGAATTCAATTGTTATAACAAAAGAAAAAACTCTATGTAAAATCGCATACACAAAGTTATTTGCTCTACAGCACCACCTGGTGTTTCGTGTTTATAACACATTTAAAACACTCTTTGTTTGTTCTCTAATGTAGCTGAGTCCTTTGTCAGGACCACCAAACACCGTGCATAAATCCATGGGAAACAGATTGGTGAATGTGTGTACTTCCATGTTTGTTTACAAGCACGCATGCTGAGCAAGGAGAAGCAAGCAATTCTTGAAAGCAGCATCAGTTCTTCCCACAGCTACAGTGGCATTGCAGCTCCTCAAGGCTGCCTCTCATTTGCCAGTTGCATTCCAAATGGTAAAACTATTTCTGCACCCTGCTACGTAGGCGTGACCTAAATTCCTTGCACTGGGAGTATTCACATTGTGATATTGGTACAAGACAACCAGTGTGGTGCAGTGGTTGGAGTGCTGGAGACAGGGGTCCAAACCCATTAAGCTCTCTGTGTGACCTTGGGCCAGTTACAGTCTTTCAGCCTAACATGCCTATTTTGCAGATAAAATGGATGGGAGGATCAATTTATACCACACTGAGCTCCTTATAAATGTAATAATTGGGACTGTCAGCTCCCATTAGTGAGAACCTAAAGCTACACAACAGCCTCAAAATATGGCCATATCCAGAGCCGCCTCAGCCATTAGGCAGAGTAAGTTTATCATTTCAGATGGCAGATACTGGGGGTGGGGCCAACAATGGCTGTCCCCTTCTAAGCCCCCCCCCCCAACTGTCCCCTTCTCTTACAGGACAGAGCTGTATTTGTCCATATGTACTTGCTGCCATCATCTGTGGCATGGGACACTGTCCCATTGACAGTACTAGAAAGTCCAATTGGCTTATGCTTCTAGAATGGGGAGGACACATCATCTTGCCTGTTCCCTCGGGCAGCAAAATGTTTTGGGCTGGACCCGGGGTCCGTTCCTTCCCTGGACCTGACACAATGCTATTCCCACAGCAAAGTATTTTTCTCCCTATCTGAGATATCTGTGGGTTCAAAGAATAACAGTCACCAGTCACACCAAGTAAGGAGAAGGAATAGTCCTCTTACTTCTTGTACTGCACATCGTACACCGTGCCTGGAAGTGGCTCCCCCCAGCTCTTCCAAGTGAAGATGTTTTCAAAGTTTGTGGACAAAAAGATTGGTTGTTGAATGAGTGGTGGTCTCTCTGCTAGCGAATTCCCTATGATGAAGGGGGGAAAATGATTATTAGAGATTAACCGTAGAAAGTGGAATCTCTGTACTTAGGCTGTGTATATCTTACCAACTTAAAAGGAAGGTAGGGTCACTCTTTTTCTCAATTCAGACTAAAGGTGGTTGCTGCTGGCGGGGGCAGGGGGGGACAACGACACATTGAAACAAGGGATGGAAGGATTACCGTATATACTTGAGTATAAGCCTAGTTTTTCAGCACATTTTTTGTGCTGGAAAAGCTGCCCTCGGCTTATACTCGAGTGAGGCGGGCGGTGGGGGCAGCGAGAAATAAGCCCTTTCTCTCCACTCGTTCCGCCGCCCGCTCACCCCAGTCAACCATTCCTTAAGAAGTGTACAAGAACGGTGGTTCTTTACTCTCCCCAGGCAGCTTGTTCCATTCCTGAACTGCTCACATAAATGCAAACTTTAGACCCCAGAAGGCAGAAAGCCTATCAGTTAAGGAAGTATTAAAACCCCACAGGTGCTCACTTTCCCTGGTTCCTGCTTAAACAGGACAGGATCCCAGCCTTCTCTGTATAACACAAGGGAACATTGCGCTGTGGGTTAAACCACAGAGCCCTATGGCTTGCCAATCAGAAGAATGGCGGTTCGAATATCCGTGATGGGGTGAGCTCCACAGCAGCAAAGGAGGAAGAGGAAGGAGCAGCCCAAAGGGCTGCTTTTGGGCTGCTCGTTCCTCCTTCTCCTCCACAGCGGCAAAGGTGAACCGGCTTATACTCGAGTCAATAAGTTTTCCCAGGTTTTTGTAGGAAAATTAGGTGCCTCGGCTTATATTCGGGTCGGCTTATACTCGGGTATATACGGTAGTCCGTTTTGGCTCTCTCAGTTTCTCATTTCTCAAAATTTAAATACAGTTCTCTACGTTTTTTTCAACAACTGATGGTGTTTTTTTTTGTCAAAAATTCGCACGAAAAGTCTCCAGTATGTTTGTGTGTAATTCTGCAAATAAATATATTTTTTCAGCAAGCAATTCCTCACAATATAATGCATCTAGTATATTATTTTAATTAACATATTGATATTTTTTGGCAAAGTTTCCCTAAATATATACCATCTGTGGTTGGAGAACTGTATTGCAAAATTTCGATATTTGCGAATTTCCATGAACTACCCTGTTTTCTTTAAGCTCTCATATTGATTTAGGAAAATGCACATTTGATGGAATCGGCTATCAATGTGAACTGAATCAAATTTATCCCCCATCTCTATTTTTTCCCCATACAGTATTTCATAAGAAATGACAGGATAGATATGGATAATGATAACATTTATTACCCACCTTAATGTTTGTGGCTAATGTCATGTGTGCACCACTTCCCAAACCAGCAGTGGGAGCACAGAACAAATGCAGAGTGTGGCCCCAATTAAAATTCCCCTCATACCAAAGTTTGAGAACCCCTGTTCTAGAGAATTTTATTTGCTGCTTTTTGTTGTAGTGTTGCTGTACATTGCTCTGGGATTCTGTAGGTGGAAGGGTGGTGTAGAAATGCAATAAAACTCAGGCCAGTGGGGACTCCATGCCTCTTTACTTGGCCCTAAGGTGGGCCACCCACCCTCTCAGGCCCCCCACTTTGCCCCCTCCTTGAGGGTTTTTGCCTCACTGGTAAGTTTCCTTGCACTCTAATAATGTTTCTTGCCTGTGTAGGTGGAGGATAGAGAGAGATATGTGCGTAGAAACTGGCTTTCTGTACAAAGGTAACATTTACACTCATTGCTTTGCTCACTTTTTGCCTCTGACCCCACCCACCACTTGCATATAGCCCTTCAAATTAAGGCTGCCTTGGGCTGAAATGGGCTCTCCGCCCCACAAACAAACGAACAATGGTTTCAGGTGGAGAGTCAGCTATTGGCTTAAACCTGTCAAGCACTCTCAGCTGAGTGGTGTTTTGGCAACAGTGATCAGGAAATACAGACCCACATTGTTTAAAAGGTTTACAGTTCATTTGTTTTTTTTAGAATTGTAGAAATAAAAAAACATGCAGCTGGGATTTCCCCCACCTCATTACCCTCGCCTCATGACAGCGATGCAAACTGCCATGTTGGGTGTTGGCTGTAGGAGTCAACTCCTAGGGGGTCTGAGGCATAGCTGTCAACTTTTCTCTTTTTTAAAGGGAAATTCCCTTATTCCGAATAGGATTCCTCGCAAGAAAAGGGAAAAGTTGGCAGCTATGGTCTGGGGCCCCCAAAGTTGATGGGCATTGCCATTCTAATGGTGTGCGTGTACTGCATCTTGTGATCGATTATGCGGGGCAGGGCTTACCCCCAATATTTTCAGTTACAGGTAGGTAGCCGTGTTAGTGTGCATGCACACGAAAGCTCATACCAAGAACAAACTTAGTTGGTCTCTAAGGTGCTACTGGAAGGAATTTTTTTTTTCCCCCCCCAATATTTTGTTCAAGTTGGCATCCTTGGTGTTGGCTCCAGGTTTTGCAGTTCCCATGGGCAAGAGGACCTCCTCAGAGTCCACTCTCTCAACAAGTCCAGCTACTATTCCCAGAATTCTTGGTTGTGTGTGTGCTTTAAAAGTGTGTTGTGTACACCGTCAGAGTCTCACAAGCCGCAAATGGCATTAAGGATGAGAATTAAGAGTCTAGCCTACATCCCTCCCTATTCAAAGGGCAAAACCTCCCATGCAGGGTAAAGGAAAAACAACTCTTCGCAACTCCCAGCTTGGACTCTCCTGCTTTGACTGTGTAGTGAAAAGACATAGGAAATACTTTGATTTCATGTCAGCTTTCTGTATTTCTCCCCCCCCCCCGCAGCCCCAGGTAGGTTGGAGACCACCTATCTATTGAGAGGAAGACTTTCCTCTTTAGGACTGAAATCCTAGGCTTAGTACATACCATACCCTGCAAACCCTTGCACTGTTAAGATTAGTAAGATTCTTTATTTTAAAAAATTCCACAATACAATAAAATTAGGAATAGAAAAGAAGAGAAAAGGACAATAGAAATAAAGAAAATAAAGAGAGAGAGAGAGAAATAAGATAAACAACACAAAACAAAAACATTAGCAAAAGCAAACCCCTACACATTTAAAGCACATTCCCCCCCCCCAAAGAATTGTAGTTTGTAGTTTGTAAAGGGTTGCTGTGAATGGCAGCTCTGAGGGTATTAAGGATTTCTAGGAACTGTAACTCTGTGAAGGTGTAAACTACAGTACCAGGGTTGTTGGAGGGAAATAATGTGTCTTGAAGGTTTAGTCATGTGTAGGCAGCCCCAGTCAGAGGGGAGTGCGACTTGCTTGGTCGCAGAGCCTTGGGGGCACAGCAAGGGATGCTGCAACTATGCTGTAGAATGGAAGGCGGGGGGGGGGCACGCTTAATTTTGACGTCACACAAGGCATTGCTGGATTTTGATACCCCAGGTCTGCCACTGGCCCCAGTTGCCATAGATGAACGCTGTTGCTACCTGCTAGCTTGACAGTTGAAACAAGTGAAGCTATGACAATGCCACTCCAGGGCGTAAGCTCGAAACAAAGCTAATGGGAGCAAGAACCGACCATGAGGATCACGTTTGCCTGCTTGGTAAACTCTCCCTACAGCTTTAAGAGATTCAGAGATCATGAAGAGAGGCTGTAATAAAGAGGAGTCAAAGGCTGGTTACTTACCCACTAGGGAGCACAGGGCCCAGAAGACGAGAAGTTCCTTCATTAATAGCACGGCACAAATAGTCGTGGTATGGGGCTCAACACTGGCTGAATAAATCTGGGAAGGCTCCGAATTCTTGTGCTGGGCTGGTGATCCTGGGCTACCCTGTCTGCCCAGGCTGAAGAGATAATACGGTAACTCTGTCCCCACTGCAGCACATGGAATCGAGCGAGCTTCCTCCGAGACGTCTTCCCTGCTTAAGTGCCAGAGGCACCAGACGCATCCAGCATTCTGAAGCCAGGCCAAGCATATTTCCTGATAAAGGACTTCCTGCTGACATTCCTCAGGAGAAGTCAGGAACTGGTTTTTCTGGTCTAGTGGCCTTTTCCTTCTTCATTTACTATTACCTCAGCCGGCAGAAATAGGGCTCCGCACCTCAGCCTGTGGCTACGGAACTTCTGCAATTCTTGTCGCGCAAGCTGCTGTTGCACTGGTGAAAATAATTTTTTTTTTTAAAAAAAAAAAACCCCTTTTGAAAAGCCTGCACAAGGGAAGACAGTGTCAGGATGTCGTTTTGAAACAGCCTTTTGCTTTGGTTTGCTTTTTAAAAAAGCAACAACCATGCATTCCTAAGCCTGAGGCGAGCTAAATTATAAAGTAAAATCAATAACATTAAATAAAATGTGAGTTCTCGTTTGAAAGCTACATCCTCTGAATACTTAACATTATCCTAAAACAACTTGCATCTGGTGCACACCTTACATTTGAAGCACATCCAAGACACGCTTAGAGCACATGACTTCCCAGAGAATCCTGGGAACTGTAGTTTGCTCCTCGCAGAGCTACAATTCCCAAGGATATTTGAGGGGAAGTTGTGCACTTTATATGTGCATGGGATATTATTTAAAAGGTGGGGCGTGTCTCTAGACTTTGTTCCCTCCAGATATTGTCGGGCCACAATGGGGTGGAGAAGTGAATGTAGGCGGCAGGCTGGATCTTGGCCTCTCCAACGACCATGGGCCATATTGGCAGGTGGGTGGGGCCACCCCCTGTCAATTAACTGATGTCACCGGATCAGATGAAGCATTTTCCTTTGCCTTTATGGTTTGAATTCAGGCAAAGGAATAGAGCTTTACTTATGAGCAGTGCCTGCAAACCCTTCTTTTGGCAGGGAGCGGTGGCTGTATCTGCCTTGCACCTGATGACATCAGGTGTAGGGCAGGTGGGCATGGCTCTTGGAAAGCAGCCTCAAATTAGGTCTGTGGGGGTCAAAGGTTCCTCACCACTGGGCTACAACTCCCAGCATCCCTGATCATTGATGCTGATGCTCGCTGAGGCTGATGGGAGTCTAGCAATATTTGTAGGGCCACAGGTTGCCCATCCCAGTTCTGGAGGGCGCCGCCTTGCCTTCCGCATGGCAAAGAAGAGGAAATGGAAAAGGGCTCAGTTTGGTTTGGATGCGAAAAAGGTCGTTAAGTGGTTTGCAGGGAGAGGGGTGGTTGCTCAGAGGGACAGAACTGACATCGCCGTGAATCTATCACAAAGTGGGGTTTAGATGGGCTCACAATGATGGAAGTGCAAGTGAGAACCCCTGTTTTATGGCAAGTGGGATTTCAAGGAAGGGCCATAGCCCAGGGGTAGAGCATCTGCTTTGCACAGTGAGGGTCCCAGATTCAGCTGGCCCTAGTCTTCTCCACTATTTCTGTTTATAGTAATTGTTTCTGATTTGCATCTATGCATATAAATTGGCATGTACAATTTCCGTGCAAATCTGTGTCCTCTTTTGCCTTTGTTTCATTGGTGCATTTTCTTGTTTTTGGTGATGCGTAGGTAGTCAACTTATGCCCCCAAAGAGACCCTGCACCAGGGGTAGGGAACCTCCAGTCTGCAGGTCTGATCAGGCCCACCAAACTTCCAGATCTGGCCATTTTATCCACACCACGCCCACTCGCCCTACAACTGATGTCATATTTGGCCTGGTTCAGCCAAAAGGGGATTTCAGGCACTACTGATCACTGATTGGTGGTGCCAGCAAAGGCCCGAGTCAAGCACTCCAGAAGACCCCACTAAGTGCTGGTTGTCAGGTCATGTGGAGCGCTTTCCAACAGGCTTCACAAGACTGGAGAGTCAGCTGACAGTTATGTCTTGCAAAACCCCTAACACAGAGCTCTGCAAAACGCGAGAATCAGCTAGCACTGGGGTTGATGGGAATTGTAGTTCCAAACATCTAGAGGTTACTAGGTTGCTGAAGGCAACTCTACAGACATTAGAGTGGTGAGTAACCTGCTTGTCTGCTTTTGATATACGTATATATAGAGAGAGAGGTTATCGCTCATTTGTACTTCCTAGAGCAAAAAGCTGCCACATCCACCTCCTTGCCAAATGAAGCTACCCAACAGGTCTGTTACTTAATATATACAGCTGCTCATCATCAACGGCCTGTTTTCAGACTTGTCATTAGAAGGCAGTCACTGTGTCAACAGCTGCCTGTCTCTGTTCAAAGGTGTAGCTGCCCTTCAAGTCACTTGGAAGAATTTTGCCAGCACTAAGAAAATTTCAGAGGGCACGGCCAGTTCACAAACCCTTTCCGCTTTCAGGTTCCACACGTGTGAGAATGTGGTGGAAACTCATTTTACCACTTCTGCTTTGTCCGAACACTATCATTAGGCTCATTTCCCCTTTCTCGCGCTTTGCCCCGGCAAACAGCCAACTTTTTTCTAAGGTCCAGAGAATAAGGAACTATGGCAGCCACAGAATTGGATAGCAATTCTCCTTTTCTGTCTGGAGGACCCTAATATTGATTTCAGATGGGAATATTGAGAAAGTGGTGTGGCCAAATGTCACAAAATGGCTGCCTGGCCGGCGGAGAGGGAGAGGACATGGCCCAGCACTGCAGAGCTAAAGCGAAAAATGTCTTTGTTTTCTCCATCCCCTAGACAGACTCGTAGAAAAGCAGCCATCAAGTTTTTGTTGCACACGTAAGAGCATAATAAGAGCCTTACTGCTGGATCAATGGCCCAACTAGTCCAGCACCCTGTTCACACAGTGGCCTAGCACAGACAGTTTTGCAAAGCAATGTTCCCTGGTCTAATGCATATTTGTATGTTAATGGATATATGCATTTTTAGCACTCATTACCTCATTACCAACTTGCACAATTGGAAAATATAAGGAAGCTCCATTATGCAAATCAGATTCCTTTTCTCACACCGATGCATCTTAAGTTCTCTTGCAATGCTGATTCAATACCAGTCTCCACTATTAGGTTGCGGCAGATTACATTCGTCTGAAACAATGGTTCCCAAAGTGGACGTTACTGCCCCCTGGGGGGTGGTAGGATTACCAAGGGGGGGGCACTAAGATAAGGTTACCAGATGTCCCCGTTTTCCGGAGACAGTCCCCGGATTTACAAATCAGTACCCATACAAAATCCATTGAAGTTGAAAAGTGTCCCCGGATTCATTGAAAAAAATCTGGTAACCTTACACTAAGAGGCAAGAGGGTGGCGGGGGCGCTGGAGGGGCACACCAGGTTCTGAAAAGCATGCACCAGACGGTCAAGTTCATCAGTTTTGTTGAATCAATTAATCTAAATGGTTTAAACTGGGTTTTCTGAAGGAGCGTCTCTACCCCCATCAATCTACCCGGACACTGAGGTCCAGCGCCGAGGGCCTTCTAGTGGTTCCCTCATTACGAGAAGCCAAGCTACAGAGAACCAGACAGAGGGCCTTC
Organism: Lacerta agilis; assembly: GCF_009819535.1. NCBI lineage: Eukaryota > Metazoa > Chordata > Lepidosauria > Squamata > Lacertidae > Lacerta > Lacerta agilis. Next base: position 59,447,347 of record NC_046319.1, read on the forward strand.
TCGGTAGTGGCACCCACCCTGTGGAATACCCTCCCACCAGTTGTCAAAGAGAACAACAACTACCAGACTTTTAGAAGACATCTTAAGGCAGCCCTGTTTAGGGAAGCTTTTAATGTCTGGTGAATTATTATATTTTAATATTGTGTTGGAAGCCGCCCAGAGTGGTTGGGGAGGCCCAGCCAGATGGGCGGGGTGTAAATAATAATAATAATAATAATAATAATAATAATAATAATAATAATTTTGAATAAATGTACAATTAATTGTTACTGTTCTGGATTTTATTGTGTTATTTATCTTCCTTAGGGGGTTGTGCAAACTGTGATTCTGAATGTTCTTTATAGGGGCACAGAGGATGAGTTTATGGAACCCAAAGGGGAGGGTTTTGGAACCACTGTCCTAAAAGTTCTGCCTCAGTGGTGAGGAAGGTTTGGCTCTCCAGAGGCTGTTGTTGGACTCCAGACCCCATCAGCCCCAGCTGCTGTGGCCAGTGGTCAGGGACAAAGGGAGTTGTAGCCCAGCAGCCTCTGGTAAGCCATAGGTTTTGCACCCCTTCTCCATATATGTAACAGATAGACCTTTCCTCAGTCATATGCAGGGCAGACCCAGCCTGTTAGGCCCACTTGTTGTCCATCCTGTGTGAATTGGGGCTGGACCCTAGTACACTCTTCTTTGGGTGCAGTGGGAAGCCATTGCTTGTAGCGATGGGGAAAGCTGTGCATTTTGAAAAGCATTATGAATCTTCTCATCGAGGAAAACTTGAGAAGCTCCCAGTGACCCCCAAGGTTACCCAGAACACAGGCCACATTCACACCATACATTTAAAGCATCATCATACCATGGGATGCGGGTGGCGCTGTGGTCTAAACCACAGAGCCTAGGGCTTGCCGACCAGAAGGTCGGCGGTTCGAATCCCCACGACGGAGTGAGCTCCTGTTGTTTGGTCCCAGCTCTTGCCCACCTAGCAGTTTGAAAGCACGTCAAAGTGCAAGTAGATAAATAGGTACCGCTCCGGCAAGAAGGTAAACAGCATTTCCGTGCACTGCTCTGGTTCGCCAGAAGCGGCTTTGTCATGCTGGTCACATGACCCAGAAGCTGTTTGCGGACAAATGCCGGCTCCCTCAGCCAGTAAAGCGAGATGAGCGCCGCAACCCCCAGAGTCGTCCACGACTGGACCTAATGTTCAGGGGTACCTTTACCTTTTAACCACTTTAACAGCCATTGCTTCCCTCAAAGAATCCTGGGAACTGTAGTTTGGTAAGGGTGCTGAGAGTGGAGTTAGTCTGAGATTTCCCTGCCCTGCTCTGGGTTCTGTTCAGTAAAAAATATTGCCTGCTGGCACTCCTGGCAGCTTTATCACCACCACTGTCAGGCCTATGAAAAATATATTGGCACCAGCAGAAGAAAAGGTGAGCCGGGGTGTTGGTGAGTTTCATTCTGTATGAAGACTTTCACATACACACCCTGAGCCCCTTCTCCATTTCAAGCTGAAAGTTATTAACAAAATGTTTGGCTCAGCCCTATTTCAAAGTGATCTTGGTTGTTCTCATCACTCCTGCATTCCACAGAAACATGTTCGAGTATCTCCCCTTTTGACCGATTGAAAAACACACAAAGTTTTGAATATATTTTTTCCTGTAAAAGTTTATTTGTAGCCCATTTATGGCTATAAAAACATACATTAGCAATGTAAATAACAATACAATTCAACATTATACACATGCAGTGACACACTTCCCATTTTATTGATAGGGTTGCCAGTTATTATTATTTATTGAATACGGAGCTCTCAGTTTCTAACCTGGCGATTCCTCAACCGTATTTTTCATTCTAAGGAGAAATACCACCTGTCAATATGCATGGGAAGGAACCATTTCTCCTACCTGAAGAAATCAAGTGAGAAGAGCATGCAAGGTTACACTTCAAATGTGTGCATGTGTCAAACTCTGTCACAGTAAAACTTCCTTTAGAAAATACTGTTTGAATTACCCGAAGTGTTACCAAGGGTTGGTGCGGATGGTGGCTTCTAGCACACTTGGCTTGGCAATGTAAGGGGACAATGACAATAAAGATTTGTTCTATTCTATTCTATAAAAGGGAAGGTGCGAAGCAGCTTTGGATGAGGTAGGTTTGTTTTCTCTGGAGGAATCATAGAATAATTGCAAAGAACTAGCCCCCGATGTCCTTGAACATAATATTCATGTCTCGAAAAGTGGGAGGCACAACACAGTTATGGAAACGTCTCCGGCTTAACGGATCTTAATTTGGGGTTCAAGGAGAGCAGTGACGCTCATTTTTCCTAACCCTTATCTGAGCATGTGTGCCCCAACACTGTATAAACATGTCAAAACAACTGCACATCAGAAGCGAAAAGGCTGTAACAACAAGAAGGCACGAGGAAAGGAAGGAAAAGGGAAGGGAGCAGAAGGCTGTATTGCTTTTATTATAATCCAAATAAAACTTTCTATCTGTCCAAAGAGGGATGAACACCAGGAGGACTCCAGATCAAACCTGCCCATATGAGGTTGACCTCAATCTTGATCTCCATTTACCAACCTCCTCTCTCCCTCCACCTCCTTTTAAAGAGCTGGGGCTGGAGGGAGAAAGACGCAAGGGAAAGGAGCCTTCCCTCCAGGTACCTGCCGCACATTATCCCCATCCCAATCGCTAACCTGCTTCAGGTAATGTGGAAGAGGATAGGAGACGAGGTTGTCAGAAAGAACAATGGCTGGATTTGTTGGTTTGGACCGTTGTACCTTCAGAGCAAAGCTTCTTGGCAAAGCTAGCTGCCAGTCTCAAGGCAAGGTTCGCAAGATTCAGCAGCCTGTAGGGCCGGCTGTCACCACCAGAGGGCGACAGTGCATGGTAAACTCTGCGCAAGAGTCTTTGCCAACCTGTTGCCTTGCAAATGTTTTGGTTCACAACTATCAGTGGCCCCACCAACACAACCCTGGCTGGGGCTGATGGGAACTGTAGTCTAAATGGGAACTGTCCGAAATATCTGGGGCACCAGATTGATAAATATATGAGGTATGTATGCACATCTAACAATATATTAACAATATAAATTAACAAATGCATTTAGAACACTTACAACAGCTTGGGACTTCAGAAGGCCTCTTGTGCTCAGCAGAGAGGATTTTTTTTTAGTTCCAACAATGGAATTTAAGACGTAGATCTATTTATTGAATTGACAGTGCCACCCTGTGCCCATGACATATTGCACTGTAAATTAACACATTTATTCTCCTGGCTTTCTTTGTGACTGCTGAGCTGGCCCCTGGAGCCAATGTAGAAGCTTTTGCTACAGTGTGGGGCTAAAACTCTGAAGCGGGAGGCACCTTTCTCTTCCCACACCTTGTTCATTAAGGGATGGGGGGGGGCGAGGATTAAAGAAAACAACATGAGCTTGGACTGAATTGGATTCTGTATAATGGTTAACTTCCCTATTGTAGAATTCAGATATTTCAGTGCAAAGTTCACCACCCTGGTACTGGTGAAACGGCTGTGATCCTAAGATTCTATGACTAGGGAAATCCATTTCAGGGCATCCAAATCAGGTTCTTGCAATATAATGTGTGTGCCTCGGCCAATACCCATGGAATTTGGGTTCTGGAGTACGGCCTGATTCCAAGTCTCTGTTTTCTCCAAGCAGCCCAGGTTCTAAGGCTCCCCTACAAGGCAGCTCCAGAAGAGGTATTTCATCCACGAGACTTCCACAACCACTGGAGTCCTTTTCAGAACCTCTTCCGTCTACAAACTGCTCCTCAAAATGGAGCCCACAGGAGTCCTGGTTGCCTAGCATCCCAAAGAGAGGTATCTTCAAGTCCTCCAGGCTTGCACAGTTTTCTTCAGGATGACCTCGCACAGGTGTGAATTGCTTCCCAGTGGGAAGGTTAATGCTAAGACCTTCTATCAATACTGATGAGAAGTTTATATCCTCATCCCATCCTTTTCCTCCAGCAGTTGGAAAGCCAACTAGAAACCCAAGGGATTCCTCCACAGAGGAACTCTCAGAACTTGAGGTCCCCTCATTCTCTTGGAACCCAGAAGAAGACTCCCCTGTCACCCACTCTGTTGAAGCAGGGACCCCTGGCACCGTTAAATCTGGCAAACCTGACTGAGAACTTCCATAGACAGAAGATGGCAGAGGTGCTTCCAGGCACATGCTGGCCATTTGGCAGTTCAAGCTTTTCTTCTGGAATCGAAGCACTTCCGTGTAGTGTATGGGGCTTCCGCTATCGTCATCTTCCTCATCTTCCTCACTTTCTTCTGACGGCACAGAAGGACTTGGTGCTGAGTGTATCTGGGGGACAGTCTTATTCCTTCTTCCTGATTCCACAAGTGCTCCTGTACATGTTAAGGGATCCAACTTGATTGATTCCCTTTCGCCAATTAACAGCAACTTTGTTGGGCCTTTGGAAAAATCCTAATTAGGGAGACAGAATGTGGTTGACCATTTTAGAGGCTAGATATTTTAAATTCTGGATATAACATTTGTTTATTTCCTTAGTTACTTATACACTCCTTGACTGCAAAAACAAAAAACCCACTAAGCAGTTAAAAGGAAGTATTTAAATTATCAGTAAAAACAGTTAAACAGAATTAAAAACCTTTTAAAAATAATTAAAACGAACAGCAAAATAGATTAAAATATGTCAACATTTCATCTTGAAGTCACCATGACATACTATTTTAAACTAGAACTGATTATGCAAATGGTCAATAGCTAAGGAGGTTTTTGGGATGGGGGAGAAATTACCTTCTGTTCACATTTCAATGCAAACCTACCTGGTTTGCACTTCCTAAAACAATATGCAAACAAATTTTAAATTCACACTTCTCTGCATTTTGAAATGCCATTTTCCGACAAAAAAAAAGTAATGTGTTAGGGGGGAGTGTCAGTAACATTGCAAATATTAGTAAAAGTAACATACAAAACTTCTTCACACAATATGGAAAATTGCTGTCAGAAATGTGTGTGTTGGCAGCATTGCATTGAAAAAGGCATATGATAGAAGAAATGCACACTAAAATGCAGAAGATTTTCATAACGCCTGCTATATATATATATATATATATATATATATATATATATATATATAATATGTATAAAATGATTTCTTGGTTTACAAAAGTATGTGCAATGTCCTCTTTTTCAAGCTGCGTTTTCTACAGATCAGTTTCATTTGTTGTGAGACATTAGTGTTACATTATGAAGAAAAGGGGGAAAGAGGTGGAGGGGGGAGTGGCGAGTGGGGTGGGGTGGGGTGGGGTGGCAATGCTTCTGTTCTACAGTTGTACCTCTGGTTACGTACTTAATTCGTTCCGGAGGTCCGTTCTTAACCTGAAACACCACTTTAGCTAATGGGACCTCCCGTTGCCGCTGCACCGCCAGAGCACGATTTCTGTTCTTGTCCTGAAGCAAAGTTCTTAACCTGAAGCGTTATTTCTGGGTTAGCGGAGTTCTTAACCTGAAGCGTATGTAACCTGAGGTACCACTGTATTTAGTGTATGTGTGGGGTCATAACGCCTTTTTCTTTTTTAAAAAAATGCAAACTGATGTAAAAATGTGGCAAGCTGAACTTAAGGTTGGAAAAACGAGAAACGGAGAGAAAGTAAAATCGACAGATTCATCCATCCCTAAGAAACGGTGCGATCAAGTGCAAAGTAGAGGAGAAATGCGTGCTTGCACATATTTAAAATGCAGCAAAATTTCCAGCTCTACTCTCCTTGCATCCCTTCCTGTCTACTGGGAGCTGTAGGCAGTAGCAACACTGTGTCACATAGAGCAAAAGTGTTTCTGGCTTAGTACAGAGGTATCTTGGTTCTCAAACTTAATCCGTTCCGGAGGTCTGTTCCAAAACCAAAGCATTCCAAAACCAAGGCTCACTTTCCTATGGAAAGTAATGCAAAATGGATCAGTCTGTTCCAGACTGTTAAAAACAACCCCTAAAACAGCAATTCATCATGAATTTTACTATCTAACACAGGGGTCCCCAAACTAAGGCCCGGGGGCCGGATGCGGCCCAATTGCCTTCTAAATCCGGCCCGCGGACAGTCTGGCAATCAGCGTGTTTTGACATGAGTAGAATGTGTCCTTTTATTTAAAATGCATCTCTGGTTTATTTGTGGGGCCTGCCTGGTGTTTTTACATGAGTAGAATGTGTCCTTTTATTTAAAATGCATCTCTGGGTTATTTGTGGGGCATAGGAATTCGTTCATATTTTTTTTCAAAATATAGTCTGGCCCCCCACAAGGTCTGAGGGAAAGTGGACCAGCCCCCTGCTGAAAAAGTTTGCTGACCCCTGATCTAACGAGACCATTGATCCATAAAATGAAAGCAATAAACAATGTACTGCAGTCACACAATCAATCAATCAAGCAATCAATCAGTAGCTGAACTGGGTTCCACACAGTCACAAAAACAAACAAAAAAAGCCGCAAAAACAAAAACGCAAAATAATTAGTGAAAACAGACATACCTCAGCGTAACACTCAAATTGGAAGCGTAACACTCAAAACGGAGCATGTTAGGCTTCCGAAAAAAGTTTCCAAACCAGAACACTTAATTCTGGGTCTGCAGTGTTTGGGTTCCAAGTTGTTCGAGTACCAAGGCGTTTGAGAACCAAGGTACCACTGTATAAAGCAGCATTATCTGTTCCATATACAAGGTGTTTCAGACCTTGGTTTCAAATGGAGAAGTTCAGTCAGGGTTAAGTCTCTGGCAAGAGGAAAGAACCTTGCCATTTGACAAAAACCACAGAACAGGGAAGTAATCTACCTTCCTCCTCCTCCCATTCTTCAACATCTACACAAAAACCCCGACTGAGGTCATCCAGGATTTTGGAGCGCGGTGTGAGCAAAATGTGGGTGGCACACAGCTCTGCTTCTCTTTTACATCTGCGAGTGTGGCAGCAGATGTGCAAGACTGATGTGTTGTCTTGGTAAATGGCTGGATGAGAGCCAATCAACTGAAGCTTAATCCTGACAAGGCCGAGGCACTGTTGGGTGTGGGGGGTCCCTAGGTCAAATGGATGGGATGCAGCCTGCTTTGAGTGGAGTTATGTAGCTTGGGGTTACTTCTGGATCCATTACGGTTGATTGAGGCTCAATTGGCCTTGGTGACATGGAGCATTGGAGCACCTTGCATGGCCGAATTGCACCCCTATCTGGACAGGGGCAGCCTAGCTTCTGACTGTCGTCTTCAATCTGGTAATCTCTAGGTTGGGCTACTTCAATGTGTTATTTGTAGGGCTGCCCCCACAGTTGGGAAACTGCAGCTGGTGCAGAATTCAGAGCCCAGATAGTGAACCAATTCTGGTATTTCTGCAGTCACTACCAGTTAAGTCTCCGAGCTCAATTCAAAGTGCTCGATTTGACCTATAAAGCCTTATGTTGCTCAGGACCCCAATATCTCAAGGACTGCCCTTCCCCCACATGAACCAATCCAGAACCTGACAGCCATCACCAATGGTAGCTCCAGAGGGTGGCAGTACAAGAACGGGCCTTTTCCGTGGTGGCTCCCCACTTCTGGAATGCCCTCCCCATGCTTGGCGCCATCTTTATCCATTTTTAAATGCCAGGCAAAAACGTCCCCCTTCCCCAGGGGTTTTGGCTCTTAATTTGAAGGGTTTCGGGTATTTGTGCCCTTTTAGTGGGGTGGTGTCTGGAAGACTTGTTTATATATATATATATATATATATATATATATATATATATATATATATATATATCTGTGCTTTTAGATTTTTATCAGCAGCTAGTTATACTAGGGTTTAGTGTTTTGTTTTTGTAATTTGCTTTGCATCACTTTTGTGGGGAAAGTGATCATCATCATCATCGTCATCATCTTCCCATACCAAAGCTTGAGGCATCTTGATTTGATTATTCATGTTTCTGTAGCAGCAGAAGGCAATAAAGGCACCAGCAGGGGGCATGAGGAGCAATGGAACAGCAACAAAGACCCAGTTTTCTGCTGCAGAAGAAAGCAAACAAACAAAGCAGTTAATACTGTATTTGGGGTAAGTTGTTCCCCTTTCTCCACTTCAGTCTGTTTTATCGTTCCGTTCTTCCTGGTCTCTTAATTAAAAGCAGTGTTTTGTTTTTGTTTTTTTAAATCACAGACAGAATGAAATTTTCACTGTGATAAAACAAAGCTTCCTTGGCACACAGTGTCTCTGAATATATTTCTGGAATGTGGGGCTCCCCAATATGAGGCCACCGGGATCTGTTCCCATCTACATAAAGAGGCAAAGCTATCTACCGGTACTTTAGCTGTGTGATCACGACGCAACTTCAAACATCCATTTGCACCCATCTAAACTGCATGTGCGCAAGCCTGTCCTGCACATGCTGGATCAGGGCAAGTATACAAAATGGACAGTAAAGTCTTCGTACAAGCGCCCGTTTCCTCCTTCCTTGTACCTTTTTCATGCAAGAGAGTGCAAACTGGTTTCGAGTAGTTGCTCCATTTTTCACTCACGAAGGCACGGGCACGGAAGCAGTATCTGCCGCTGCTCCAGTGTGTTGTGTCGAAGCCCAGAACATTCTTCTTGATCTCAGTGTAGTTCCTCTGGCAGATAAGAAAAGCAAAGGGGGTTGAAATCGACAGTGTCAGGGACCGTGCTGAGGAGGGCTGCACTGAGGAGGACCCTGAATCTTCCCAGGAGCAGGAGGACAGCATAGATTTGGAACAATAGTTTGCAGAGGGGCATAGTTCAGAAGGCAGAAGCTGGGAAGTACTGGAGGGGGAACAGCTAGTGGGAGAGGCACTGGGAAAGAAAGAGTTAACAGACTCACTGTTGCTGGAAATCATTCATCTGCTCAGCCCAAGGTCAAAAGAGCAGATAAGGTGGCAGCACAGAAAGCACAGTGGTTGCGAACTCAGGTTGCAAGACCGAGTAGTGAAGTGGGTGACTAGGGAGGAAGTGGGTGGAACCCTTAATTCGGAGCACCTTCATTCCGAGGAATGTATTCTTTGTTCTCTCACTGTGATCATTAAAGTTTCTAACTGGTAAAAGGCTCCTTTCTCTTTGTTCTGCTTATCTACTGCCAAAGGGGGGGAGGAAGCCGATTCCCTGAACAAACGGGGGGGGGGGTATCAGCAAACATAAACTTTGGCTGAGACTAGGGTTTGAGAGGGGGAATGTTCAATTTTTATTTTACATTTTAGAAACTTGCATTTCATTGGGAAACCGGGGACAAATTCACACTTTTTATACATATAAAACACAAACTGAAACACAGTGAGCGTTTGAAAATTTGTGCATTCCGAATTTCACCATGCACTTCTCCAGCCAAATAATGTGTACAAAAATGCAAACATTGTGGAAGTTGAAAATAACAGACAAAAAATGCATTATAGGAGAGGAAATGGGGTTGCAAAAATATGTAAAATAGTCAAAGCGGCATGCAAAATGTGGTTAACAGGAGAAATGTGCACTAAAATACTGACGAATTCTCATGAGAATTTAAAAACAATGGGGGGATAAATTGCTTCAGAAATGCAGAGAACTGAAGTTAGGGTTGGAAAAATGAGCAACTGAGTAAAACTGAAATTGACAGACTTGCCCATTCCTTGTCCACCAAGAGGCATTACCATGGTTCAAGGATGATTTCAAGCCAGGCAAAAAACAGCTGGGGTGCAAGGCAAGGCCAGTGAAGGGGTGTGGCCAAGGGCCAGACAGAGAGGCTTGGAGGGCCACATTCAGCCCCCAGGGCCTGAGGATCCCCGCCCCTGGTTTAAAGTATACACCAGCACTCCCTGCTGCAGCTGCACTTTGAAGAGGTCCAGTGTACCACACACAGGAGGCTTTTCAATGGAAGGAAGGGTGGGATACAAGTTTAATAAGCACTCCCTAAGCAAGCCCTGAAATGAGGAAGAATTGTTAAATGGCAATGACTTTCAAGAAGAATGTCTGCAGATGATTTTGAAGTTGCATATTCACTGCCTACTTACTGGTTTCCCTGCTCCATCGATGCCATACTCCAAGTCATAGGTCAGGTCTTGAAATGTGGCCTTTGCACAGGATGGGTAGGAGGAAGCAATGTTCACATCAAGAGCATTTTCAGTCTTTTTCAGTTGCAGAATTGGGGGAGCAAGTTCCACTGGAAACGATTGGACAGATGTTAGGGCAATACTGAGAGAGACAGAGAGGAGTAAATACCCACCCCCATCCCCCGAATGCTTGGTTTTTGCCGGTGTGTTCTACATCTCACTGATGCAATAACACACATCATTCCGCTCTATCTGTCGTTCTGCAACGCTTCCTGAATGGTACAGCACTCTTGAGCTATAGAGCAGCAAAACTCTGGGACCCAGAACATTCGTGGTATAAAAAGTTACAGGATTTCAGCAGGAAGCTACAGGGCATGTGCTGACTGGAAATGAAGGCAATATGCTTGCTCTGAGACTTGCAGGAACAAGCAGTATTTGCAAGAGAGATTGCATATAGAGAGATTCAATGTCAATTTGATTCAATTTGCAAGAGAGATTCAATGCCATCCTGAGCACAAATCATCATGAGTGCACAATTTTAATAATATGTCTGGAAGTGTCCTAAAATTCCTGCTCATTTATGGGCCTGTCAGGTAAGCCACCTTGGCCTTTCTAAACCACAGCACTTGCTCAATCTTTACTTCCCCAACCTGGTGCCCTCCAGATATTTTGGACAGTTCCGTGTCTTTCTACTTCACTGCCAATGAGAGCCAGGTTGGGGAAGGTTAATCCCATCAGGTACAGTGGTACCTCGGGTTACAGACGCTTCAGGTTACATACTCCGCTAACCCAGAAATAACGCTTCAGGTTAAGAACTTTGCTTCAGGATAAGAACAGAAATCGTGCTCTGGTGACGCAGCGGCAGTGGGAGGCCCCATTAGCTAAAGTGGTGCTTCAGGTTAAGAAGAGTTTCAGGTTAAGAACGGACCTACGGAATGAATTAAGTACTTAACCAGAGGTACCACTGTATTAGTGTTTTATCCCTATCTGCCAGGCTGTCTGAAGAGAAAGGTACCTCTGGCCTTATAAGGAGATCCCCTCCTCTCTTTCACTTATTAGGTCTTCTGGAACAGAACTGTGAGCAGAACCTTCCATTTCCCAAATTAACAATTGGCGGCACTAGTACAACCACCCTCTGCACCTTGGTCACAGGTTCCTACCAAGCATACCATTAACAGTGTAGTCAATATTATTCAGTTCCACCCATTTGGAAGAGGCCATCCCAGTGCTATTCTTCATCTGAGCTTTCACTTGGACTGAGTATCTGTTGTCCAGTTCTGGAGACACGCAAGTTACGTTGCAGACTGTTTCGGAGATGTCCCTACAGTGCAAGACGTCATCCCATTGAAGTCTGTAAGGCTCACTGCATGAGGAAGCCACCACGGTGGCAGGTTAGTATTCAGATTCACAAGAGGATGTGACGATTTCAATTCTGAAGAACAGTCAGCAACCAATTGCAGCCAGGGGTGGGGATTAGATGGGGCTTTGCCAATACTCAGTCCCTAAAGGATCTTCTTTGTTTTTAAATGACAGGCTCAGTCTTAGAAACAAAATATCCAAGAAAGTGTACCATTCTTCATAGAGGTATGATTTAGAAGAGCTGTCATGAAACAAAATAACCTTGCCTGCACAGGATTTTTTTTTACAGAATATAAATATGGTTTATATGGAATATAAACATAACATACATATACACACACATATAGGCCACATTCACACTATACATTTAAAGGACTATGTTCTCGTTTTAAACAGTCATGGCTTCCCCCCAAAAATTCTGGGAAGTGCAGTTTGTGAAGGTGCTGAGAGTTGTTAGGAGACCTCTGTTTCCCCTCATAGATCTACAGTTCCCAGAGTTCCCTGTGAAGAGGGATTGATTGTACCGATAACTGTCACTCTGTGAGGGAGAAGTGCAAGCTGGATTTCGAAGGGGCAGAGGAACCAGAGAACAAATTGCAAACATGCGCTGGATTATGGAGAAGGCTAGAGAGTTCCAGAAAAACATCTACTTCTGCTTCATTGACTACGCAAAAGCTTTTGACTGTGTCAACCACAGCAAACTATGGCAAGTTCTTAAAGAAATGGGAGTGCCTGATCACCTCATTTGTCTCCTGAGAAATCTCTATGTGGGACAAGAAGCTACAGTTAGAACTGGATATGGAACAACTGATTGGTTCAAAATGGGGAAAGGAGTACGACAAGGCTGTAATTGTCTCCCTGTTATTTAACTTATATGCAGAATTCATCATGCGAAAGGCTGGACTGGATGAATCCCAAGCCGGAATTAAGATTGCCAGAAGAAATATCAACAACCTCAGATATGCTGATGACACAACCTTGATGGCAGAAAGTGAGGAGGAATTAAAGAACCTTTTAATGAGAGTGAAAGAGGAGAGCGCAAAATATGGTCTGAAGCTCAACCTAAAAAAAACTAAGATCATGGTCACTGGTCCCATCACCTCCTGGCAAATAGAAGGGGAAGAAATGAAGGCAGTGAGAGATTTTACTTTCTTGGGTTCCATGATAACTGCAGGTGGTGACGGCAGTCACAAAATTAAAAGACGCCTGCTTCTTGGGAGAAAAGCAATGACAAACCTAGACAGCATCTTAAAAAGCAGAGACATCACCTTGCCGACAAAGGTCCGTATAGTTAAAGCTATGGTTTTCCCAGTAGTAATGTACGGAAGTGAGAGCTGGATCATAAAGAAGGCTGATCACCAAAGAATTGATGCTTTTGAATTATGGTGCTGGAGGAGACTCTTGAGAGTCCCATGGACTGCAAGAAGATCAAACCTATCCATTCTTAAGGAAATCAGGCCTGAGTGCTCACTGGAAGGACAGATCCTGAAGCTGAGACTCCAATACTTTGGCCACCTCATGAGAAGAGAAAACTCCCTGGAAAAGACCCTGATGTTGGGAAAGATGGAGGGCACAAGGAGAAGGGGACGACAGAGGACAAGATGGTTGGACAGTGTTCTCGAAGCTACCAACATTGAGTCTGACCAAACTGCGGGAGGCAGTGGAAGTCAGGAGTGCCTGGCGTGCTCTGGTCCATGGGGTCATGAAGAGTCGGACATGACTAAACAACTAAACAACAACAAAACCACTCTCAACACTCTTAACAAACTACAGCTCCCATAATTCATTGAGGGAAGCCATGACTGTTTAAAGTGGTACAACAGTGTTTTAAATGTATGGTGTGGATGTGGCCATACTTGTTTCCTGTTTTGTTTAATGTGTGCATGTAACTATGCCCTTCACCCCTGAAATATATTGTCAAAAGATAAAAATGGAATGCCCAACCCAATAGCACTGTCAATTTCCCAACCAGTCTGAGCCTGACCTATGGAAAGTTCTGACCAGCAACTGATGTTACACAACGTATTCAGTCAAAGGCCACAGCAGGCCACACCTATTTTTGCAGGTGGGATTCAATTGCAAACCAACAAATACAAGTCATGCAATTAATGAGGATTCGGCGTTCTTGGACAACACACACACACACACACACAGAGAGAGAGAGAGAGAGAGAGAGAGAGAGAGAGAGAGAGAGACCTACTGCAGTAAGGAAAGTGATGAGGAAATGCTCTGGAAAGTGTGGGGTGACAATTACTTCGTGTGACATTGGATAAGCTCCTTGCAATGAACACTCAATAAATGGTGGACATGACAACACCTCCCTGTAAACTTTGTGCAAACAAATCAGGTGTGAATGCTCAATAAACAGGGTCATCTGGGAGACTGTCCTCCCCACATTTTCTCTGAGAAGTGTGTGAACTTAGCTCATCCTGCACGAGAAAACTAGAAGAGGATTTTTTTAATTGGGAGACACAAACACACCCACTGCCTCCAATTTCTTATGGGCTAGTACGGTAATATTCCCAGAAAAATCAAGTGGAAATTATAGTCCAGCCTTTCCCAATCTTTCCCCAGATGTTTTGAACTACAACTCCCAGCCAGCAAGTTGGTGGGAATAGTAGTCCAAAACATCTGGAGGGCTACCAAGCTGGGGGAAGGCTGTTCTAGGCATTGCTCTTGTCTTTGATGCTCACATCCATTGAACAGTGTAGGTTACTCCACGAAGGTCATCGGAAGCTGGCAGCCATGTCAAGAACAGATGGAAATCCTTCGACACAAGCGTCAGATTTTGAGGAGGTGATAGTAGGAATTCTTGGCCTGTTGGAAAGGAAGACTTCCTTAAGTGCCCTGGGTTTCATTCAGGCTAGCCCAAGACTTTTTGGTGGCTCAGGCAGAAGATTCGAAGGACAACCACCCTACTGTAAGGCAAAGCCCACAGGGAACATCTGTGAGGAAACCTTGTAATCTGGATGAGAATCCCACCCGTTGGGCCTCATTTATTCATTACCTGAGTTGGTAAAGGTAAAGGGACCCCTGACCATTAGGTCCAGTCGCAGACGACTCTGGGGTTGCGGCGCTCATCTTGTTTTACTGGCCGAGGGAGCCAGCGTACAGCTTCCAGGTCATGTGGCCAGCATGACTAAGCCGCTTCTGGCGAACCAGAGTAGCGCACGGAAACACCATTTACCTTCCCGCCAGAGCGGTACCTATTTATCTACTTGCACTTGACATGCTTTCGAACTGCTAGGTGGACAGAAGCTGGGACTGAACAATGGGAGCTCACCCCGTCGCGGGGATTCGAACCGCCGACCTTCTGATCGGCAAGCCCTAGGCTCTGTGTTTTAGACCACAGCGCCACCCGCATCCCCTGACCTGAGTTGGTAGTATTCTTATTAATATGAATTAGTTGCATTCTTGCACTCAAGTGCCTCAAAGCAAATCACACGGTAAAAAAAGAACATAACGAAAACATTAAAATCAGTTTTAAAACAGCAATAAACAAAAATTAAAACACTCCCCCAATAGCCTATGTAAAGGGACCTTTCCTAGCACCTCACCTAAATGCATTTCAAGCTCAGACAAAGGCTGGAACTGTCTGAATTCTTTAGTACATATGATATGGGCTTGCCCAATGGTTACCCCTCTCTGGTCCGAGGTCCTCACACACATTAATCTAATTCTAGAGAAATATTTGACACCAGTGAATGCTGAACTGTATTTCAGTGTAACAGGACCTCACTGTTACACTATGTGGTGTAGTGGTTAAGAGTGGTAGACTCGCAATCTGGCGGACCAGGTTCGCGTCCCTGTTACTCCACATTCAGCTGCTGGGTGACCAGGGCCGTCTCATCCATAGGGGCTAGTGGCGCGGTGCGCCAGGGCGCCAGCCCCCCAGGGGCGTCCCGCGAGCCCGCCGGCATACCGGGCGCCCCCTCCCCAACCCGTCCCCACCCCCATGGGCAGGCTGTTGGCCGGGCGCTCGCGTGCCAGTGGCGCAGCTGCTGCCATCCATGCTGGTCCCGGGCGGGCTGCGAGCCAGCCGCCCTCGCCTCCGGGAGCACTGGAAGGGCACGCAGAGCCCCCACCGCTCCAGCGCCACGCCCCTCATCCCCCGCTTGCCCACCCCCCTCCCGAGGGGCAGCAAGTGCAGGAGGCAGGCGGCGGAGAGGCGGCACCCCGGGGGCACCGGAGGGATTGCCGCGCCACGGCGGCCGATCTCCCTAAGACGGCCCTGTGGGTGACCTTGGGCTAGTCACACTTCTTTGAAGTCTCTCGGTCTCACTCACCTCACAGAGTGTTTGTTGTGGGGGAGGAAGGGAAAGGAGAATGTTAGCCGCTTTGAGACTCCTTCGGGTAGTGATAAAGCGGGATATCAAATCCAAACTCTTCTACTGAGGGGCAGCAAAACTGGATTCGGTGAGTTCCAATGGGGACAAAGAGGCTGACACTGCAGTATTGGGAAGAACGCCTCTCGCCCCCAGTTGCACAGCCGTCGCACGTTCTGTTAACATTGGCAGTGTACAAGCAGGCAGCTTTTCACAGGCGGTGGCAGGACAAGAAGTTCTCTGAGATTTGGCCTGTGTATAAAGGCTTGTTTGCCTGAACTGGAGTTGAGCAACGGGCTTCTTCATCTAAGGTCGTTTGTTGAATTTGGGGGCTAGAGCAATAACCCTTGGCTTTCCCTTGTGTGTCTCTGCATATGCGTGTGGATAAATGGATGGTACACACGAGTGCCTTCTTTTAATACTGATGCAGTGACTCTCCTTCTCTGTTCCATAAATGTGTCGTTTTGGTGCCAAATAAAAACTAGAAACAATAATGATTTTTAAAGTGCTGCAGGGGAGAGAAAGGATGGTCGTTGCGACAAAGACAACCGACCTGTGTAAACCTGTGTCTGCTCAGCACAGAGAAGCCTGTTTCTGGGTGAGGCAATAAATCTATACAGTATTTGGGCTAAACCGCCTCAGACTGCAGGGTGGCAGAGCGGAGTCGAGTGTCATGTGACAGAATGCTCCTCCATAAAAATAAAAATAAAATCAGTTGGGGAAAGGTTGTAGCCCAGTGGCAGATCATCTATTTTGCAATCAGAAGGTCCCTGGTTCACTTCCTGGCATCTCCAGGTAGAGTTGGGAGACAGACTCCCTGTCTGAAACCCTGGAGAGCGGCTGCCTGTCAGTGTGGACGATATGGAACTAGGATTCAGGATACGGCACTTTCCCCCATTCTCTGAGCCCTTTCACACAAATATGCCCTTCCGCACAATTTGTCCTCACAACAACTCTGTGAGGGAGAGGGATTGGCCCATGGGCCGCTAACCACTATCTATTTTAAGACTTTCCGTAATGATGCCCAGAGAATGTGTCATGGTTACATATGTATACATAGTGATTGCTTCTTAGATAATGATCCCAAGCTATGAACTCCTGCAATACAGCAATTTTGCCTTTTTAAAGGGGAAATGTGATTGCAGTTGCAATTATCACAAACAGGAGCACTATAGACTCCCATTATACAGCAGCAAATAAAACGTTTTTAAGTGTGCTTTAAGTGCAATTTGACACTACATGGTGATGGTGAGCCTTACAGAAAATTCAAAGTATGTTTTAAAATGCTTTTTTAAAAAAAAGCATTTTCAGAACGGTTTTTATATGTGTATAGATTCCACCTATGTCAATATCCATCTTTGGTTAGGTGTTTGTCTACCCCACATTGACGCTGCTGAGGAATTTTGATGAGGAAGTGGGGGAAGAATGCAAACTTATTCGTAAAACAATATTTTACTAAACTTCCCTATAGAGCAAATATATGTAACCGGAAAGCACCCAAACCACCCAGCAGGAAATGATAGTCTAATATATATAATAAAAGGGAAGTGAGATTATGCAAAAATGATCAGATCAAAAGAGAGACGGTGAAGGTTGGAACCAATCTTGCACAGCTGCCTGGCATTTCCCCATTTCATACGTTGAAACACCCAGTTGATAAGTAAGGTTATAACTTTAGGGCCATATAGTCCCTAAAGTCATACCTCTTACCTCGGGAAACGGCCGCTTCAGGTTGCGCGATTTCAGGTTGTACACTACACCAAACCCAGAAGTACCGGAACGGGTTACTTCTGGGTTTTGACGCTCACGCATGCGTCAAAGTACTAAATTGCACTTTGTGCATGTGCAGAAGCACCAAA
This sequence comes from Lacerta agilis, assembly GCF_009819535.1. NCBI lineage: Eukaryota > Metazoa > Chordata > Lepidosauria > Squamata > Lacertidae > Lacerta > Lacerta agilis. The sequence continues at coordinate 59,464,890 of NC_046319.1, forward strand.
TCGGAACCCGCACGTGCACAGATGCGGCGCTGCGGGTTGCGAATGCTGTGGGTTGCGGACGCACCTCCTGCATGGATCACATTCACAACCCGAGCGTCCACTGTATATGGAATTCTGTGACTGAAACTCTACAAGGCTTCTTTTTGAAAAGTATCTGCGGGGTGTCTATGATTTGCACTGGGGCACTGCAAAGAGGTGAGAGTCCACTTCCGCACCCAAATGCTAAAAACTCATTTAAAAAAAACACCACCCACCGAAAGTGGCTATTTACCTGTTAGGGAAAGCCCAAAGGTGCCTGTAAGTTTCCCTTAATGGGGTGTGTAGCAGCCAGTTAGTATGCCTCATTTCAGTGCACCCCCCCAACAAAGCATCCCTTCCCTAGGTTACGTAGCGACACAAGGTGACAGCAGGTACTGACAAAATCTTGTGATCACCAAATGTTGTGGTATTTGTTAAAGGGGCTGAGGGTTGCTGGGTGACCCCTATTTTCTTCAGAGCTACAATTCCTACAGTTCCCCGGGAAGAAGGATTGGTTCTTAACCACCCTGGAAGTTGTCTGAATAGGCCAGCATGGTGAATAGGGGCAGCCAAGGTGTTGCCCTCCATTGCTTGTCCATCATCCCAGGTCATAGGCCATGCTGACAGGGGCTGATGGGTGTTGGAGTCTGACAACATCTAGAGGTCGCCACATTTGAATAGGCCCCTGTGGAGGGTTTCTTCCACTGTGCAGAAGCTCAAAGCATTCAACACTGCATATGGCAGCCCCCACAACCCTGCTGCCCTCCCGGTGCTTTCGACTGAAACTCCCATCAGCCCCAGCCAGCGTGTGAGAAAAGGGAAATCGTTTTACATCCCATTTTCAGCCAGACATTCATTCCCACATCTCCTTTTGCCCTGCTGCCTTTTTCCATCTGAGGGTTCTCCTTCCACACTGATAAGACCGACAACCTTGTTCCTTGCCATAAATCATCGCTCCCCGTCAAATCTGGCCAGCAGCAGAGAGACTTTGACAAAGGAAAACCAACAGCAGGCTCTCCTTTTTAGACTTTGCACCCTTTGGAGGATAACCCAGCAAATGTATGAGTAGAAACGAAAGAGCCAGAGGGAATTTGGGCTTACCGACTGTCCCTGAAGCCTGTCCGAAGAAAGCCAGCATCACAAGACAACAGACCCTCAGGAGAGGAGCACAGCAGATCATGTTTTGCCCAGGAACGTTTGTTTCTTACTTCCACTTTCAGGTTTCCTGGCAGCTAAACAGCACCTGTGGCACACATGCCAAAGCATAGCAGCCCCCTAGAGGACAGGAAGCACATTTACTTGCTGAATTTCCTGGATGCACATAAAAAGGCACCTTTGGCTGTTGTACTTAAGAGCCTGCTGCAGTATCCATCCCTGAAGTGTCTCTCTATTCCAAGCCCTGCAGGCTTATTCACTTGCTGCTGTTGGTATTGTTGTTTGTAACATTTATATCCTGCCCTTCCTGTAAAGGATCCCAGGGCAGCAAACGCATCAAGGCTAAAACTGCAACTCAGACTTCTAAAAACAGTTTAGAAATCCTAAAAGCAATCCGGATCCCCAAGGATGTGCTGTACGCAGTGTTGGATTTACATATAAGTTAAACAAGCCATGGACACGGGTGGCGCTGTGGGTTAAAGCCTAGGGCTTGCCAATCAGAAGGTTGGTGATTTGAATCCCCGCAATGGGGTGAGCTCCCGTTGTTCGGTCCCAGTTCCTGCCAACCTAGCAGTTTGAAAGCACGTCAAAGTGCAAGTAGATAAATAGGTACCACTCCGGCGGGAAGGTAAACGGTGTTTCCGTGTGCTGCTCTAGTTCACCAGAAGCAGCTTAGTCATGCTGGCCACGTGACCCGGAAGCTGTACGCCGCCTCCCTCGGCCAGTAAAGCAAGATGAGCACCGCAACCCCAGCGTTGTCCACGACTGGAGCTAATGGTCAGGGGTCCTTTTACCTTTATCTTTTAAACAAGCCATAGCTTAGGACCCCACTCTCTTGGCCCCACCCCAAAAAAATTAAAGGAAAAAAAACCTGGATGTACATTTCCAAAATATAAGATAAAAAACAAATAAAAAAACCCTACACACAGCAACAGTGTTTTGTGTTGTGTAGCCTCCTGTGATGTAAGAAATGGGCCCCGCCTCCTAGCCTGCTCCCTAAAATATCACTGGTTTGCTCATTTCTGTATCAATTACTTTGATAAAATACATATTTTGTTATGTGCAAATGGCTTTAGATACCTATTAGTTTAATAAATTACCATATAGCATATATTCAACACAAAAAACAGCGGCAATTTGTTGTTGACATAGGTCAGCTGGCATATAAAGGGCCCCATTACCTTCAGTAGCTTAGAGCCTCATCAAACCTAAATCTGGCCCTGGCTTACAGGGAGCTGGCTTCCGGCACCAGACCAACTCTGCGTTACAAAGATGCCTGCAAACGTGATATGAAGGCTGGCAACATCAACCCTGCCATGTGGGAATCTCTTGCAGATGACCGCAGGGTTTGGAGACAGGCAGTCGAGTCGTGTATCCATAGCAGTGGCCAGAGGAGAAATGACCACTGGGGAACAGCACAGAGAGAAGAAACGCCATGGTGCATCTGCAGCACAGCAAACAGATACCTTCATCTGCTCCAGCTGCAACAAAGCATGTCTCTCCCGCATTGGTCTCTACAGCCACAGCAGGCGCTGCAACTGTCCAATAGCTTGACCCAAAGGCGCACTCCTCCATTGCCTCCCGAGACAGATGGATGCTAACAACTCTCAAAACTAGTAATTCAAGGTGGCCAGAGATAGATCTTTCTGGCATCAAATGCCTGGGTAAATTTCTTTCACAATCCCATCAACATCTTGAATGGGATGTATCTCAGCAATTGCTCTCTTTGGTGCTCTGCCTCCTTGTGGTGGAATGTGTGAATTCCCCCAAACATTCCCATTGGCCACTAGCCAGAGACAGCTGCAAAGGACACGATCCACATAAAGCACTCTTATACCACTTTAGCAGTTATGGGCCTTGGAGGTGGGGGAGAAATTCTTTGCAGTTCTCATTTAAGGGAGGATCCATCCAATCTGTAGTTTTCCAAAACAATATGTGAACTGAAACACAGCCACCTTTCCAAATTCACACATCCAAATTTTGTGATGCTCTTCTCTACCCAATGTTTACAAAAAATACATACTGGTATATTAGGGGATAGGGTATATAAAAATCAGTAATTTTTAATTAAAATGTGTTATTTAACAAAATTTATATGCTGCTTGACTGTAACACATCCTCTAGAGAGCCAGTGTGGTGTAGTGGTTAAGAGCGGTAGTCTCATAATCTGGGGAACCGGGTTCGTGTCTCTGCTCCTCCACATGCAGCTGCTGGGTGACCTTGGGCTAGGCACACTTCTTTGAAGCCTCTCAGCCCCACTCACCTCACAGAGTGTTTGTTGTGGGGGAGGAAAGGAAAGGAGAATGTTAGCCGCTTTGAGACTCCTTCGGGTAGTGAAAAGCGGGATGTCAAATCCAAACTCCTCCTCCTCCTCCTCCTCCTCCTCCTCCTCCTCCTCCTCCTCCTCCTCCTCCTCCTCTTCTTCTTCTTCTTCTTCTTCTTCTTCTTCTTCTTCTCTAAGCAGTTTTCAATAAATATTTAAACCCATGTGTATTGAACTGCGATTTAAATGTATGATGCAGATGTGACCAGACCAGAGAGAAATCCCCACCCACAAACGCATGCACAATTTGTTTCAACTTGGATATGAACGTATTATTTATTTACAAAAGTATTTGTCTACTGCTCTGTCATTAAAAAAAACAAAAATCAAAGCGGTTTGCAGCAATAAAAACTTAAAACCACAAAATGGAGAGGAAAAAAGAGTGAGTTTAAAATCTATAGCAATGTGTTGCCCGCCCCCTTTCTCAAATACTAGAAACCTCCCCAGGGTTATTTGTTCAAGCTGGGAGTGGCAGCCTTGAATCCCTGCCAGGTTTCACCCACCGTTGCTTGAACATCTGGAATGAAGGTGCCACCAGAGTCCCCCTTTGCACAAACAGTAGCAAGTGAAAATGAAATGAGGCCGGTTGGTTTGTCGACTTTGCACACATTCCTTTATCAAACCAGACTGCAACACCCAGGCTAGGAGGGCAGAGTCCAAATGACGTGGGGATTTGGGTGCCGCCTGTTTCGCTGAACAAGCACAGAGAAATCGGTGGCCGGGCCAAAGCAGTGGACTTTTAACCTTTCCTACTGTTGAATGTGTACAAGTATATTTTAATCGCACCTTGTGGAAAACAGACCAGATCAGGGTAGCCAACGCAGTTGACACCGACCACCACAGGGTTCATGGGACTAGGCAGGGGGTGAATAAAAACCTAGGGGTTGAAAGGGGGTTGAAAAGGGCCTAAGGGTGGAAAAGAAGATTGCATGTGAAAAATTTAATTAGGTACTATGATCCTTAGAAATAAGGGACAGGGGCATGTACAGAGTGCACCTCCCTTGCCGGTGAGGAGCTTCTGTGTGGTAGTATTATTTTCACTTGATTTACATCCTTATTTTTTTACATGTTATTATTCCTAGTAATAGGGATTGATGATGAATAAATGTCGATTATATATTGCTCTTTCCTGACTATTTTACAGTATTTACATTCCTGAGAATTCAGGTTGGGATCAATGACGACTTTGTAAGCCGGGTGTCGGCCCGCCCTGTTTTTGCCACCTGAGGTGAAATGGGAATGAAATGGGAATATGCTGTCCCATGCCTCCGCTGTGCTGTGCCCCCCTACTTCCTCTGCTTCCGGAACTGCCCCCCTCCTCACCAAAGTCAACGAGAGCCAGGGAATTCCCCAAGATGTTCCCACTTGCCAAAACACAGCCCTTTTGCTGGCAAGAGGGTGGCAGAAAAGATGGCGCAAGCAGGAGGCCACCTCTTGCGGTTCTGCTATCTGGGGCAGATACCTCACCCTGCCTCATGGGTGGGCCAGGTCTGTTTTAAGCTGAGAAATCAGAGAAGCTCAGAGCCAGGCCCTTGCAGAGCCAGGCAGAAACAGCAGCTGGCTGGACAGGCACTTGGGCAGCTACAGACTCTTGTGGTGTGAGCCTGGTTTTCTCCTACCTGCCTCCTACTGAGCCAGACCACTGGCTCATCCTGCTCCATATTGTCTACACTGACTGGCAGCAGCTCTCCGGGGATTCAGGCAGGGGTCATTCCCAGCCTTACCTGGGTGTCCCACTGGGGACTGAATCTGGGACCTTCTGCATGCAAAACTACAGACCCATCTCCATGCCCCCGTGTCATTCGGGCTCTGGCCTGGGATGGGTAATTTGGCAGCTCATCTTTCAACCTGTTAAAACAAACAAACAAACAAACAAACAAACAAACAAACACGGATAAGTTTTGGAAAGAGCTGCAGCAGCTGTAGGGAGAGAAATGTGTCTTAGCAACCTCAGAGGCAGCAGCCAATCATCATTGTACACAGCTAGTTTCTGTTGTTGCAAACCCCACCCAGCTTTTGATCCTGGAGGGAAATGCATTCTTGTACTGATTGCAGGGAAGACACACTTTCAAAGCAGGCTGCATACACACCATACATTCAGGGGCGTACCCAGGACCAAAACTAGGGGGGGGGGGAGCCATGGTCGTTCAGGTTCAAAAACAAAAACAGCTTCAAAAAACAAAAACAGCTTCAAAAAACAGAAAAACTTTCCCCCCAAAACAGAAAGCCCCAAATGGCTGAAAAACTCAGTTTCCCAGGATCCTCAGTCCTCGCAAAGGAACTACTCACAATGCAAGGGAACTCAGTTTCCCAAGCTCCCTTGCAACGATGAATCCTGGCAAATTCAGAAACTGTTCCTCTCTTGCCAGCACGATGTAGCGTGGATACAAAAAGCAGGCAGACGAGGAAGGATGAGAACCCAGGCTAAGACCATGGTCAGCCCTCGGATTTGCCTCCTGACACTGCCCAAGTCTCAACCTGCATCCCCGTTTGACCAAGCAGGGTGCAGGCTAGGATCCGGTCTCTGATAGGCACGCCAGCTCTTTGTCGGCATGAGGGAGGGGGAAACAGCTGGCGCAACACACACACACACACACACACACACACACACAGTGGCCTGCTGCCTTGGCAAGAGGGCAAGAGCTCAATTGTTATTGAGATTTTGGGAGCGGGAGTCGTTGAGCTTTTTTTCAGGAGGAGAGCTTTTTTTCCCTTTTAGACTGCCGATAACCATTTAAATTTTTTTTATTTTTTATTTTTTGCTTCTGGGCGGGCAGCTGCCCCCCCATACACTCATGCATACATTTAATGCACGTTTGAAGCCTGTTGATGTCCCCCAGAGGATCCTAGGAATGCGGTTTCCCCCTCAGATAGCTGCAATTCGGAGTACACTACAGTGCTCAGGAGATGTGTTTGTGTGCAGCCTCAGCCTGATGGGAAAGGGTCATAGCTCAGTGGAAGAGCATCTGCTTTGCATGCTGAAGGTCCCAGGTTCAATCCCCGACATCTCCAATTAGAGCTGGGGGAGGAATTTTGTGTGAAACCCTGGAGATCTGCTGCTAGATGGACTAGCACTCCTATTGTTCTCCAATGACGTGGCTACCTTCATCATGTGTTTTGTTGGACCGGTCTCAAGGTCGAACCACTCAGCGACTCATTCAGAATGATAAACTGGGCCTATTTATTATGTGAGTGTGCCAGAGTCACAAATCCCTCAGTTCTAAGAACCAAACAAACCAGCTAAGACCCAAATTCAAGCCATCCAATATTTTAAAAGTCATTATTCAGTTGGTTGAACAATGCTTCATTCATTTGTTAGCTTTTAATTTATTGAATAATTTGAATCAGACAACCTTTAATCAGAATGCAATTAAAGGCGCTTCCGGGCCATTGCTATTGTTGGATGAGATTCAGATTCAGCCACATCCCATCAAATCCCATCCAGGTTGTGCAATTAAACTGATTTGGAGCTGTTCTGCAAATAAACCCACTTCCCTCAAAAGCAGACTTTTGTGGGTGTAATGAAAGTTATAGTTCCCCATAAGCAAATCAGAGTGAAGGCTTATTAAATAGCCAACATCATCTCATCTCCCTAAAAAGAATCCAGGTAAATGTTCAATAAACAGGTCAACCAGAAGCACTTTAAGAATAAGCATCAAAGATCGTGAACGGATTCACTTCTCACTGGGCAGCTGGATGGAACAGAATAGCACCTGTGTTCAGGGCCGTCTTAGAGGGATCGGCCGCCGTGGCACGGCGATCCCTTGGCGCCCCGGCGGGCCACCTCTCCGCCCGCCTCCCTCCCGCGCTGGCCGCCCCTCGGGAGGGGGGGTGGGCGAGTGGGGGATGAGGGGTGTGGCGCTGGAGCGGCGCGGGGCTTTGCACGCCCTTCCCAGCACTCCAGCTGGGGCTCCAGAGGGCGGCCGGCTTGCAGCCCGCCCGCTGGTGTGCGAGTGCCGGGCGGGGGCGGGTTGGGGAGGGGGCGCCCGGTATGCCGGCGGGCTCGCGGGGGTGCCCCTGGGGGGCCTGGCGCCCTGCGCCACCCAGCCCCTATGATGAGACGGCCCTGCCTGGGTTTTCCCCCCACTAAATTACCTCTGTTGCTTAAATAACAAGAGATTTCCTTCCCTCCTTTCTCTTTGTTTAAAAAGTAAGTTTTAAAAAAAAAAAAACCAACAGAAGGATTCTGGAGTATTACTGAAAGATGCAGAGGTGGTCCTTTAGTTTAATTGGAACAGGTCAGATATTATGAAGCACAATTAAAGGATTCTAAAATTGTGTGTCTGTGAGAGAGAGAGAAAGAGAATTAATTTTTATCCACACTTTGGTACACTACCTCTGAATTTGTTTGAAGGGCTGTTATCAAATATTTTAAATATTTGTTATGTATTATACAGGGTGAGCCTTTTAAAAGAGGCCCCGTGGAACATGAGGAATCTGTATCCACGGGGCCTCTTTTAAAGGACTCACCCTGTATATGTTACTTAGTATATATGTTATATTCATTCATTCTCTCTCTCTCTCTAATGTGGCATTGCAATGGAAAGCAATTGCCACTAGATGGCACTGCTTGCCACCCCAAATGCCATTTGGGAGCAAGACGAGAAAGTGAAAACTACTTCAGCCTTGAAATATCTTTTAGAGACTTGGAATGTGTATGTAACCTTTTTCTCTCCCAGGTCAGTCTCATAAGCAGCTTGGGTTTACATGTTACGGTACTCTTCGCTGTTAATTCTCCCTGTTTTATTTATTTATGTTGCCATGTGGATTCTCGAAGAGCAAAAAATAATAATACCAGTTTTAGAGTTCTCATGTTGTTGTTGTTCAGTCGTTCAGTCGTGTCCGACTCTTCGTGACCCCATGGACCAGAGTACGCCAGGCACGCCTATCCTTCACTGCCTCTCGCAGTTTGGCCAAACTCATGTTAGTAGCTTCAAGAACACTGTCCAACCATCTCATCCTCTGTCGTCCCCTTCTCCTTGTGCCCTCCATCTTTCCCAACATCAGGGTCTTTTCTAGGGATTCTTCTCTTCTCATGAGGTGGCCAAAGTACTGGAGCCTCAACTTCAGGATCTGTCCTTCTAGCGAGCACTCAGGGCTGATTTCTTTGAGAATGGATAGGTTTGATCTTCTTGCAGTCCACGGGACTCTCAAGAGTCTCCTCCAGCACCATAATTCAAAAGCAGCACCATAATTCAAAAGCATAATTCAAAAGAGTTCTCATAGCATTCCAATAATACACTATCTAAAAGTATGTTCACAATAGTGGCTTAAAATGCAGCAAAGTCATTCCCACTCGCCCCGCTGCATTTCAAGCCACGTTTCCACGGTCTTGCTCACATCAGAGAAGAGGCCAGGGATATCTTCACCCAACACCCATGACCTTTTAGGTTTCCCTGTCCCTGAAACCGCCACCCCACAGGAATTGCTATTCATCTGTCCTCTGCACATGTGTCCTGATTTGCACATGCACAAACAGCTGTCACAAATGAAGTCTTAGAACTTTCTATACTGCAAACGTTCTGGGGTTTTGTCCTGCTTTCGTTGCATTATTCCCCCTCCGGATGGCAAGACTGTGTGGTAGCATTGCAGAACATCACAGAACCAACTGAAGAAGACTAAAGCAGGGGTCAGCAAACTTTTTCAGCAGGGGGCCCACCTAGCAGTTCGAAAGCACGTCAAAGTGCAAGTAGATAAATAGGTACCGCTCCGGCAGGAAGGCAAATGACATTTCTGTGCGCTGCTCTGGTTCGCCAGAAGCGGCTTAGTCATGCTGGCCACATGACCCGGAAGCTGTACGCCGCCTCCCTCGGCCAGTAAAGCGAGATGAGCGCCGCAACCCCAGAGTCATCCGCAACTAGATCTAATGGTCAGGGGTCCCTTTACCTTTTAATACAGTATTAGAGCATGTTGCTGAATAACCACAAAATAAAACATGTCTGGGGTAGTGGGGGGTCCCTCTCTTTATAAGTGCTTTTAATTTCCAAAGTGCTTTAAAATTGAATTGCTCTCATCCTCACAAAATCCCTGCAGTGTAGGTCATTATAATTCCCTTGTATCAATGGAGAAATGAAGCCAAGGCAGGGTGATGTGAACACAGTCCTCTTCTCTGGGTGAGGCATTTTCTTTTTCACGATGCAAAAGTGGCCACACGACTCCTAAACGTTTTAGCCAAAGGGTAGCCGACATCTCCTTCCAGATGCTGCTAACCTCCATGGGGTGGGGGGGACTTTCTTTAAAAATTTCCCCACCCGCTTCTGGTTTCTGTCTTTAGGGCCTGATGAGGCTCAGCCATTCCTCGTCTCTCCAGAACCCTGAAACTGAGAGGCTGAAAATTCCTCGGCATTCTACAACTCCCATCAACCAATAAGGCTAGCGGTCAAGGTGAAAGGGAACTGTAGTTTAGAAACATCTGGAATGCACCAGGTAAGCAACTCTCCCTTGCTGACGCGTGAACATCAACTCTTGGGTTGTATTCTTATTCAGGCTTGCAGCAGAGTTTATTTTTACAGAGAATCTTTATTATTTACCCAAAAAATTTTTTTACACTGGTCAAATAAAACAACATAATTCCTTCTCCTCTAGCCATCCTGCTCTGAGACTCAATTGCTGACTCATTTACAACTCTGTTCATTCACATACTGACTGCCCTTTATTGACCTACATGTCCTGTTGCTGGGGAGATTTTTCTGTTGCCTAGCAACCTGTTCAAGACCAATTCTCAAGTTCTTTCTAGAATATTCCAACATCCCAACCTTAGCCTTTCTTTAGGGAAGTTTACTGCAATGCCCAATACATTTTAGATGTCAATTTTAGTGCCTTTTTTCGAGCTCTACAATATTCTTACAAAAAATAACAACAGAAAATAAGTGTTCTCTGTCCCAAATTTGGGTTTCCTTGTCTCAAAAACCTGGATTTCAGCAGTGCAGAAAATCAACTCTGTTGTATGGATGTATAAATTTAGCAGAAAGGATTCCTTTAAAACAAAAACAGAAGTTATGTCTCTACGCCAGTGTTTTTCAACCACTGTTCCGTGGCACACTAGTGTGCCGCGAGATGTTGCTGGTGTGCCGTGGGAAAAATTGAAAAATTCAAGAGAATTACTTTATATATAGTCAATATAGGCACAGAGTTAATTTTTTTAGCATTTTGTAATGGTGGTGTGCCTCGTGATTTTTTTCATGAAACAAGTGTGCCTTTGCCCAAAAAAGGTTGAAAAACACTGCTCTACGCCACCAGCACCACCCATTTGTGTTCACAGTAAGGCAGCGAGTGACAGTGAAATAGAAACCCTGGCAGAAAACCAACAGCAATGGGAAACCCCCCATACAAACCCATTTTCTGATTTAATGGAGGCCTTTTCACTTATGAAAAGTGTGTGGGATTATAGCCTGGTCTTGAAGGACCAAGGCTGACATTCCTTCCAGAGCTGCCTCTCAAAGATGCTTTAAATGCTAATTACCTGGAAACAAAAGCCAGGTCAAGCGGCCTAACATGGGAAGAGTGCACAGGCCATGCCAAATAATTAAAAAATTAAATCTCTTAGTGCTACACCCACAGTAGCCGGGAAGCAATGAGCTGGTGGAGCGAGACACAGCGAAATGTTCTTATGAAAGGCTGCATTTGAATGTGTTGCTTGACCATTATTATTATTTTTTAAAAGAGAAGTGTATTTTTTTTAATCAATTTTCATTCACAAAACAATTTCAAGCAATAAGAAAAAGCAACATAATAAATTTAAAATGCACCCCTTAGAACGCTTTAATCTGAAGACTGATTGACATTAATGCAAATTACTTAGGGGGCTATTCTAATGCTTTTAGTTGTTTTCTATTTTGTTTTGGTGGGGTTTTTTATCCTTTTGTTTATTTCAGGTGTTTATATAAACTGGGTGGGCTGGAGCACCAAGGGAGGGCCCAGTTGGTGGTTTTCCTGTTTTTATACATGTATTTTTAAGAGCAGAGCACAACTATCAACTAGATCCCTTCCTTCTTGTTTAATTAAGCACTTCATTTGGTTTCAAAGCTTGCAGTGCTGTTTAAATACTTTGGGTTTGATCCAGTGAAAGATACTAGCTCCTAACAAGCTCTTAGGGATAGTTGCTCAAATTCAGTTTACCTCAACCTGATTTAAGGATACTGTATGGTGCAAGAGTTTGTGATGAAACAGATTAAACATTTTAAGTGCAGTGCAATGTTCCTGCAGCTGCCCTCCAAGGTCACTTGAAAATGACCTTGAGCATTCCGCTTGATTTGTTTGCAGAGAGGTTAGATTACGTCGTCTTGAGCCAACGTTATCCCACATTTTCCAGTGCATTTTCCTTCTCACAAAAAAAGGTTTGATTTGAGGGGTGGGTGGGTTTGTTGCACAAAAGCTCCAAATCAACTTTAATTGTGCAACCTGAATTTGCAGATAGGTGACTGAATCCCATACGAAAATAGCAGGGTGGTGGAAGCATCCGCGCGCGCGCACACACACACACACACATTATGCTGCAAACTTGGGGAAAGGCAGTTTGTAAGTTTTCAGTGAGGCTCAGTTTGGATTGGGAGCAAGCCAGCTATAGTTGATGCATAGTGGGTATGGGCTAGCGCACCCATTGCCTAACTGACACACCTCGTCTCCCTTTCTTCTCCAAACAGGGGTGCCAACTTGCCCCCCCCACATTGAGTGGGTGTGGTCACGTGACGCCGTCATGTGATGCCGCCTGGCATGCTGGGCTGCAGCTGGGACGAGTGAAGCAAAGATTGCCTGGCTCCCGGGGTGAGGCTGGGGTGCATGAAGGGCGCCCGGCGGCAGCATGGGGTGGTGACCCCCTCAATATGGGGGTGGGTGGGTGCTGCCCTCTGCCAAAAAAATATTCAGGGAGCTGAAGCCCCCTCTGCCCTATATACCTGGCTCTGCTGGCTCCAAATATCAATTTGCAACAGTTTTAGAATATAAGTACATTTTATTTATTTATAAGTACATTTTATTTGTTGGAACACTGAAGGATGATTCCTTTTTTTAAAAATAAAGATTTATTGGATTTTCCAAATTAAACCAATTACAATTACCCACATCCCATACAAAACAATACAAACACCAACACACAAACACAACACAATTACTTAAAAATCCTTCTCTTCTTCCAAATCTTACTTGGGACCTCCTCTCGGCCTCCCTTGTGCGTTCATTTCGAATCTTCTTTAGTAACATTGTAAAATCTAAATCCTTATAACTGATCTTAATCTTACAATTATAATCAACAAATCTTATATCATAAAACTTATTCTCATCAAATAAAACATCACATTTTAAATCTTAACTTCTTATATCCTTTCTTCTCTTAACTCAGTAAAACTGTTACTCTTATTACTTCTAATTCTAACTTCAAAAGTATTATAATCAACTCATTTTCCTGAAACCTAAATATTTTTTCCATTCTCCACATCCTTTTGCTCTCTGATGTCGGGGTACCATGGTTAGCCTTCCTATTCAAACTCATAAATCCCTTTAACCCACCCCCCTCCTCACCATCTTCCCCCCTCCCATTTCAATCCCCCACCAGGCTTCCCCCCAACATTTTCCCAGTCCAGGTTTTCCTTCTCCCACATCGATACAGTTGCCTTCTTCTTTCAGAATGTCACCTTTTCCTTGATACATGCAAACCAAAACATTGTCACAAAGTAACTTTGCTCCACTCTTCAATTCAAATTGTATCTCCCAGAGTTGTTGTTCAAACATTTCTGGGCTGCCACCCCAGAAAGCCGTTATACAGTCTCGGTTGCCAGTTTCGGACCTCTCACATCCAAGAAACTTTTCTTCTTATTGTCTTGTTCCCTTTCTTCTTCAGATAAAGTCTCTGGAATATAACTCTCTCTAATTGTTTCTTGGAGTTCCTCAGTGAAGTTCTTCCACGTACTTTGAAGCTGAGAAAACTTGTCGATGACATTCTGTTGCAAAAGTTGTAATCCCAAAAGTATTTTCCTCTGCACTGGAATCATTGTTGGGTCTGGAAAGACCATGGGAACCAAACAGGCAGGAGTAGGCAGGAAATAACAAAGTTTCAGTACTTTTCCATCTTCATTGCTCAAATCCCAGCCGCCATTTCCCCCTTAATCAGAGAGTAAACTTTCTCTCTCTATAATTCACTGTCAATCGGAAGAAATAAATCAAATTTCTCAGTCTTGCCCCAAACAGGGGTTTCTCAGGTAGTCAGAATCAGAAATAGCATAAAACTTCAAAGCAGTCTTAAATAGCAACAGCCAAATCCGGTGTTACCTTAATCTTGCCGCATCAAAGAGAGACGGACTTCCTCATTTTAAGTCTCTCTCCGTAAGCCTAATTAAAACGTTTAAAGTCCAAATTATAATCCGTACTTACAGATTTCTTTTTTTTAAGTCCAGATTGAGGAAAAACAGAGCGCTCAAAGTCCAGCGGCCGGGCCACTTCATTCCCCCAGTTGGAGGCGGTTTCCACAGCCCCGTGCCGGAGCCCGTTCACTCAAGCCTCCCTTTTACAAGGGAAGCCTGAGAACGGGTCGGCACCACGGAGCCCGCTGGAAACCCTGGACCACGGGACTCTCTTTCCGTGGCTTACTGGAGCCCGCAGCGCGGTTGCGGGGCTCTAAAACCCCCGGGGGAACCGGAGCCGTCTCGGAGCCGAGACAGCTCCCAACCGCTGGAGATGGCGCTCACGCCGGAAGTCCCACTGAAGGATGATTCCAAGTACACACACATAAATGCACACACATCACTGCATTGACCCTTCTGCATTATAAAGCAGTAGTACCATACCACTTTTTATGAGTTGTTACTCCTTCGCCCAAATCATTATGGAAATCTAGTTTGCAAATGGTGCTGAGAGACCCTTATTCCCCTCAAGGAGCTACAATTCCCAGAATGGTTAACAGTTGACTGCTCTTCCCAGAGAATTCTGGGAATTGCAGATCTGAGAGGGGAACAGGTGCCCCTTTAACAGCTCTCAGCACCCTTAACACACAACACTTCCCAGGATGCTTTGGGGAGGGGGAAGCCATGACAGTCTAAAGTCGTAGGATACTGTTTTAAATGTATAATGCAGATGGAGCTTAAAAGAGAGACAGCCTACTAGATGTCCAGCAAGCGAAGGAATACTGAGAACCAGCTCTTCTTCTTATGAGAAGCAATTCACGAAGCCAGTGTTCCCCCACCCCCCAAAAAATGCATGTCTCTCAAACAAATGGCAAAGGTGAGTTCACATCATGTGTGAGGAATGTGCTGTGGCTGCACTAAGCAAACAGTACATCTTCACCTACCTTCTTATACAGGGTGCTTTCAACACTAAGTGCCGATTGAATGTAGAATTACCACCCTTTGTTTACTCACTTTTTATGGAGCATCTACATGGCACTGGCGTCAAATTGCTGTTCTCCTGTGTTTTCCCTCTGCTCCTTATAACACAGGAGAGCACCCTTCCTGCCAGCATAGATTTCTTTCTCAGAAGAGATTGCTCTTCCTTTTGAAAAGGAGACAGGTTTTTGACGTGTGTGCGCCAATGTGTCAGGCAGGTGAGCCTATTGTCATACTTTATTTGCTTTATTTGTTTGTTTGACAAGGGTTTACATCCCATTATCAGCGCAGATACCAAGGCAGGGCAGAGCATAAAACAGAATAAACAATCAACATATCTAGACAAACAACAGTAAAAGGAAAGAAGAAACTAAAAAGAAGAAGAAAAACAGAGACAGCTGAAAACAACACATCAGGGGAAAACAATCGCCCTGTTAAGAACACTTAAAATTCCTACCGAAACAGGTAAGTTTTAACTTGACGGTGAAACCATCACACACAGCTATGTCATAGGAACATAGGAAACAGCTTGTGGTGTGAGACAGG
Organism: Lacerta agilis; assembly: GCF_009819535.1. Taxonomy (NCBI): domain Eukaryota; kingdom Metazoa; phylum Chordata; class Lepidosauria; order Squamata; family Lacertidae; genus Lacerta; species Lacerta agilis. Next base: position 59,480,244 of record NC_046319.1, read on the forward strand.
CCCTCTTTCTAGCTAACTCAGGATTCTCTACACGGACAATAGGGAACCTTTTTGGCCCAATGGGCCAGATCTTTATCTTCCTCACCTCTGTGGGCTATATTTGGTAGGTGGACAAGACCACCCACCTGTCCATCATCTGATATCATAAAAATGCCAGGTAATTGACACCTGTCAGTGTTTGGACCATGGGGGTGGAAGAAGATAGTTTCCCGCAACATTCCCAAAAGGCTTGGCAAATAGCTGGTTGTTGGGTTTTGCGAAAGTGCTGTGAGTAGGCTTTGCAAAGCAGGTTGCTCAGCGCTTCAGTGATATCAGGGGCAAGTGGGTGTTCCTTCCTCAAAATGGCCTCATGGGCCAAACGGGGAAGACTTGTGGGCTAATTTTGGCCTCTGGACTGGAGGGTCTCCACCCCTGGTCTATACAGACGGGAAGTGGCTCTCCACTGTTTTCAAGAAGGGGTCCCTCCCAGCCCTGTCTGGAGATGCCAGGGAAGGATCCTGGGACCGACACTGAGCTACATCCCAATAGCATGGGCAGAACATATAGAGACAGCCTCCACATGTTGCTGGACTACAACTCTCATCGTCCCATACCATTGGCCATGCTCACTGGGACTGATAGGAGTTGTAGTCCAAACCATCTGAAGGGCACCAGGTTGGGGAAGAGCTGTCTAGGCTCTAGGTAGCTCTGGGCCAGGTGGATGGGGACAGGATCCACGGTTGAACAAACCCTTCCTGCTTAGTCAGCAGAAGATGACTACCTGCACTGGCAAAGAAAAAGAAAAAGGCAATGGAATCTGTTCACAATTTTGCTTCCATGAAACAGGGAATCCACTACAGTGACCACTTTACTTGGCCTCCTTACCCCATAAGTGCCCATTTTGTCACTTCGATCTGAGGACCTGGCACTGCTGCAAGTAGTGCCACATAACATTTGCTCTGCATTGGTGGCAAATCTTTTTCATTGTGGCAGCAACTATTACCTGGAACCCCCCTGCCTAATAATATGAGGGAGGCGACTTTGATGTGTGTTTTTTGATGTGTTTAAAAGATATTTTTATTTATTTAGACAGCAAGCCTTCCCAGCATGCTATTTTAAAATGTATGTATGTATGTATGTATGTATGTATATTTATATATATATATATATATTTTAAAAGACTGTTGATTTTATCTATCTTTGGATAATGTTATTATGTCTACTTGATTTTAAAAGTCTGTTGATTTTATCAGTATTGCCTTATGAATATTTTATATTTTATGTAAAACGCTTACAGGTTGTCAGGTGGTTGTTGGGTTTCGAGTAAGTGGTATACTGTAAATTCAGCTTGTTAAATGAATGAATGAATAAAACTACCGGCACAACCAGCATTGTGTTTGTTTGTTTGTTTGTTTGTTTGTTTGTTGTGGGGGGGGAAGCCTAGTAGGTTGTATCCAACTACGTCTTCCCCATTGAAATGAATGGACTTAACTTAGTCATGGTCATTCATCTCAATGGGACTGCTCTGAGAAGGGCTGGCATTGCTTTGCTGGCTCTCAGTTTGTTCTCTGGGTTTCAATTCTCTCAGTTTTCTACAAGGCCTTGACTCCCTCAGGTCTGGACTCCTGGCTCCTAGCCTCAGCTCAGCAACACTGCTCCTTGAAAGCAAGCACCAGGAATATGGGGCGAGGGGATGGTGGCCTGCCACATAATGGCATCAAACAGGGACAGGGTAGAAATTTTGGTTGGTTCATATCATTAAGGTGAACCAAAATGCAGCTATTCTTCAAAATGTACACTTCTCTGCATTTTGCGATATGGTTTTCACTAGGAAGAAAAAGGTGTACAAAAAGTATGTATAAAAATGCATTAGAAAAATTGCTTGCAAACACACACACGGCAAAATTGCAGTGAATATGCTTAGATTAGGAGAAATTCACAATAATATGCTGAAACATTTTGTGATTTTTTTATTATTATTAATTGCAAACAGATGTGGAAATGTGGCGAAAGGACTTAAGACTGGAGGAGGGAACAAGAAACTGAGCGAAGTGGACTTTATCAGATTCACCAGTCCATAGCATCAACCCACAAGTTCAGTATACGTATTTTGTGAGTACCTCTAACACCTACCGGTATATATTATAGACAGCCCTGGGATGATTTGGCTTGCAGGGCTGCAGTTTGCGACATCTCCTCGTGGCAACCCTGAAGCATGTTCCTGCTGCTCATAAAACTGAACACCTTTTGCAACCACGATTCCTCTTGTTCTACTGACGCTGGAATGGCGTCATGCTTTATGGCATTGCAAAGGTTCTGGTGGCAGTCGTTGGGTAGAGCACATTTCAGAGAAAAAGTGATCCATAAAAAAACCCCTATGTCCTTTTACAAAATGTTAAGTGAATGATTAACTTCGGTTATTCAAATCTGAAAAGCTTTTAAAAGCACCATTAGTGTTTTAACATGTGTACAGCATGTATCTTGTATGCTTAGAGGCAAGCTGGCAGTGGTGTTGTCGGAGCAAGACTCTGGGGCAGAGGTCCATGGTCCCATTCTGCAGGAGGGCCCTAAACACCGCAGGGCTGGCTTCCCACTGAAGCTGCTTTGGTCCAACCATTGGTCTAACTAGCTCAGTATTGTCAGCACTGACTAGCAGCAGCAGCTGTCCAGGATTCCAAGCAGGGGATCTCTCCCACCCTACCTGGAGAAGCCAGGGGTTGAACCTCAGCCCTTCTGCATGCACAGCACCTGTTCTAGCATGGAGCTACAAGCCTATTGAACATACTTTGCACATGAAATACACCTCCCCTTTCTTATGTCCATCTACAGAACTGTACCACTGCAGGCTGATGTTGGGCGTGTGCCCATCAACATTTCCAGAGCTCCACTTTAAAATCAAGGGCAACATGAACATAACCTCCAACATTTCTTTGATGAAAATAGGGGTGTGCTGTTTCATCATCATCATGTTATTATTTATCCCCACCCATCTGACTGGGTTGCCTCAGCCACTCTGGGCAGCTTCCAACAAATATAAAAAAAACATAACACAATAGTAAACATTTAAAAACTTCCCTATACCGAACTGCATTCGGATGTATTGCACAGGTTGTATAGTTACTTATCTCCTTGGCTCAGGGGGTTGCATAACCCCATACCCTCCAACGTTTCTCCAATGAAAATAGGGACGTCCTAAGGAAAAGCGTGACATTCCAGGATCAAATCAGAAACCGGGACGGCTTCTCTAAATCCAGGACTGTCCCTGGAAAACAGGGACACTTGGAGGGTCTGCATAGAATCTGCTCATTGTTTTGTTTTTAAAACATTATAAACTAATTTTACTTCCACCCCAACTATCTAGGTCTGCCTTTCTCTCTCACCATTCATTCCCTTGCTGGACCATCCTTTAGAATAACAGGAATTTGCCTTATAGTGAGTCAGACCATTAGTCCATCTAGCTCAGCAGGGCCGTGCTGTCTGGGGCTGATGGGAGTTGTAGTCCCAAACACCTGGAAGGCACTAGGAATGGCCAGCTTTTCATAATGCAGAGAGGGGGAAAGAGTGGAATTTCTTCTTAAAAGCTGCCTCTGGTCTGGTCTGCTTTGCAGTGCCATCAAGTATCCCGTTTTCCCCAGGATTCTCCCTTATTTCAAGCAGTTTCCCGCTGCTCTCCCTTATTTTTTATTTCCCTTAAATTTCCCGTTTTTAATGGAAGCAGCTCCTCCCCTACTGGCCAGGGACTGGGTGGGAAGACCTCACCTACTTGGAGAGAAAAGCCTCAGCCCTCAAAGCAAGTGGGAGCCGTTTCCCGTGCTTACAGGGGGGTGTATTCCTCCCCCTGCATCAGCCCCTATCCGTTGCCGCCGAGCCCCTCAGCCGGCCAATAGGGTTAGCTGGTGAGCGGAGCCTGGCTGCTGCTTCCTGTCCTGTTGTGATGGGATCAGACAAGAAGACGATGGGGCTCCATTGCACGGAGCACATGGCTGCCCTCCTCTTTGCTGGCTGCCCTCCTCTTTGCTCTACTCCAAGCCCGAGCCCGCTTGGAGTTTACATTGCTGCTCCGCCCACTTTTGCTTCTGGCTCCGCCCACCACTGACATGTGACTATCCCCGGGATAGGTGAGACTGCTGATCCCTTATTTTCAAATCTGAAACTTGACAGCTATGCTGCTTTGTATTGGTCTCTGGCAAAGGGACCCTGTAGCAACAGAAAATTATAGACAGTACTAGTATGAAGCATGTATTTTTATTTCCCCTAGCAGCAAATTTTAGAAATGCAGAAAGTAGGCAAGGCCTCTCTGAATCAGCCCGTGAGTAAGCACTCTCCTCCTCCGACTGCTCATCACCACTTCGTCATCTGCTCCAGAGGCAGTTTCGCAGGGCAAAGGCTTGTGTCACAAATATGTCCCGACTGGCCCTATTCACCAGGGACAGTCCCTCTTTTCTGACACTTTCCTGACAAATGGTGCTATAAGGTCACATTCGTGGCATACATTTAGGGCACATGGCTTCCTCCCAAAGAATCTTGGGAACTGTCACTTTCCCCTCACTGAGCTACAGTTCCCAGCACCCACAACAAACTGCAGCTCCCAGGATTCGTTAGGAAAAGCTATGTGCTTTCAATGTACTAAAACAGGGGTCAGCAAACCTTTTCAGCAGGGGGCCGGTCCACTGTCCCTCAGACCTTGTGTGGGGCCGGACTATATTGTTTGGGGGGGGGAATGAACGAATTCCTATGCCCCATAAATAACCCAGAGATGCGTTTAAATAAAAGGACAACATTCTACTTATGTAAAAACATGCTGATTCACGGACTGTCCGCGGGCCGGATTTAGAAGGTGATTGGGCCGGATCTGGCCCCCGGGCCTTAGTTTGCCTACCCATGTACTAAAAGGTAGGGATGCCATATTTCAAGCAGGAAAAAAATGAAGTTTTTGAGCTATTTTTTAGAAAAATTGCCCCAAATGATACTGCCGACATGGGCTGCCATACCGGATTTTCCTGGACATTTGAGCGATTTCCACCCGGACACTACTTCCAACTACAGTATTCCGGACATATGGCAATCCTATAGGCCAGTGTTTTTCAACCTTTTTGGGGCAAAGGCACACTTGTTTCATGAAAAAAATCACGAGGCACACCACCATTAGAAAATGTTAAAAAAATGTTAAAAAATTTAACTCTGTCCCTATATTCACTATATATAAAGTAATTTTTCAATTTTTCCCACGGCACACCAGGCAACATTTGAAAAACACTGCTATAGGCCACGTGTCTAGAGGTGTGTTGGTACATCCAGCCTTTCTGAAGAAAGCAATGCTCCTGGAAGTGTCTACTTAAAAAAAGAAGGAGGAAAATGAAAAAGTAGAGAGAACCTTTCAATTGCGCCTATTAAGACCTCTGCATTCCCTCTAGAATTGCAAAGGCAGGAAGATGGGGGCTAGCAAACACTCAGTGCTCTGCGGTAGTCTTATAGATGGCTATATAGAGGAGTGTCTTGTGACCTGATGCCTCTGCGAAAGAGATACTGGCTGTGCCTAGCTGAACTTTGTGTGCTCTTCATCTCAGAATCTGCATACACTGGCCATATCTACGCCTTACACTTAAAATGCTATTATATCTCTATAACAATCATAGCTTCCCCCCAAGAATCCTGGGATCTGTAGTGTGATAACTATTAAGTAGTGGGTGGACATAGCAGACGACACAGTGGTTCTCCAAGCAGCTCTCTTTATTCTCAGGCTGGAACAGAACTGAACTGAAGGGCTGAGCCAGCCTGGTTATATAGTACTCAGTAACATGCAACAGTAACAACTCTCTCTAGCTACCCAATCCGTGAACGGCACTCTCAATCCTTCATTTGCATGTGGACCTGAGTGAGAACTGCAGTCACGGTGGGCAGAGTGAAACTATATACACAACACCCCTAGTGGCCTAGGGTGAGAACTTCAATACATAACAATAACAAAGGAGTGGTTTAATAAAGGAATTCCCTAAACTGTGCTCCGTGAACTTCATTCATGTGGTCACTAGCATGTCTGTAAAAACACAGTTAAAAATCATACCGCGTCTAGCAAAATGCATTAGAATTGCTACAACAAACTGGGGGGGGGGGGTAATTAAGTTGCCTCCCAAGACTGTCAGCGATTTGCAGGGTGGTCTATAAAGAGAGAGAAAACGGGAACCACTGGTTTAACAGTCGATCCCTCTTCCCAATGAATGCTGGAAATCTTGGTTCTAACAGTTCTCAGAACCTGTAACAAACTACAGTTCCCAGGATGCATTGGGGGAAGGCAAAGCTGTAAAAGTAGGATCAGAGTGCTTTGAACGTAAGGTGCAGGTGTCACCTTTGCAAGTTTCAAAATAAGCAGATAGAGATGAATTTCTTTCTTTTTTTAATTGTGTTTTTTTTAATTAAAGATTTTCTTGATTCACAAAAGTATGTGCAATGTCTCTCTCTCTCGTATTTTTTCCAATTAACATTTTTACAAATTTATTGACCTAAAAGTTCACACCTTCAACCTGCAGCCCTTGGAAGGCTGCATAGAGGGGGATGCGGGCCTCAGCCTGAAAAATATTCTGCACCCCTTATCTGGATAATTAACCTATATCATATATAATGGAGAGAACCTCTTGCCGATACCATGGACATGGGAAAATCGGGAGAGGCAAAACTTCCTGCAATAGACAAGTTCACTGGGTGGTCACTCCCTTAGGCCTAAGGGCCTAAGCTATATGGATGTGCTGGAGAAACCCCTCCTTCCACCACAGCCGCAGGTCTTTGAAGTCAAACCTCAAGCCTTGTTTATTGCCAAGGAAAGAGAAGCAGATAAGTCTTCCCCCAGCTCAGCCCTCCCTGTTTACAGTAAAGCACGACTATTCAGGCTTGATGGGTGTTTGCAAAACACATCTGGAATTGGGCTTGTTCACACTTGCGGTTTATTGACGCTTAATCCCACTAATTTGCACACTTTAATGAGGTGTGAATTAACCCTTGCTACTGCTCCCTCCCTTGAATTCCTCAGAGATCTTGACATCAGTGTTTCACTTCCACACCTTCTCTGCATCATCAGAGCTGGCAGCTTAGAAAGGAGAGGCGGGTCGGGATGTAAAAACTGGGAACGGTCTCGCCTACACCCTAGAGCACCATGGGGTGCCCTCCATAGGTTTGCTAAACTACAACTTCCATCATCCCCTGCCAGCATGGCCAATGGCCGAGGTTGAGGGGAACTGAAGTCCGACAATATCTGGAGGTCACCACATTGGCTACCCCTGTGTAGACAGCCATGAAAGGGACACAGGTGGCGCTGTGGGTTAAACCACTGAGCCACTTGGGCTTGCCGATCAGAAGATTGGCAGTTCAAATCCCTGCTCCTGTTTCTCTGTCCCAGCTCCTGCCAACCTAGCAGTTCAAAAGCACACCAGTGTAAGTAGATAAATAGGTACCGCTGCGGTGGGAAGGTAAACGACGTTTCCGTGCGCTCTGGTTTCCGTCACGGTGTTCCATTGCGCCATAAAAAGTTTATTCATGCTGGCCACATGACCAAGAAAGCTGTCTGTGGAGAAATGCTGGCTCCCTTGGCCTGAAAAGCAAGATGAGTGCCGCAACCCCATAGTAGCCTTTGACTGAACTTAACCGTCCAGGGGTCCATTTGCCTTTACCTTCTTTAGACAGCAATTGCAGGCCACGAAGTGAACAGGAAAGGTAAAAGCATCATAGCTGTTCTCCTCCCCCAGGTGCCAGAAAACAAGGCAGTAAAGCCAGTATTTCCACTGACCACCTGAAAACAGCCCTCCAGGTCTCTCGGTCTGCTCCTTGGGATATCTCCAGGCCACCCCTATTCCCTAGCCACACCCTCTCTTCCCAGGTCCCACCCCTTCACTGGCCCTGCTTCACATCTTCCTTGAATGTGCTTGTCTGGCTGTGTCACATGCCAGTGGGTGCTCTCAGGGTTCCAGGGCCAGGAGGTAGAAGCCTCTCACTAAAGTACCAGTACTCATCAATCAGCAGGGTTTCTGGTGCAATCCAGGCAAAACAAGCAGAGGTCAAACACGGGAAATCAGTATGGGTGCCAACAGTGCTTTTTTTTTCTTTCCTTCCTAAAAATGTGTTTGGGGTACTCTGATTTTGACTCAAGAAAATCACCATTTTATAGTTCAAATTGGGAAAAATAAATACAGTTAATGGACAAAAGTACAAAGAACATGCATTACCTCATATTACACAGCTGACAGTTCACAGTAACTTCCACATTGGCAAGTGTGCACTAACATCTTCCCGATTCCTCTGTAAAACAACACCCACCCACATTCCACACTGCTTCACACATTAAACGCTCGCTTCTATCTGAGACTCAGGAAACACTGGGAAAGGAAATGAGGCCACCATCGGGGGTAGCAACGGAACTGACGATTCACCGTGCTACAGAAGAAACTAAAATTTTTTTTAAAAAATTTCAGTTTCTTCTCCTGTTAGAGTCACAAAAATGTTTAGGGGTATGCGTACCCCTGTGTCCCCCCAGAAAAAAGCACTGGGTACCAACGTGAACCAGAAGGTCAGGAAACAGCCCAAGGTCAATATCACACAGCACAACACAGCAAGGAGCCTCAGGCAGCTGAACAACTTGAGCTGGCATTGCCCACAGACCAGGATCCTCCTTGCCCTGGTAATCAGGTGGTCCTGGAGAGTCACTCCTATTCTACCGCCTGCGATAAAGTGCTGAGGCCTGCTGCGCTCTCAGTCTGGGAAACCTTTTAAGTCATACTCACCTTCTGTGTTGCCTGGCTAGCTAGCTAGGTAGCTTCCATCCATGATGCATCCATCCATCCATCCCTCCATCCGGCTGCCTCAGTGGGAAGAGATGAGAAGAAGCAGGGCTCCTTCCCTCATGGCCAGCTCTATCAGGCACTTCCTATCTTTGAACTGTTTCTATGCCAGATGATGATTTTAAGAACTACTATTTGTGGGATGTGAAACACGGGTGCAGTCAAGTACAACATCCCTAGAGTGGACATAGAAGGGGGTGCCTGGACCAGCCATTCGGAACTTCCTGTTTCTCCTGGGCTAGGACAGACTTCCTCTACATGTGACTAGAGGTGGGTGTGGCCTCACCTGTGCAGGTAAAACAAAAGCATAGGGCTAGCCGCCATCTCTCTCTTCTTTGACTCACTTCAATGAGGAAGCATCATATGCTTAGCCAAAGATGCTCTCTTGGCTTCCATCCAAGAGAGGACAAGGAACTATCTCCCTTATGGAATAGTCTCCAAGTGCATGTAACTTTTTGAAGCTAAGCAGAGGCGTAGGAAGCCTCTTTGCCGCCCGGGCGGTGGCATGCAGGCACCGCCCTGGGGATGGGGCATCACGGTGCGTGCGTCGTGACGCCACGCCGCGTCGGATGCACTGCGCATGCCCGGAATTTCCAGGCACGCGTAGTGGATCCGGCCAGCGCTGCTGCGAGCCAGCAAGCAAGCGGCGGGTCGGGCAGCCCCATGACCCGACACTCGCTCACCGCAGGAGCAGCAGCGCTGGCCAGATGCACTACGCATGCCCTGAATTTCCGGGCATGCGCAGTGGATCTGGCTGGGACTGCTGCAAGCTGGTGAGCGAGCGGTGGGTCAGGCAGCTCCATGACCCACTGCTCGCTCGCTCACTTGCTGGCTCGCCACGGGAGCAGCAGCGCCGGCCGGATGCATTTGGGCCGGTGCTGCTGCTCCCGCAGCGAGCGAGTGGCAGCTCTTGGGGCTGCCCCGTCTGGATGGGGTGCCGGGTGGTGGGGGAGGGGCCGGGGAGTCTCCCCCCTCCCCTGGAACCCGGGGTGGAGTGGCCCTATGCCCCGCCCTTCCTACACCACTGCAGCTAAGTCTGCCTTCTGGGATCCTGTTGTGAACAGATGTCTGTAAGTAAACTCTTTTTATACTTTTATAGAAGACTGTCTCGTGTCTTATATTTTAGGAGGGAATAAAGGGGGAAATATTATAGAGGTTTTAGCGAACCTGAGCAACGTATCCGCTGTGTAAGTTTAAAAGGGGAATGTAACTCTGCTAAATTGTGAAACTTGTTAACACAAGTTGGAATAGGAAATAATTAAACAATATATCTTCGCCTGCATCCCTGACTACTGTAGTGCATGCATTGGGAACCTTGAGGCTGGACTACTGCAATGTCCTCTGTGCTTGGACTTGGTTCAGAAGCTGCCACAGGTGCAGAATGGGGCAGCCAGATTGCATCAGGCCAACGACAGGTACAGTGGTACCTCGACTTACGAAATTAATCCGTTCCGAAGGTGTACTCGTAAGTCGAAATCTTCATAAGTCGAAGGCGCCATCTTGGAGCGGGGGAAAAATTCGCATGTCGAAAGAACTGCATTCAAAACTTCGTAAGTCGAGGTATCGTGCCACCGCTTTCCCTTCGTAAGTTGAAAATTTCGGAAGCGGCGGGCATTTTTTCGCTTCCGGAGGTCATTCGGAAGTCGAAAAATACGGAAGTCGAGTCACTCGTAAGTTGAGGTACTACTGTACTTGAATTAATTTACAAAGCCCTGAACAGCTTAAGTCCAGGGTATCTCATGGACTTCCAGCTTGATCACTGAGATCATCTGCAGGAGCGTCACTGGCCATTTTCCAACAATGAGAAACCAATCTTTTTGTGTCATCAGCCCAGTCTTGTGGAATACTCTGCCTTCTCTTTCAATTTTTAAGTAAACTTTTGTTTGTTTGTTTGTTTGTTTACTCTGTCAGGCTATACAGGCAATTAAGAACACATCTTTCCATAATAGCTGGTTTCTGGTTGGGGCTTTTTTATTTGGTTTTTATTGTATGGTTTTATGTATGATTGTTGTAAACCACTCTGGTTTTTTTTTTAAATTTCTTTTTTACAAGTTACAAGTAACGAAAATAAAATGGGGTCTGAGTTTGCTTTTCCCCTCTCTCCTCTCTGTCCCTTTCACCTTGTGTTCCACTTTCCTTCGATTGTAAGCCTGTCTGAATTGACTGTACCTAACCTGATCTGGGAGCCTTTGGGGCTGATGGGCAAATAAATAAAATGCTCCTCTGCAACTGGGTGGGGTGCTGGGGGCTGGATCTCAGCAGCACTTGGATATCAGTGCACCTCGTATTCTAACTGCAGGATCTGCCTGACCTCAGATTTATCTAGTGGAGGAATCCACCTGGGCTTTGCCTCAGACAGCCCTCTGCATGGCACAGCCAGCCCTTTTCCTCCAGGCAGGGCCTTGTTTTCTGGTGCACACCAGAGGTGTAATTTTTGGGGGCGAAATTCCTTGTTGCTACAGCAAAAGCAGGAGAATTGCCAAACGCCTCGCTGATGGAGCCTGGAGAGATAGGTGCAACAGCATCTCCTAATTAATTCTCCTTCTTCGTTAGGCAGAAAGGGAGGTCACCGACATTTTCTGCAAGTGTAGGTGTGTAAAATGGGTGAGGAATATAATCTCTGCTTCAAGAATGATAAACGGATTCCTGCTTTTGCTGGTGTTGACTGCTTGCTGCACTAACTCTGTGTGTGCTCAGGGAAACAGACCCACCCAGGGGCTGGGAGGAGAGGGGTATGGTTTTGATTGCATTTTTTTTTTAAATCACATTGGGTGAAACTTGCTTCATCTGCATAAAGCCAGCGTTACTGGAGGCTTTTCCAGGGCTGGGAAGGGAGGAGTGTAAAATCCTACATCCAGGCATTTCTGTTTGTTGTGGCCTCTTTACTGGAGAAAATCCATACACTGCACCTCCTCCCTAACCAAAGCCAGGCTAGATATTTTTTTCTGATGGGAAGCAAACTCTTCTTTTCACCACTTCTTCCTTCCTGGGTGAAACCACAGTGGGGCAGGGGATCAAGTGTACCCCAAACAAGGAGCTCACCCCGCCCACTTGCCCCCCACCAGTTGCTGGACTCTCTTTCTCTCTTGCTATGTGGAGAGGTTGCACTTTTCAGACTACATATATGAAGAAAGACAGAAGGTAATAAAAAATTGTCACCCTCCTTAACTGGTCCAGGTAAGCTCTCCTCCCTCCAAGATGGTCACTGCATTTCTCAACCTCCCTCAGCAAAGCAGCGAGGACTCTTTTAGCTTAGTTCTTAGTGGGAGTTAAGAAGAGCCTGCAGGATCAGGCCAATGGCCCACTTAGTCCAGCATCCTCTTTGCACAAATGGCCAACCAGACACCCACTGGCAGCTGGATTCCCAGCATTTGACATTCAGAAGCAGAACACGGCCACTGAGGGCAGTATCCATTGATAGCCTCTCCTCTATGGATTTGCCCAACCCTCTTGTAAAGTCATCCAAGTTAGTGTCCATTACTACCTCTTACAGGAGCAAATTCCGTAGTTCAGCTATGCGCTGTGTGAAGTATGTACGCACGGCTTGTACATTGGTGGCATGTGGCTTTGGGAAACTGAAAATGCTGAGTGCTCACAACTTGCGGAAGGAGTGGGTGAGGAACACCCATACGACAAGGCTGGGAAGCATGAATGTTACCAGAATGTTACCTTTGATGCTGATAGTACTTGGATGTGTGTCAGGAGCCCTGAGTGATGGTTGTTTTTTCCAACTGCAGCTCTACCCTTTTAAGTGGAGAACATTGCATTCTGAAGTCATACGCGCTGTACCAATGCGGAAGGAGATCAGATGTTTAACTAGCCTGCGGGCTTCAGAGGCCCAGCGTTGTGAAACAGCATTCTTAGCATGCAATGCCGGCATTAAGCAACGATGCCAAGCTAAGACAGGTGCTGCTGAGATCTTTATATATAGAGCAGAGAGGGTGTCCTAACCTATGGGGAGCAGTTATTGTAATTACAGTGTGCTAATAATTACTAGCAACACAGCTAACTGTGCTCTTCAATCCACCCCAGCCCTCTTCAAAGGCCTGCTCAATTAATAACGCCTTCCGTTGTTTTGCAAATTTAAATTGTGTGCCGCTTAGGCAGGGCGAATGAATGGGAAGTAATGTTGGAGAGGGGTGGCATGCGCCACAGAAACTGTACCATTGTCATGACAAGCCAGCTGGCAAGGCAAAATCCTTAATCCCTGTGGACGGTGTGGTGGCAGGAGGATGTTTTTGCAGATGGTTTTTGTCCTCATTTGAGAGTGACAAAAGCAGACATGACTTTCATGGGTGCTGGCTTCTGGAAAAAATGTATGTACAAGCACTGGGTGAAATTACTCACAACATAATCGACAATCTTGGCTAATTTGTGAAAAAATCTTGGGATTTTTCATGCCGTGACTCAGGAAAAGGTTCCCCATGGCCCTTCCCCACAGCCCATGAGCTTGGGTTTCCCTCTTGCTTCCAGTGTCTAGGGCAGGCAGACCCAAGGCACAGCTTTGACTCCAGCTTGCAACAGTGAACCACATAGGTTTTTATGGGATGTGCTCCTCTTTTTTCCTCCCTTCCCCCATCATCTTTCTACTTCTCTTTTAAAAAGTGCTGAACAAAAAAAAATTGATACGGCTGTTGCAGCCCATCTTAGTTTGTGGGTCTCAGACAACCAAGCTTAGTGGTAAAGTATGTGCTGTCAAGCATCAGAAGGCCCAGGTTCCATCTTCAGTGTCTCCAGGTAAGGCCATGACAGATTCCTGTCTGAAATCCTGGAAAGCCACTGCCAGTCGAGGTAGAGAGTACTGACCAAGGAGGGCCAGAATTCATACCTGATATGAGATACGATGTTCCTGTGATGAATGCATTGCATTCACCAGTAGCCAGGAAAGGCTGGGCATTTGCTGGAGCCTAAAGACCAGTGACATGTGACCCTGCTAAGCCAAGGAGGCTTCTCAAGTAGGTTGCCCAAGGATGCAGGCACACCATACCTTCAAAGCACATTATGCACCCAGTGGCGGAGAGCAGGCAGCGGCGTGGCTGGCACACATCCTGGGGGCGTGGCGCGTGTCCTGGGGATGTGGTGCCCAGCATGGTGAGGGGAAGCAGCCGTGATGGCACCCCACCAGGATCGTTGTGCCGGGGGCAGTGCACTCCCCTGCCCCCCTCTTCCTCCACCAGTGTCTGTACCCACTCCCAGGAAAGAATCCTGGGAGCTGTAGTAGCTTCTTAAGGGTGCTGGGAATGGTAGCTCTAGCGTTCCTGGGATTATTGTGTGAATGTGTCCTTGAAATGTAACTCATTGCACCACTGGTTCTGTCTGGTAACCAGCATTAGGGTTGGAAAGTCATAAAGCCAAGTTTCTATCCTACCTCCGCTCCTTAATTTATGAGGTTCTGACCTGGCTTTACCTGTCCTAGCTCTGCCTCCAGACACCTCCCCTGCCTTCCAGAAGACATTATTTTTCAACTCAAAAGTTGGCATCTCTGCTAGGCTGACGTTTAGCACCTGGCTCATCATTCCTGCTATATTTTTGTATTTTTAAAAGTTACGGACAACCTGTCTTTCTCTTTAGCACTACGAACCTGTGTGGCGTAGCAGGCGAGTGCCAGACTCAGGATCAGTTTCCAACTAAGTTACGGAACTCAGTGGGTGACTTTGGGCCATACCCTCCTAGCCTAACCTACATTGCAACATATTTGTGAAGATAAAATGAGAGAGGCAGGTAAGAACATACAAAAGTGTAAGAAAAGCTGTGCGGGGTCAGGCCAAAGCCAGGGGTCTTGTCCAGCATCCTGGTCTCACAGTTCTCAACCAGATACCTATGAGAAGCCCCCGAGCAGGACCTGAGCACAACAGCAGCTATTCCCCCCTTGCAGTTCCCAGCACCTGGAATTCAGAGGCCTGGTGCCTTCAACAGTGGCGGTGGAACATAGCCGTTGTGGCTAGAAGCCATCAAACGTATGCTGCCCTGATCTCCTTGGTGAGTTATAAATGCTCTGAAGTATCTGAAGAAGTGTGCATGCACACGAAACCTCATACCAAGAACAAACTTAGTTGGTCTCTAAGGTGCTACTGGAAGGAATTTTTATTTATTTTTTATTTTGTTTTGACTATAAATGCTATTAGTTGTCAATATTCCCTGAGAGAAAATTAGAAACCAACACTCATTCAGCTATTTGTGCAAAAAGAAGATGTCCCAAACAAAACTGCATGCGGGGTTTTTGCTCCAGTTTGGGTGAAGTTAAGTGGGGAAAACAAAACACCTGCAACATGCAGATATTAAATTCCCTCTCCGGACCACCAGAGCCTAACCCAAGCCTGTCCCTCCTACTTCTCCCTCCCTGCCTCTCTGATGCATTACGGTTGACAGCAGTAATTTTTAATGACAGATACAGAATTCACCTAAGGCTAAAGACAACAGTAATGGAAGTTTCCTGTGGGAAAAAAGGCTTTTTAAAAGCGCTTAGAGTTCCCCCCCCCCACCCCCATCTGGTTTCTGTCTTTAGGGCCTGATTTCAGGAGGCCCAGCCACCCCTCGACTCTCAGAAACCCTGAAACTGAGGCTGAAAATTCTTCAGCATTCTATGGGATGAGGGCCCCCCCCCATCCAGAAGTGAATTAAATTTGCAAATTCTATGCAAATGGGTGCCCTCCTTTGGGGGACTTGCCTAAGCAGCCACCCTAGTGAGGAATCTGCAGTTCTCCAGATATTGCTGGCCTCCAGCTCCCATCAGCCCCCGGCCAGCATGGCCTGAGGTTGGGGTGATGGGAACTCAACAACATCTGGAGAGCCACAAGTTCCCAACCCCTGGAATACATATTCCATCAGACTTGGTTGTTTTAATTAATATTTTGTCTTTTGGAAAATACATAGAACATATCAACCAAAACAGAAGAAGAAAGAGGCACCACCATACACGTAGGATTGTTCCCGTAGTTATAACGGCCCCATACTATTCAACAATGGCATAATATCCACTATGGTAATAGTTTGAAAGCTCATGCCATTGTGTCTTGCCATCAAAGTCTATGCATTGATAGTGGTTGATAATTGTGTTCCTTATCATCTATGTACGGTATATTCTAAGGCATTGCCAACATCTCCATGCCAAGACTAAAGTGTGGCGGCTCCTTATCAGAGAGATGTTGCTTGCAGATGCCACAGCCTTGACAGCGCACTTCAAGGAAGCGCTACAGAGAATCATAAACTGTTTTGACCCAGCCTGCAGGGAGTTCGGCCTCAGCGTCAGACCAATATATTGGGTCTGGACTAGGCCAACACTCCACACATCAGCTTTGGTGACCACATGCTTGAGGTAGTAGACAATTTTGTCTGTCTGGGTTCCACCATAACCAGCAGCAGGGCCGGATTTAGGTTTGATGAAGCCCTAAGCTACTGAAGGTAATGGGGCCCTTTATATATCCAGCTGTCCTTTGTCAACAACAAATTGTTGCTGTTTTTGTGTTGAATATATATGGCAATTTATGGACCTAATAGGTATCTAAAGCCATTTGCACAGAGCAAAATATGTATTTTATCAAAGTAGTTGTTGAACTGAAATACAATTAAGAAGTATATTAATAGTGAAATACAACCCTATATATAGAAATGAGCAAACCAGTGATATTTTAGGGAGCAGGTGCGACGAACCTCCACTTCAGACTCTCCCCTTGTTACTAAGTTAATTTTTTAATCAGGCGTTCTGGGTCAAATTACTATGCACCCCACCTGTCCCTCTGAGGTCCGTCTGTTATTGCCTTTCCCTTTGATTAATAAACTGGGAATTTCTTAGTAACGGGAGTTTTCCTGTCCAGCGGCCGTGGCCGGTTATATCCTCTGCTCTGGGCTTCAGGGGTTAAACTCTTCTTTGCCTACAGTTCGGGGTCTCTCTTTCATTAGATCCCTCACTATATCAGTTAGCTAAGTCCTCTTAGCAACTCTGTGGCAATACCAGGGTTTCTGCCCGCTAGCCCCTCCTGAGGGAACTCCAAGACACAAACTATCACCTTTCAGGCTAGTTTTGCCCTTTCCCTGAGTTTCCCTCCTCAAGAGCCTATATAACTCGCTGGACCAAAAGAACGACGATATTTTCTTGGCTCAACAACAAGAGATCTTTATTTATTACAGAGCATAACGCTTTCAGTGTTGGTTCATAAGCTTAGTTTGTTAACAGTGTAGATTCTTCTTTTCAGCAACATAAACACATCTTCAACAACCCTAACCTAACCTAAATCTAAACCTAACCTCACCCCACACCCTCCTTCTTCAGTCACCACTTTCCAACCCTCTCTCACACTCGGCTGCTCCCTCCTTTTAAATAGCGGAATGTCCCACCTCCCAAGGGGTGTCTGCCACTCAAACTGGGGAGCCCGTTAACCCTTAAAACACCATGGGTCTCTGAACAGCCCCTAACTTAGACCTGATTCATTACAGCAGGCTAGCAGGTGGGGCCCATTTCTTACATCACAGGAGCCCAGGCCCGTCTTAGAGGGATCCGCCGCCCTGGCGCAGCGATCCCTCGGTGCCCCCAGCCTGCCGCCTCTCCGCCCGCCCCTCGCCTCCCAGAGCTGCAAGCCGCCGCCCTCGCCTCCCAGAGCCCCAGCTGGAGTGCTGGAAGGTCGCGCAAAGCCCTGCGCCGCTTCAGTGCTCCAGCTGGGGCTCCGGGAGGCGAGGGCGGGCGGCTTACAGCCCGCCCGCCCGCCGGCGCGCGAGTGTCCGCCTGCCCGTGGGGGCGGGGGCGGGTTGGGGAGGGGGAGCCCGGTATGCCGGCGGGCTGGCGGGGGCGCCCTGGGGTGCCCGGCGCTCTGGCGCGCCGCGCCACCGGCCTCTATGGATGAGACGGCTCTGCAGGAGCCTAAACAACACAAAAGACTGTTGCTGTATGTAGGTTTTATTTTAATTGTTTTTTTATCTTATATTTTGGAAATGTACATCCAGGGTTTTTTTCCCTTTAATTTTTTTTTTGGGGGGGACCCAAGAGAGTGGGGCCCTAAGCTATAGCTTGTTTGGCTTATACATAAATCCAGCACTGACTGGCAGCCTATCGGTCAATGCAGAGCAGGACAAGTGTATTGGCAAGGCAACTACAGCAATGGCTGGCCTCTCCGAAAGGGTACGAGAGAATGGGATGCTAATGTCCAACACCAAGATGAATGTCTACCAGGCTTGTGTGTGGAGCATGCTGCTTTATGGAAGTGAGTCATGGGCTACTTACAGCCTTCAGGAGCGACGCCTCAATGCCTTCCACATGCACTGCGGTCAAGAAAATTTTGGGTATCAAATGGCAGGACAGAGTTTCAAACAAAGGTGTGCTCCCCCAGGCCCACACTCCCAGCATGTTCATATTGTTCCAACTGCAGCCAAATTGGAAGAGGAGAGGACCGTTAGTCTGCAGCAGGGATGGGGGAGAAATCCAATTCACCTCACATTTAAAGGCAAAGCTACCTAATCCACACTTTCCAAAACAATACACAAACTGAAACACAGCCGTCCTTCAAAATTCAATCTTCTTCAAATTTTGAAATGCAGTTCTCCAGCCAAGTAATATGTACAAAAATGCATGTGCAAAACCAAAAAAATTGCATATATCGGTGAAAATAGCATACAAATGCATTTTAGTGCACATTTGCAAAAATGTGTGTATTAGAGGAAATCGCATACAGACATGTACATTAGGAGAAATTAGCACTACAAGGCTGACAAGTTTTCATGGTTCCTTTTTTTTCTAAGCAGGGGGGAACTGCAAACTGACGTTGGAATGTGGAGAACTGAAGAATGGAGAAATGAGAAACGGAGAGACATCAAAACTGAGATTCACCCTGGTCTGCGGTATAATGGATTGAATCACAGGAACCTAGGAACCTAGGAACCTAGCCTTGTACCGAGTCAGGCTATTGGTCGATCTAGCTCAATACCATATTCTACACTGACTGGCAGCAGCTCAGTATTTCAGACTGGGGTCCTCTCTGAGCCCTGCCTGGAGGCGCCATAGATTGAACCTGGGACCTTCTGCATTCAGAGGAGGTGCTGTGCCACGGGTGGCATTTCCGGAGCGAACAGATTTCAGAACTAGGACGTTCAAATGTACTGGAGTTATCTCCAAGGCCGCACCTTGATACGAAACGCCATCTTTTGCACAGTGGCTGGAATTGTGAGCTAAAACGGGAGTTGAGCAACCTTCCACCTCTAATCTTGAATGGGAAGATAACTTGTGAGTCATAGCCAAATTGCTCGTATCTTGATTGGCGGAAGGCTGTTTTGGCAATCAGAGTCTGTGTGGAGTGGGAGGGGGATTGATATCGGAGCTCATTTGCATGCCTGCAATAACTGAGAGCCAGATGCTTACTCACTCAGATCTTCATTGGGATTGCAGCGTTGAGTAAGGAGGACATAACACACTGGGGACAAACAAGGAGCGTATGAGCTTTGTTGTTGTTGTTCAGTCGTTCAGTCATGTCCGACTCTTCGTGACCCCATGGACCAGAGCACGCCAGGCACGCCTATCCTCCACTGCCTCTCGCAGTTTGGCCAAACCCATGCCAGTAGCCTCGAGAACACTGTCCAACCATCTCATCCTCTGTCGCCCCCTTCTCCTTGTGCCCTCCATCTTTCCCAACATCAGGGTCTTTTCTAGGGAGTCTTCTCTTCTCATGAGGTGGCCAAAGTACTGGAGCTTTACACATCATCATTTCCCTATATTCCAGCTCCAGTTCCATTCTCTGACAGCCCCTCCAGACTGCTGGTGGCGTTTTCTTGCCAGTGTGATTCTGCAACATGCCATAGACACAATCATAGTGCACCCATGGTGGGTTTATTCTGGGCCATCTGCACATCTTCTCCCTTTATCACTTGCTGTGCAGTGCTTCCCCAATGTCCCCACATTGTTGACCGGGTTTTATGGGGAGGTTCTCTTGCAACACAGTGCAACAAAAGTGGGACCTGGAGCTGTTCCTGCATTCACTTCTTGCAACCGATAAAGCAAGAGTGGTTAATCTGTGGTCCTCTGGATGTTGTTGGATGGACTCCGACTCCCATCAGCCCCAGTCAGCTTGGCCATGGGTCAAGAATGATGGGAGTTGTCGTCTAGCAACATCTGGAGGACCACACTTCAGCCACCCTTGCTTTATGGGTTGGGAGAAGTGGGTGCAGCTCCATGGGCACCCTCCATGCCCTCAACTACTAATTGAGTCTTCCTCCTCCTCCTCCTCCTCCTCCTCCTCCTCCTCTGTCTCATCATTGCTGGCACCTGCTTGCTGGCCAGGAAGAGAACCAATGAGGAAGCAGGCAGCAGCACCTCCTGGTCCTCCTCCTCACTTGCACTGTCATCTGGACCAGAGTGAGGGACAGGTCACTACTGGGTGCTTTCATCTGACCAAAATGGCTGGACAGCCAGCAAATCTCGAAGTTTTTGCTGTTGCTGCTAAATTAAAGCCGTGAGATAAGAACTATTATCTGTAGTGAGTGCTGCAAAGATTGTAAAATGTGAATAACAAACTAATAGACTCAAAAAGCGAGTGGGCAGTTTTAATGTGTGCTTCAGGTGGCCTGTTCTAGCGAATTTGTTTCAATAACTTCAGTAGATTTAATGACGTAATGGGCAGATCAACCTGTACTCTGGCAGCGTGCTCTGTGTCAAGAAAGGGAAATGCCTCGCATCTACATTCACTGCCATATCCCATGAAAGCCCCCAGACTGAGTTCTCCCCACCCTCAGTGTATTCTCCAACAGGCCATTGATGCAATAAGTGGTGAATTTATACTGGACCACCCACATACCATTCCCCTTTACTAGTTCTCTGTGATGCTTTCCCAATGTTACTGCATTATTGCCCTCTGGAGGGGGACTCTTGCAATAAAACAAGCAGGACGAGAAGAAGAAAGAAAACCGGAATATTTGTGGTATAAAAATTTGCAGGATTTCAGCAGGAAGCAATGAGAGATGCACAGATTGGAAAGGAAGCAACATCTCCCCCCCCCCCCGCGCGCATTTTTGCAGATGCAAACAGTATTGAAAACAGGACTGTGTATGAGCCCCCTGACACCATCACTGGCACAAATAATCGTAAATGCAAAATACAAAGGACATCTGGAGAGCCCCTATATGTACACAACCCAGAAGAAGAAACATGCAACTCTAATAAAGCCCTAGATAGCGTAAAAGGGGCAGGGATGCCCGCAGCACCCTTAAAAATGCCACCAAAGTCCACCAGTCATAGCCAGTGTGGATCAGCTGACATGATGACATCAGGTCGACTTGGGAAGAGCCAAACCATTCCACTCCTGGGGACAGGGAGATGCCCTTGTTACGTCCTCCCACTCCCACTCCCGCCCCCCTCCCCTGCTGCACACACAACACATAACCTGCTCAGATGTAATTAGCCAACAGCGCAGTCCCATGTGTGAGTCACTTTGGCACAAGCAGGAAGATGCCAGCAACTAAGAGCCTCGGGCATCTTTGTGCAGAGAAGTCCAGTTCCCTTTATACCACCGACTGTGTTTATGATCACAACAGCAGCCAGCTTCAAGAGCCAGTCATATATCTCCACACTGGTTCATAGCCAGGGCTCGTAGATCTCTCGCGCCACTTGCGAGGAACAAACGTTTTGTTATGTTTCATGGAAACGGCTTAGAGCTTCTTTTAATTAAGTGACATATATATATATATATATATATATATATATATATATATATATAGTGGGAAGCGGCTCCTATCAGGAAGAAGGGGTTATCAGTTTTAAACAGGTTAAAAACATGATATTAGCAGTTCAAACCCATTCAAACGCTGCCTGTCTCAGACTGCCTCTTACACCAAGTGGCCACTTCTGTCCTAGCTACTCATGGAATGTCAGGTTGCTGTTTCTCTCTCTCGCTTTGATTTAAAAAAAACCATAATTTTATGCAAAATTATACAGGAGGGGGAAATTACATATACTGTTGTTGTTGTTGTTGTTGTTCAGTCGTTCAGTCATGTCCAACTCTTCATGACCCCATGGACCAGAGCACGTCAGGCACTCCTGTCTTCCACTGCCTCCCACAGTTTGGTCCAACTCATGCTAGTCGCTTCGAGAACACTGTCCAACCATCTCGTCCTCTGTCGTCCCCTTCTCCTTGTGCCCAACATCAGGGTCTTTTCCAGGGAGTCTTCTCTTCTCATGAGGTGGCCAAAGTACTGGAGCCTCAACTTCAGGATCTGCCCTTCCAGTGAGCACTCAGGGCTGATTTCTTTACTGTATTACATATGAAAGAGCCAAGCCCCATGTGTTACTATAGTTCTGCAGTGTAATCTTACAATACGTACAGTATTTTAAGAGTTAGATGTTGTATGTATCTGTTCATAGGTGCATTACTTTAGGAAACCTGGCATCTATATGTGCATAATATGCTACATATCATTTTTAGCAGAACCAGCAAAAACACATAGAGATCGAGGAGTAAGACAGGAATCAGGGGAAAGATCCATGCGGATCTTTGCAGAAAATGCCATCCTTAGGCCCAGTTTAGCCAACCATGAACCAATAACTGACTTCTCCGTGGGGGAAACTTCTCATTTTGGTTCCTCCTCCCACAAGAGTTGGTGCTGTCCCATTTTCAGTGGCCCTTTTCAACACCCTTTCCTTGTGGGAAAATAATTCATTGGAAAATATAATTCCTGGGCAATCCTTTCTCCCTCCTTCTCTGGCTCTTTTTTTCTTTCTCCCCACAGCAACTTAGTGTAGCTCTTAATTCCAGCAATGACAATTTAATCCTCTTTATCTGATGTAATCCATTCCCATCCCATCTCTAGGGCCTCCTTTCAACATTAAGGTAGGAGAACAACAACAATGAAACCTTAACCAGCCACCCAAAATCCCACCCCTAGCAAAAGGAGAGAGAGAGAGAGAGAGAAGGAGAGAGAGAGAATGAACTAGACCAACGAGAAGAGTGACTGTCACAGGAAGAGCCCTGGGAGGAGAAATTAGTTAGCAATGCTGCTAAAATATAAAACAATTCTACTGATCCCCTAAGGTGTGCCCTGACCAGAATTATGCTGGCATTAATAAATTAATTCAGGCATGAGAGCAGCGCAGAGTGAGGACTCGAGAGTTGTTGGGGCTTGGAAACTGCTGTAGCTGCTGAAGAACCTCCGACTAATTATCTTAAACTACAAAAGTCTGCAGCAGCATATGATATCACACTGTGATATTGCTCTGTGGGCCCAAGTCACGAGGAAATACCCTTTTCCAACTATATGCCACTGAAGAAGAATTTGCAAACTTTGAAATGCACCTGACATGTTTTCTGAAAGACATCTCTTGTAAAGAGCCTTCATTTTCAGGATTTCAAAGTTTGGGGCAAACGTATCTTTGCAATTCAAAGTGTTGGTGCTGACCTTTAAAGCCCTAAATGGCCTCGGTCCAGTATACCTGAAGGAGCGTCTCCACCCCCATCTTTCTGCCCGGACACTGAAGTCCAGCGCCGAGGGCCTTCTGGTGGTTCCCTCATTGTGAGAAGCGAAGTTACAGGAAACCAGGCAGAGGGCCTTCTCAGTAGTGGCACCTGCCCTGTGGAATGCCCTCCCACCAGATGTCAAAGAGAAAAACAACTACCAGACTTTTAGAAGACATCTGAAGGCAGCCCTGTTTAGGGAAGCTTT
Organism: Lacerta agilis; assembly: GCF_009819535.1. Taxonomy (NCBI): domain Eukaryota; kingdom Metazoa; phylum Chordata; class Lepidosauria; order Squamata; family Lacertidae; genus Lacerta; species Lacerta agilis. The sequence goes on from NC_046319.1 coordinate 59,503,679, forward strand.
TAATATTTGATTAATGATTGTATTTTAATATTTTGTTGGAAGCCGCCCAGAGTGGCTGGGGAAACCCAGCCAGATGGACGGGGTATAAATATATTATTATTATTATTATTATTATTATTATTATTATTATTATTATTATTTCATCATCGCTGTGGCGCAGTCACCATTATATGTGTAAGACCTATATATATGCGTATACATGTGTGTGTGTGTGTGTGTGTGTGTGTTTTAGAAATACATATTTAGTAACTGGACTTTATTAACTGTTTCACAAGAATTAATCTCCTCACCTCATATTTGCATAATTCCATTATAGGCGCTTCCCAATCCCTGGTCTGCAGTTTTGCACCTTACTTTCCCCCTCGTACACTGCCCCACTTCTTCCTAGTTCCAGATCCTGTCTTCTGGTGCCTATCCCTGTATCCCCAGCACCACTCTGCCTCTTGGAAATTTAGGAAGCTGCCTTTTGAGGGGGGCTGCTTCGGTTGCCCCCCCACCAGAGGTTTGGTGAGCACAGACCCTCCAAGTGTCCCTGTTTTCCAGGGATGTCCGTGATTTAGAGAAGCCATCCCTATTTTCATTGGAGAAATGTTGGAGGGTATGGAGTTATCCAACCCCCGAGTCATCTGAAGGCAATCCTGTATAGGGGAGTGGTTTTTTAAATGTTTAATGTTTTATTATTATATATATATTGGAAGCTGCCCAGAGTGGCTGGAGCAACCCAGTAAAATGTGTGAGGTATAAATAGTAAAATATCATTATGGAATGGGACGTCCCTGTTTCCATCGGATAAATGTTGGAGGGTATGTGAGCAGCTTCTGGCCCTGCCCACTTTCCCTTCTTCCTGTTCCCGTCATGCTCCAGAGCTGCCGGAATGCGCTCCGCTCCCACACGCTGCAGTTTCCCACTGTACCTCTACAGGCACAAGGTCTAATTTAGGTTGATTGTTTTATTTGCAGTCACACGTGCAAATCCCTGTCCATGGTGCCCACCCCTTCACCGAAAACATGAGACGAGACCAAGGTATGGGTTCAAATTGGCCACAACTTTATTAATTTCAGAAATGGGAGAACTTGGCATAGGCCTTGGCAGGCAACCCTCTCAGCCCGAGAGCTGAGGATATGCAGGATGTAGAGGCACAGCGGGTGGGGACTGCAAAGCACACACTTACACAGCATGCCCACCCACTAGCCTCGGTTCGGGAGTTTGACCTGTGTGCTGCCTCTGAGAGGTCAGGGACTCCCAAATTTTTGCCCTCTAACGGGCCCCGCACGCGCCGCCGCTTGGGAAGAGGAGCATGGCCGCTCCCTTCCCCCAGATGATAGACTAAAGGCAGCCTTGCCAAGGCCTAACTCCGGCAAAGTTGTGACGAAATGCTGTGGGGGAGGCAAAACCTGCCAATGTAGGGAAAATTCCTTCCTGGTCCCGAATACGGCAACCATCTACGACCACAGCAGCGCCCGCTGACCTGTAATGCAAGACGTTAACCTGCAAACAAAAGAATTATTGACTTGATGACCGCAACCTACCGCAGCAACTATAAAGAGAAAGTTGAGTTAATTAGAGGGAGGGGGGCAGGTGAACCTGCAGGAGAGAAACTGAAAAGGGGGGAAATCTGGGCGGCTATGCCGCTTTTACCTGGCCCTTGACCCCACCCCCGGCCTCTGTCCTTTTGTCCCATCCCGGCCGGAGGCAGGCCAAGGGCAGCCCTGAGCCGGGGGGGGGGGAAGGGAACCTGGCCAGGTGATCCCGCCCGGTGCCGCAAACACCGCCCACCTGGGAAGGGAGGGCGGAAATTATTTCTTTAATCAATCCACGCCGCCTCAAGCGCAAAGGGAATTGGAATGCAAATGTTTTTTGAATAGATAGATTGCAATTATAATGTGTTTGCTCCATAATTGGCCTCTTTTCTTTTCTTTTCAAAAATAAATTTGCAACAGCCTCTAAGAGCACCCGGGAAGGTATGGGCGTTGTCCTTGACAATGCCCCACAGCCAGTATCCTGCAGTCACCTCCAAGACAGGGTAATAATCCCAGTGCAATGTAATGTACTGTCATGCCAAACTTCTGCAGCAGCAGCAACAACAACAGCATTAACATTTTATGCAATGAAACGCCTGCTTCCTCCTCTATGCAGATTAGTTTGTTGTTCTCATTTTAATTACTAGATTGGTTTTAATTAAGTTGTTTGTTAACCTCTGTACTTTCCTTGGGCTCCATCGAGTGGCCTGATTGGGCAGCGACTGGATAGCCTCAGGTCTGCCTTGGTCCTTTTTACTGATTATTACTACTACCTAATAACAGGTTGGGACCAGAGTGTTTGTCTCACTCTCCTTTGACCTCATTTACAGGCCTTCCATTGAACGCTAAAGAACGGCTGCTCACTTGGTTGCCGCTGATGGGACTGGCAGGGCACTGGGCTTGGTCTTGCAGGCAGCAGAGCAGCGCCTAGCTAAAATACGGACTTGGCTTCCAGAAGATGTGGTGGCAGCCAAAAACCTGGATGGCTTCGGAAAGGGATTTGGCAGATTCATGGAGGATAAGTTTACCATTGGCTACTTGCTGCTACAGCTATGTCCTGCCTCTATTGCTGGCTGGCCTTGTACAAATAGCTCATAGTGTGCAGGGTCTTCAAAGACGTGAATGGAAAGCAAATCATTTCCTCTTCAGGGAACCTGCTACCAAGCCCCAATGTTTATGTACCTTTTAGTGTCTAGTGGACTGTTACTATCCAGAAACAAACATATTGAAGAACAGCTGTTTTTAAGTTGAGAAGCATTTACCTGCTGTTCATGAACACCTTCCTGACACATACAGCCATTTTCTTAGGGGACACCCCCCCCCTTTTACACACCCTGCAGTGTCCAGAGTCACAGGAGCTAAAAGGGGGTTTGTCCAAAGGTCACTTACCGAATGGAAGGGTGATAGTGATCTATCAGGGTGAACTGTGGCCTCTTCTCCTGGGCTGCTGCTGAGCAAATGTGAAGCATGATTGGAGGACCCAGGTAGCATTAGGATTGGTATCATAAAGATTGGGTAGGAGTGTAAGGAGGCAACAACTTCTGTCCTACCCTGGATTCAGGGCAATCAGTGCTCTTTCATTTCCCCCCCCTAAATAATTTTGTTATTTATTTTAAAGAAAATGCAGTATCAAAAACATTTTGATTTACATGTGGAAATATAGCATCTTTGGGGGAAAATATTCAAAAATAAGGTTTAAAAAGGAAATAAATAATTTTTGTCAAAGATGGTGGGGGAAATTGGTTAATATATGAAAAAACCCAGTGCCCCCTTTAAAGTCTTGGATCCATTTCCACTAATCCGTACTGATACACAAGAAAAGAGCATATATAATAAAATAATTTGTCAAATATAAGGTTTAGCGGTAATGGAAGCAGTATCGAAATGGTCTAATTAATTAACCGGAGAGGAAGACAAGTGGAAGTCTAAGAATGTATGTACAGTGGTACCCCGCAAGACGAATGCCTCGCTAGACGAAAAACTCGCAAAACGAAAGGGTTTTGCGAGTTTTTAGTTGACTCGCAAGACGAATTCGTCTATGCCTGTTTTCGCAAGACGAATTCGTCTGGCGAGGTACCACTGTAAGCTGGCTTACCTTTTCGCTCTGGTCGGGAGGGGTGATGTCCGCGTCCGCCATTTTGGATCGACTGTGCATGCGCAGTCGATCCAAAATGGCAGACGCGGACAACATCCCTCCCGACCGCAGCGAAAAGGTAAGCTCCGCTGCCGGTCGGGAGGGGGCCGTGGGATCGTGCCCGATGTCGGGCATCATCCCACGGCCCTCTCCCTCCTTCCCGGAGCCCCGCCGCTGCGTTTTAAGACTGCAACGATCGTTGCAGTCTTAAAACTCGGCGGCGCGGAGCTTCGCTGCCGGTCGGGAGGGGGCCGTGGGATCGTGCCCGATGTCGGGCATCATCCCACGGCCCTCTCCCTCCTTCCCGGAGCCCCGCCGCTGCGTTTTAAGACTGCAACGATCGTTGCAGTCTTAAAACTCGGCGGCGCGGAGCTCCGGTGCCGGTCGGGAGGGGGCCATGGGATCGTGCCCGATGTCGGGCATCATCCCACGGCCCCCTCCCTCCCTCCCGGAGCCGCGGAGCTGCGTTTTAAGACTGCAGCGATCGCTGCAGTCTTAAAACACAGCACCGCGGAGCTCCGGTGCCGGTCGGGAGGGGGCCGTGGGATCATGCCCGATGTCGGGCATCATCCCACGGCCCCCTCCCTCCCTCCCGGAGCCGCGGAGCTGCGTTTTAAGACTGCAGCAATCGCTGCAGTCTTAAAACACAGCACCGCGGAGCTCCGGTGCCGGTCGGGAGGGGGCCGTGGGATCATGCCCAATGTCGGGCATCATCCCACGGCCCCCTCCCTCCCTCCCGGAGCCGCGGAGCTGCGTTTTAAGACTGCAGCAATCGCTGCAGTCTTAAAACACAGCACCGCGGAGCTCCGGTGCCGGTCGGGAGGGGGCCGTGGGATCATGCCCGATGTCGGGCATCATCCCACGGCCCCCTCCCTCCCTCCCGGAGCAGCGGAGCTGCGTTTTAAGACTGCAGCGATCGCTGCAGTCTTAAAACACAGCACCGCGGAGCTCCGGTGCCGGTCAGGAGGGGGCCGTGGGATCATGCCCGATGTCGGGCATCATCCCACGGCCCCCTCCCTCCCTCCCGGAGCCGCGGCGCCGTGTTTTAAGACTGAAGCGAGCGAACAGCAGCGCTGCTGTTCGCTCCCTGCAGTCTTAAAACGCGGCTTGGCTTGGCTCCGGTGCCGGTCGGGAGGGGCCCCCGGACTTTTTTTCCCATAGGAACGCATTAATTAAATTTTAATGCGTTCCTATGGGAAAAGGTGCCTCGCAAGACGAAATTTCCGCAAGACGAAGAGTCTTGCGGAACGAATTAATTTCGTCTTGCGAGGCACCACTGTATGTATGTTATGTTGTTTTGTTTTGTTTGACTTACAGTGGTACCTCGCAAGACGAATGCCTCGCACAACGAAAAACTCGCTAGACGAAAGGGTTTTGCGATTTTTAGGTGACTTGCAAGACGAATTTTTCTATGGTCGTGCTTCGCAAGACGAAAATTTCAATGCATTCCTATGGGAATTAAATTCCTATGCATACCTATGGTCGTGCTTCGCAAGACGAATTTTTCGCAATACGAAACGACTCGCAGAATGAATTAATTTCATCTTGCGAGGCACCACTGTACTTGCTTTTGTTAGAATGGTACTTGGTTGTTTATGATTTGGGTTTTTTTATTTTGCTTTGTTGTGTTGTGTTTGTCAGTAACTAAGTTTGGAATTTTTATTTGCTTGGTTTATTGTTTGTATGTTTTGATATAAATTTCAATAAATGCTGAATGCGGGATTAAGTTGTATGAATTGTCACTAATCAGCATTGTTTCTGTTCCACTACAGTTCGGGTTCTACCTCACTATTCTGAGACCCTTATTCTAACCCCCGGATCCAGCAAAGTATTAAAATATAAGGCTGGTGAGGTGATTGCTTGGGGGTGGGCCATTAAGGGGGAAACGGCTCTGTGTGAGATGTCAAATGGGGGAGATAGCTCCCCCAAGATTTGGACTCCCTCAACTGGTTAGAAGGACAAAGTGAGAGTTGAGAGCAGAGTTGGCAGTGATGTGGGCCAAAGGAAAAGCAGCAAGCTAGTGGAAGACAGACAAAGCAATGCTTGACTTCTGTTTGAATCCTAGGCTGCGGTTCTGGGGTGTGAATGTTGTGAAATCCTCCTTCATATGCTCAGATTGTACATATGTGTAAATAAACCATATATCCCAATGACGTCATGTTCTCCACTGTGCCTCATTCTGAAGAAAACACGAAGCCTGGGTAAATGCCTGGAGCCCCTGGAATCTTGTACTGCTTGGAGATTGGGGTGGGGTGTAACACTGTGATTGGATCCCCAAATTGACACCTCACATGCCCCTGAAGAGAGGCTGCTTGGTGGATTCCTTACTACCCAACAGTTGGCTTGCAACATCAGCCAAAGCAACACGAGAGATGTTGTTAGTGAAGAAGCTTAAATCCCATCAGGATCAACTGAGGCAGTTGAGCAATGGCCGGGCACGAGTGAAGCATTCCTTCTTTGTGCCTGTAGGCTGCCAGCACATGCCCCATGGCAGCAGCTTAGGTTGCCTCCTTCAGCTCTTAAACTCGCCTTTGATCTCTCCTATACAATGGTTGTTTTGCGGTTGTAAAAAACTTTCCAGGCCGTTTTGTAAAACTTGAGACATGTTTGTTGCTTCTCTCGGCGGCGTGATCCTCCTGCGGCTGCGGATTCCACAGGGTGTCACGGACGAACTCCACGTGTGCCCGTAATTTCACCCCTTCCACCGTGACCCCCCCCCCCTTCGGCTGGGTCCCTTTCGGGCACAATTGTGCAAAAAAGCCAAGAGTCCCTCCAGTGCCTCAGTGACGCAGGTGGAAGATAATGGGTACTTCTACTCCTTGCAAAACAAAGGAAATTTGGTAGGGGAAAGGACAGCCCTAAGAAAACTGTGGCTTGTCGCACCTCTCCAGTACAGAGAGTTTAGACCGACTAGGAACCAAGGTTATGGTTTGTTCACCATATGGGTGCCTTTCACCACCTCAAAAATATTAACACCCCACCTGTTCTCATCCAGGGCAAGCAGAGTTTGTCATTGCACCAAGGGTCTCATGACCTGCTCTAGCAGAGCTCTTATGTTACCTAAGATGGGGTGGCACATGGCAAGTCCTGGAGGGAGGAGAGGTACAAGAGGAGGGTTCCAAGGCATGATAGCACACAGTGCCAGGCCACAGGCACCAAAAATACTTGTAGGGTTGAAAGCTTTTTATTTTAGTCATTTATAGCATCCAAGCTGCCATCCTGTACACACTTACCTGGCAGTAGTCTCATTGATCTCAGTGGGACTTACTTTTGAGAAGGCATACATACATAGGATTGCTATGTTACACCTGGCCTTTTGCTACAAATGACCTCAAGGCAGTTTAAGACAATTAAAAGCAATAAAGCACAATAAAAATTAGCACTAAGCCAACATAATCACAGAAATAAAAAGCAGCAGAACCAGAAAATTATGTGATCACGTTCAACTGGCTGCCACGAAAAGCGTCACCTTCCTCATTTCTGCAGATTGAGAGCAGGATCCGCACCATATTTTTAAAGCATATGCAATGTACAAACATGACCCCCTCCCTCCCTATCTCGGGAACTGCAGTTTCCCCCTCATGTAGGTGTCATCCCCAGCATTCTTAACAAACTACAGTTCCCACGAATCTTTGATGAAAATCATGTTTGTGCTTTAAATGAGCATTGGATGTGCATTAAATCTATGGCAGCATCCACAATAATGGATGTATACATTGTCACACACACACACACACACACACACACACACCATACATTTAAAGCTCATGGCTTCCCCCAAGGAATCCTGGGAATTGCAGTTTGTTAAGCATGCTAAGAATTGTAGCTGTGTATGTGGCTAAACTATAGTTCCCAGGATTCTTTGGGAGAGGAAGCCATGAGCTTCAAATGTACAGTATACTACTAGTGACGGAATGTATACTACTCTTTCCTTTTTCCTTTTTCCTTTTTTTGCTGGCCCCTCTCAGCCTTATTGGTCTCAGTTTTGACATGCTGTGACGACCTGAAAGGAGAGGTGGAAGGAGCCCCACCCAGGACAACAAGCACCAGCCTGCCTGGCTACCTGAGGAAGTCCACCTGTCATCAGTTGTAGCAGGCACTGTGATGTGTCATGTTTGGGCCAATGTTTCAGGATTGGTCACAGATCGGGAGGCCTGGGCGAGGGAGGTTATTTAAAGCAATCTAATTTCAAATGGAACCAAATCCATTAGGACACACCTCTTTTGTTTCTTTCATAGGAGGAGTTCCTCCTTGTCTTCTGTTTGCCAACAGCTCTAAGAAACACAGGGAAACAAATCCTTTTTATTTTTTTAAAGAGAAGAACCAACCTGCCCCCCCCCACTCCAGAGTGCCAGAAGGGTAGAGCATCTGCTTTGCATACAGAAGGTCCCAGGTTCAATCCCCAGCATCTCCAAGTAGGGGTAGCAATGTCCCCCTTCTGAAATCCTAATGTGTTGCTGCCAGTCAGTGTAGAAAATACTGAGCTTGATAGACCAATGGATTGACTCAGTGTAAGGCAGGTTATTGCATCTCTAGGATATTCTTTGAACCTCCAACTTTCACTAATAGGTACCGGTAATTTGTACAAAGAGGGGGTGTGTGCTGGAATGGGCCTGGAAACCTTGATCCCAAATCTGTGGAGAATGTTGGGGCTACTCATTACTGAATGAAATACACTCTGCGTATTCTCAGGGGTGCTTTATTTGATATTATTTCAAATGTCTCAGGAATTTGGGACTGGGTCCCGGCTCAGTTAACCAGTGGCAACAACTTCTCCAAAAGAGGAGGAAATGTTGTGGAAATAGTTTTCAATGTTTTGAATGTTCAAGGGGGATATATTAATATAACACTGACTGTGCCCTGGACCCTGAATTCATGGGCCATGGCAACCAGTACGCTTCCTTGTACACTCACATGATTATTGATTACATTTGAAGCCAACCCGTCTTCCAATGCATCCAGAACTGTGTACAAGGGGACCCCTCCATTCTATCCTCACAGCAACCCTCCCTGTGAGGTGGCACTTTAGGCTGGCAGTTAGTGACTGACTTAAGCTCACCCAGGGCACTTCCAAGCAGTTGCCCTTTTTTTTTCTTTCTTTTTTTTTGCTGAGATTGAATCGCATACAGGCAAATTCAGCTTGCACAATTATAGTTGATTAGGAGGACTTGCACAAAAGACCCACTTCCCCAAAAGACCAGACTTTTCACAATGAAGGAAGTGATGGGAAAACACACTGGCAAGTGTGGAATAGCACTGGCTTGGATGCAACATCATCTAACCTCCCTGCAAACAAATCAGAATGGATGCCCATTAAATAGATGCCATCTGATCTCTTTGCAAACAGGTCATATGGAAGCCAGCGAGTTCCATGGCTGAGCAGGGATTTGAATCCCGCAGAAGATCTGCCTAGTGCAAATCCAACACACTATCGGCTCTAAATATGCGGATGCAATGTTCTGGAATTTCACCCATTTGTGTTCCCCCACACTTCAGCTGCTTGAATTATTATAAAATTGCAAATTATTGTACAGCAGGGATGTACAACAGGTTGATCACGATCTACTGGTAGATCCCCGGGAGGTTTTGGTAGATCGCGGTCCATCGCTGGGTCTCTTTTCTTAGCATTGGCAAAATAGAATCCGGCCCCCTCGCCGCACCCTCCATTGTTGCATGATTTGCAGAACGGAAGACAGAGTTTGCTCAGTGAGGCTGTTTGTTTCCCCAGCGATCTGTTGGTGAGTAGCTGTTCCCCTTTCTCCCTAAAATGGCCAACTGCTTAGCCTTGAACTCCCCCAAAACGGGGCTTCCCTCCTCCCTAAAAAAAGCTCATCAACTTTGACCCGAACCCCCAAAAACCGGGGGTAGATCTGCCAGTCTTTATTTCTGTGAGTAGATCGCAGTCTCTTGGGAGTTGGCCACCCCTGTTGTAGAGCAAGGCCATGCACACATTACCAGCTTTGAATGCAGTGAAGTCATTCTTTTTTTATTTGCTTCAAAGAGTATTTGAGTGCCATTGTACATGTTATCGTGGTTTTGATGTGCATCTGAGTTGCTGCTGTATGTGTCCACAGCAGTGGGTGGAGATGGGGCAGGGATGTCTTCACCCATGAGCTTTGCCAGGCTGGTTTCCCCACCCCTCCAACCACCCAGATGTCATCTTCATCCAGGTGTCCTCTGCAGATGCACAGCCAATTGTTTACCTGTGCATGCCCACCTGTATGTATATTTTTCTGTGTCCACACTGCAAGTGGGACGCTCGTCTACAGTGCATGCCTATGCTGATGTCATCCTTGTAGAACCACCCACTGCAGGAAAGGTGTATTTTAAAGCAGTATATACGTGGGTTGAAGCACGAAGTTCTCAGGTTGGATCAAAGCTGGTTTGGGGAGGAAATGTAGTATTGCCCAAGAAAGAGGTGGATAGAGATGGATTGTGGCAAATGTTGTATGTACCCCGCTTCCCAAACGAGCAGTGGGAGCACACTGGTTACACAGCAAACAGGAGTGTGTACACACATCCCAAATGTGATGTAGTAGAATTGGTGTGGGGTATTGGTTAGAGTGCTGGACTAGGACTGCTGAGACTCAGGTTCAAATGCCCACACAGCTCATTGGGGTGACCTTGGTCTAGTCACCATCTCTTTCAACCTACCCTACTCCACAGGGTTGTTGTGAGGATAAAAGGTGGCAGGTGCTACCTTCAGCTCGTTGGAGGAAAAGCAGGATATAAATGCAACAAGCAAATAAATAATAAAAAGGTGGGGTGTACATTGTTTGGAATAAATTATTATATAAGTACCTGCATACATGCCATTATATTCAAGGTAAAAGATAAAGGGACCCATGACTGTTAGGTTTAGACGCAGACGACTCTGGGGTTGCAGCGCTCATCTCGCTTTACTGGCTGAGGGAGCCAGCGTGCAGCTTCTGGGTCATGTGGCCAGCATGACTAAGCCACTTTCTGGCGAACCAGAGCAGCACACGGAAATGCCGTTTACCTTCCTGCAGGAGCGGTACCTATTTATCTACTTGTACTTTGATGTGCTTTCGAACTGCTAGGTTGGCAGGAGCAGGGACTGAGCAACAGGCGCTTACCCTGTTGCAGGGATTCGAACCGCTGACCTTCTGATCGGTAAGCCCTAGGCTCAGCAGTTTAGACCACAGCGCCACCTGCGTCCCTTATATTCAAGGTAGTGTTATGCAAAAGGTGGTGGTGTAATGAGATATTGCTTCTGATCGCCCATGATGTAAATGGTTTGTGGTGGTGGTTGAGCTCTCTGGATCAATCAAGGGAAAAAAATATTGTATAGTACAGTTAATAACTCAAAAATGGCAAAAGAGATGGAAAGTGGAAGCAGAAAAAATGCCACACATGCACACACTAAGCAATTTCAGGTGTGCCTGTGTCTGTGTGTGTGTGTGTGGCTTTGAGAGAAAAATGACAAAACTATATGCATCCCATGCATATAAATCCTTCCTGTCTCGCCCTCTCGCCTTGGAGGTTTATAATGTTCCCAACCCTTATTTCCATTATGAGATAGGGACAGAGGACATTTAGCAGCGGAGAAGGAGAAGGGTGTCGCCAGGTGCCCTACATACAGTCTCCATGATCAACAGATTCATGGAGGTGCCTGAGGCAATACAGGCATATTTTCATCTCAGAAAAGCTACAAGGATGTGGTTTAGCGATAAATAAGGGTTGTTGTTTATTGCCCCTTCTTACTCCATCCTCCTGGGAACTGTAGATGATGGGGAAAGATGTTCCAAAGATACACAAGATGCTTTAGGCACCTGCCCACAAGCCAAGCAAGAGGGGATTGCATTCAGAAACTGATCTCTCATTTTTTTGTGTCTTTGAAAAAATTCCCTTTCTGGTGTAAGTTTATCATATGATTCTATGTCCCTTGGGGTCTTAGCTCCATCCAGGCCTTTAAAATGTACTATGTACCTGTGAAGAAATTACCCTGTTAATATTTTTTCCTTGTTGGCAGGAAAACTGTTTACAGAACAATCTGCTTTGGCTTTGGGGGTGTAACTATGCTGTCATTCTTGTGGTTAGCAACCATTGTTGGCTGTACAATTTGCCCCACACTAGCTAATATTCAGAGCTCAAAAGAATATCCACAAATATTTGAAATGTTCCACGATTTCCTGTTTTACCACTCACGTTCTCGTTGTGAAATGTTACCTCAGAATGTGAGTGAATGTCGTTTTATTTTACCTGAGCATTCACGCTTGCACACAAACCAAGTTTTTTATTTTAAAAATAAAAATGAAATGTAAAGGGTGATTTTAACAAAACCAAAACGCATTCATTTCCAGCTACAATTTGGAGCACATGACACATGAGGAAATGCTGATGGGCACATGTCACATGCAGAGAAGATTGGTGCCCGGGGGGCTGGTGGGGAGAAGGTGACAGCAGTTGAAATATATCTTAAGAGATGAAGAACTGCTGTTTACCAGAACCATGGAGGGAAGGACAATAGGGTAATTGGGTTCAAGTTGCAACAGTTTGGTTGACAATCAGGAAATGCTTTGTCACACTCCAAGGATGGTTGGAATGGAGTCGTGGTGGGGGAAATAGTTGTCCACGGGGGCTGTGGGACAACATCCTCTGGGTTTTCACATGAGACAGTTCAGGACCTGTAGGTAGGAGGACAGAGCAACAAGTGTAGCTTCCCTGGGGCACAGCTCTCTAGCTATGCCTCTGTGTAAGAAGCAGAATTATAACATTGAAGAAGATCTGGCAGGCAATATATCCTTGTTGGCATCTGTCTGTCTTGAAGGACAATGGAAGAGTGTGCCATTGGGGTAAAGTCAATCCATTACAGAGCCTGCCCTGTTGTGGCTATAGAGACCAATGCAGGAGATGAAGGGGTCAGGTTTCCCAGTTACAGATGCACCGTGGCTGTGCTCTACCCTAGAGGAAAGTAAGTGGTTATTCCAGGGCCTCAGGGCCTCTATTGATACTCCTCCCATGCAGGAGAGAGTAAAAAGTGGCTGCAAAAATCACTAGAGGAAACCCTCCCAGCTCTGAGGAACGGCAATCTGTCTTTGGCACGATGCCTCCCGCCATAACTACAGCTTCACATTGTGGTTTGTTGTCAGAAAGTGAACCATGGTTAGTCTGCAGCGCTGGTTTGGGACATTCAAAGCCCGTGACTTTAAATAAAGTGCCTTCAGTCACATGCTGGAGCATACTTTTGAGAGCTAGGAATTTACATTTACAAACCCACCAAGTGTCCTGGAAAAAAAACCCTTGGACATCCCATTTTTTGGGGAGAGATCACGGCAGACATTTTGGGTGCCATAATTGTGCGTTGTGCTCTCACCCCCCAAAAAGCACTTTTTTGGGGGGAGCGACATCATGGCACTGGTTATGTGACTTGCCCAGGAGTGTGCCCCAGAAGCCGCACATCCCAGTTTTTGACCTAAAAAAGTTGGGTGTTATGCATTTAGAACATAGCTGTCAACTTTTACCTTTCTTTAGGGAAATTCCCTTATTCTGAATAGGATTCCTCACAAGAAAAGGGAAAAGTTGACAGCTATGAGAATCATCGCCATCATTGTTTATTTATTTGCCACTTTTCTACAATATTGGTCAAAGTGGCTCACAACATACCAAGTGAACAATAATAAATACAACAATTTTGTAAAAACATATTAGGAGCAATTAGAAATAATCATTACGTGTTCAGGGGTTGCATAAAATAAACTGAGCAGTGAGCTGCTCCTTCTTATGCTTGCCTTTGTGGTGAGTCTTTCAGAAGCAGAACAATCCCGTAGTTGGTACATGATGCGTGTTAAGACTGCAAAAAGCAGCGCCGGGACTTTCTGTTGCTATGGATTTTTGTATTCCTAAGGACATCCATGTAAACTTGGTGGATTTTAAGGAGCAGAAGATTTAGTACACAGATTTCAGCGCCTGTAATTTACATCAAAAGACACGGTTGTGCTGAGAGGTGGCCACACCTCATTTTGGAGGTAATGTAGTTTGCTCCATCCTGCTTTGAGGTTCTTCCTTCAACGCTATGATAATTGATTTGTGTGGGGTTTTTTAAGCACATGAGAATAGTTCCTTCTCCTGAGGTCCAACACCCTGAAGTGTTTTGACCCTTCAGCTCATTATGTTCCATCTTTCTTTTAGGAACCAAAGCATCACATGACATTTCAAATGTTCAAAACACTTTGTCATGTATTACCTAATTTGTTCTTGACAAATTACGTGAGCTAGCATAGAGCAGATCTATAGATCCACTGGCCCAATTCACATAATCCAGTAAACTAGGGACATCCAGGGATATCCCTTCAGATGTTGCTGGACTACAACTCCCATTATCTCTGGCCATTGGCCATGCTGGATAGGGCTGACAGGAGTTGTAGTCCCAAAACATCTTAGGGGGGCTCAATTGGCTATTCCTGCAATGGTTTACCATGAATGCACCTATCTTGCCCACTTTCCTCCTAGTGGCACATGGGACGAAATAAATCAGTGGTCAACTAGGATTGGGAAGACCAGAAGTTCACTAAGTTAAGATGGGTCAATCGCACACTCTCTCAACCTAAGCTATCTCACGGGTTTGTTGTACAGATAAAATGAGACTCACGCTAGCCTGAACTTCTTGAAGCAAAAGTAGGATTTTTTATATAAAAAAAAGAAATGATAAATAAATATATTTAGAATGTTTGTGGCAGGATTACAGGGAGGCTCAAGGTGGATCTAAAGTGGACTTTGGACTGAGGACACTTCCAGACTGTTGATTTTTTTTTTCAGATGGGATTCATTCATATACCAGCAATCTCAGGTTTCACAATTAGAGCTGATTTGGATCTCTTCTGCAGCTAGCAGCTTCCCCAAAAGATTGGACTTCTTGCGATAAGGAAAATTATGGTGAAATGCCCCGGAAAGTGTGGGATCGGATTTACATTGATGCAACATCATCTAATCTCCCCGCAAACATATCAGGATGGATGCTCAAGAAACAAGTTGTCTGGAAGCACCCTCGGTTCAAAAACTTCACTCAGGCATAAAACTCACAAAGCAAGGGATACTGAGTCAGCCACTATGTCTCAGCCTAGCCTGACGTGCCTCATTGGGTAGTTGTGGAGGGACCTCAAAGCTGGATTGGAGGAAGGATGGAAATGGAATACAAAAGTCATAAATCAACAAGTATTTTGGTGATGGGGACATTGTAAGTCTTTCCAAACCAGGAAAAACCTAAATACACACTGATGTGCTTGAAGTCATTAATGCATTAAATACTTTTGATTTTAATAAAATAATACTAAATTCTGATACATGTAAAAATTCCAGGTGTTCTTCATTCAACCTGGTTTCTTTGCACTCCTTTGCCTGAATGAGAAATGGACACATCGGTTTGGTTCCAGCTCATGGCAGTTTCACTTGTGTTCATTCAAAGTCCCTTCCATCCCATTTCTCCATCATTCTGCTAATTGTTTTTAAACCACATGAAAATTTGCATTTTGTTCACATAATATGTATTTTTTCCCCACTGAATCATACACATTTTTTTGGTACACTTCTTGAGCCATGAACTGTCTCGTAAAATTGGGAGAAATGTGAAAACTAAAGGATAACTGCATTCCAAATCTGCACATTCATCCCCAAAATTGAAAATCCATTTTCACAGAGTAATAATAATAATAATAATTTATTTATACCCCGCCCATCTGGCTGGGATTCCCCAGCCACTCTGGGCTTGTAAAGGGTCTGCATATGTATATTTCTTTTATACAGATGAATATTGATGGACTCCCCATGCCCATGGGGTGACCGGACTCAGTCCTGTAGGCTTCAACAAGTGCAGATGGTGGCAGCATGTGCCTTCAAACCATAGCCTTGAAATCAGTCAAGACTGGTCCAGTGGGGCAAACCGGGCACTGCCCCACCATCTTTAGTCATCCACGTTTGCCTGTCTTCTTACTTAACAACCAGTCCAAAGGAAAGCCCTGGTTGTCTGCTTCCTCCTAAGACCCAGCTTTGCCCTTGTACACCTCAGCAAGCAGAAAGTTGGAGGCAGAAGCAGGATTAGTGGACTGTGCTTGTCACTGGCTCTGATTTCATCTGCTGTTGGTCTCCGTGCCTCCACCCCACCTGTCCTGCAGGGTACCTGCCACCGCTGTTGAAGCACCTGTCCTCCAGAGTCACCTGCTGACCCCTCCACTCCCCTCCATTCAAAGGGCACAGCTACACATCCTATGCATGACTACTATGGGCTTACCCTTTGTCCCGCTGCTCCCCAACCCCCTCAGAAAAACTCTTTAGCACTCAATCAGAACAAACAGCAATTTAGAGTTCCCCCGGATTGCCATTTGGTCCAATCAATCGCTAAAGAGCAAGTTTTCCCTTGTAAAGTAGTGGGGCAAGGTTAAAACTGCTCGGATCCAGGCCTAAAAAGTGCAGAAATCAACTAGGTCCTGTGCTTTTTAGGGACGGCACAAGCAAAAGTGTGGGTGAGCCCTTAGGAAGAGTTCAGTAAAAAAATTATTCGAAGTGTCTATAGGACTGCTGCAGCCTTAAGATGATTTAAAGGTCATTTCTTTACCCTCAAACAGCCCTGGGAATTGTAGACTTGAGAGGAGGGAGAAGAGAGAGTTATCCGAACATTTTTGGCATCCTCACCAAATTGTAATGTGTCAGACATTGGACTCTCAAATTTCAGCAGCCCCCTGTGCGCTGCTAAAATTAGTTGTGCCCCCGCTTCTCTCGCTCCGTTCTACAGCATTGTTCCCATGCAGTGCGGCGCCCAGTGCCATTGCGCCGGTTGCGCCAATCTTAAAACCGTCTCTGCTATAATTCCTAGGAATAAGCCCTGTGAAACTGATAGAAACTCGACAAACCTTTTTGTAGTATAAAGAGGGCTTTTGAGTCCCAACGTTAATCACCAGTCTAAGGAGAACATGGAAAATGTGCTATGGGAGGCATGCTAAGAAAACTTGCATTTCCCAACAAGAGAGTTGAAAAGGCAGCATCGCTGTTGGGCTATTTCCCATTGAAAGCCCACACATGGATTGTCGCCTTTGGACAAGCACCGCTTTAGGTTTGCGCTGATAGAGCAAGTTCCACTCAGAGTGCTGGGAGCTTCTCTGGTGGAGGTGTTGAATCATTGTCAGCCCTTCCAGAGAGGAAATTCTGCTTGATGTAACTCAGTGGAGGCAATTTGTAGGTCTTGCCAAAAAGAAAGAAGACGCCTTAATTGCACTGGTGAGTTCAGAGCAACCCTGTGGTGCAGTATGCCGGATGTTCACACACCCATTTATCATTAGCGATTTCAAAATAGCCCAAGATGTTTACTCGCTGTGGTCAATAACATGTTTATGTTTTTCCCTCTAAAAAAAAAAAAACCCTTCCTCTTGCTGCAAGCCAAGTAAGAGACAGATAAAGGTATGTAAGGAAACAGAAGTTGCTATATATTTAATTCTCCTCTATATCTATTTAGCACCTCCGATTTCCTGTGAGGCTGAAACTCTTTTTAAAAAAATGGATATGAAGTGCTAGCACACAGTAGATACAGGTGAAACTCGAAAAATTAGAATATCGTGGGAAAGTCCATTTATGTAATCAATTGTTTTCATTAGCTACTGGAGTTTAATATATGAGATAGACTCATGACATGCAAAGCGAGATATGTCAAGCCTTTATTTGTTATAATTGTGATGATTATGGCGTTCAGCTGATGAAAACCCCCAAGTTGAAATTGTTGATTTGAGGTTCTCATCAGCTGTACGCCATAATCATCACAATTATAACAAATAAAGGCTTGACATATCTTGCTTTGCATATCATGAGTCTATCGCATATGTTAGTTTCACCCTTTAAGTTGAATTACTGAAAGAAATGAACCTATCCACGATATTCTAATTTTTCGAGTTTCACCTGTACTTCTGAGCATGTGCAGAGTGTACCAAGCAATTGTATCCTGCCTCGCACACTGAGGTGTAGGAAGGGAAGGGCTTCTCCCTATTTATTTCTCTATAATTGCTTGAACTTATATCCCATCCAGTGCTGGGTTAACAAAGAAGCACACTTACTTTGGGCAGCAGCAAAGCAAGGGGTGCACACAAAAAATGAGAAACTGTTTTTGGAAAGTATTTGGCATTGCATACTTCAAAAAACAAGCCTCAAAGTAGTCGTCATGGGAAAAAGCAGAACTTTGTTAGACTTTGTTACACTCCACTCCATATGAGTGTACAGTAGTTTTAGTATAGCACCATCATATTTTCAGTGTTTAGGGCCTATAAAGGTCCTAATCTGGCCCTGATCTCACCTTTCCACATTAGCACCTGCATTGGTTTGCAATGAAAGTTTTACAAGAAAAGTGTAATAACCTTAAAATCAAAGCAATTTGTAAAATAGAAGAGCACAGATAATCAGTCCAGTCCAGAGCAGCAGCCGGTTAAGCCTGGGTTACTAAGGCAAGTTGCCAGGCTCCACCCAGACCTGAGCTCTGGCACCTCTTTTGGTTTTATTTAGCACATTTCTATCATGCCTTCTACCAAGGAGCTCAAGTTGGGACACCTGGTTCTTCACTCCAGCAGTGACCAGAGGAGGAATGACTATTGGGAGGAGCACAGAGAGAAGAAACGACATGGTGCATCTGCAGAAGCAGTACCGGACGCCTTATTCTGCTCCAGCTGCAACAAAACATGTCTCTCCTGTATCTACAGCCACAGCAGGCGATGCAACTCTCTAATGCTTTGACTTCACCCCCAAAGGAGCATTCCTCTATTGTCTCTGCAGACAGCTGGATGCCAACAACAACAACAAAACAACAACTCTGGATGCTTCCTAATGACCTGTTTACTGAGCATTCATTCTTAAGGCTTTGTACGCATTAGCAGCTTCAGACACAGAGAGGTCATCCCTCCAGCCCTCTGGCTGCATCTCAACTCACTTTTGAATGTTGCTGTTTGGACCACTTGAAGATTGCTGAGGGTCTTGGTGTACTACTTAAAGATCTTCCAGCTTGTTATAGCAATTGCCGTGAGCTGTGTTAGATGCTGTGCAGATTTTTAAACTGCATTTTAATTGCTTCTTTTATTTCTTATATGCCATCCTTATAGAAATCAAACTGCAATAAAATGCAATTTAAGAAATAAACGGAGCAATAAGAATACAGTTAAATACCAAAATGAATACTTGTTGCGGTGGATCTGCTGTCTCTCGCCTTCAACCACAAATCCACAGACTCAACGTGGGCCACCCGAATGAAGCTGTCAGGCCACATTTTGTTAACCCCCTCTGTTATAATGTGGGGATCGTGATTCAGCAAGTGATTTCAGCTCTGACAGAGCAGGCAGGAGACAGCTTCTTCATGTAACACTCTTTATTCAGACAAACAAGACTGGGGAACTGAGGAGAGGAAGATACATTTATAGGGACAGTAGAGGATACATTTTGGAGGGAACAATCTCAAGCAATCACAAAGCTGCCTTTTGGTGGGAACCAATAAGACTGAGGATCCAAATGCAGCAACTTGAATGAAACAATAGTAACTGTTCCTTCTGGAACAGGAAGGCAGCTACTTTCCCCTAATGTGAATACAGACAGTAGTAATCAGATATGATAACCCTTGAATCAATACACAACACCCTCGACCTAGACTTTCTGACTCTAGCTGGCCCCTTTCCCCACTGCTGTAGGCCGCTACAATTGCGTGGCCTCTGGAGCAGGGAGTTTTCAGGTGTTTTCAGATTAGAATATACTGTTAAGATTAAGAAGCACTTTGTCCCTTAGTCTGCATTTCCAGTGATGCTTGCTCTCTCTATCTCTCAACTTCCAGGCTGCCTTTCAGCAGAAAACTGCAAGGCAAGTGTACATCTGATAGCAAAATTACAATGAAATGAGTGGTAAATTGTGATAATCATACTGAAACTCGGGAAGATAAACACTGCAGTGAGCAGTAGGTGGCCGTGCACCTGTTTTGAAGAATCATCATCTCAGCAGGTGAAAAAAAAGGTTTCCACAGCTGCTTTAAGTAGCTACATTTTTTTTTTTACTCCCATGATAATACTTTACTTTTGTCCATGTTGAACGCCCACCCAAAAATAACAACTGTCCAACAGGTCCATCTTTGGGTTTGGCCTAGCCGCTCATTGCTTCTGTTCTGATTATTTCCCTCCCCGGCCCTCCAAAAGACCTCCCACAAGGGTTAAATTAAGTGACCTCACATTAGCGCTAATTTAGGGGGCTAACCTTTCTATTCTGTATGTAACAAAAGCAGCCAGAAACACGACCACACGCAGCCTCAGCGCAGGAGCATTCTGGACATCTGCAAACCGTTTCCTAGTTCCTTTCACACATTTTTTTTCCAAACGGGGGAGGGGGCAGGGAGATTGACCGTAGACTTTAACTGCTGTGATTTTAGTTAGGGGGGGGGGGTTTGACGTTTAATCTGAGAAATTTTGGGTTGTATTTGTGGCTCACCTCCCTCAATCACTATAAAACTTAAGTGCCACCTTTAATTGTATTGCCATTCTCTCAGCCTTTGTCCTAAGGATGCCAACTGGCCAGAATAGAAACACAACCTAGATTTCTCCTCTGCCCGTTGCTTTGCACTGAGGCTGGCGTATAAACATAAGTGGGGGGCATCCAATCAAGTGAAAGCAAACCGCTCCATTAGCATAAAGGTTTCTGCTTGTGGAATGGAATCCCCCCCCTTTCTCCCCTGTGCACCAGCTAAATCTGTTTGGGGGTTTTCCCCAAACCTCTGGAGCAGATTTGAGGGCATCATTGGGAAGAGAGGGGAAAGCTCTGTTCTGCAAGTGTAAATCCTCATGCGAATGGAACAAGTGCATTGGATCCTGGCCATTGCATTTAGGCTTACCCTCCTTGTTTTATTGACAATTTAGCAAATGGAACGGATGGCAGGATACAGATTGAACAGGTGAGAAAGCTTTACCTGTCGTGCAGATGGATTGCTATGAGCTGCACCTGCTGAACATCTGCCTGCTATGCTACATGGAAAGGCATGTGAGTCCTGCCAGGAAAAAAACCAGTTGGCAATCTCTCTAGAATATAAGGGATATCCTTCGCCCTACCTTTTTTACCTTCTGTCTCATACATTGAGCATTTTTATAACACACTGCAGATATCTGCAGTCTGATTCATTTTCCTCCAAGCCAATCCTGTATTATAACTAGGGTTGGGTGATAGGGGCATGTGCCTGAGGCGCAGCCTGGAAAAGGGCACAGAACTGGCCGCAAACGTCATGCAATACTCTTCGTGTGTCTGACACTCATTTTAACAGTGCTGTGATGCTTTTGTTTTTAGCTTGATGTTGTTTCAAAGTAGTAGATTAAAAGGTAGATTATTGGTGGTCATCAACAGCCCAGCAGCTTCTCTCTGGCTCTGTCCCCACAGCCTAACACAGTCAAGCACATTTGACCACTGAAGGTGACACCTGCCAGAAATATTGCTGAGGGGATGCTGTCTAGCGAAAATGTAGGATTTCCACATGAATATCCCTTAAATGTCTGCAGACATTCTGAACTCACCCTGACTTATTCTTCAGTTGCTCTCACAGTCCAAGGGGTAACAAGTAGCATCTCATTACAAGGTCTGCTTTGTTTGGTCCGGTGGTGCTGTATAACCTTTGAAACTCCTGCCCGTTACAAGTGCTTTCTCTCTTGTCTTTGTAGCATTCATTAAAGACCTCCCTTTCCCAACAAGTCATTTAAGTGGAGACCCTTGTCCCAGCCCATATCTGAAGTGGAATTGAAATAGTTTTTATATATGTTTTCATTCTTAGTGTTTTTTTATAAAGTTTCTATTGCTAATCGCTTCAGGATGCTGCATGGGAAACAAACCATAAATGAAATTAATGCAAGAGATAAAAAAGGAGGTTTAAGAAACAGAAGGACATTGTCCTCTTTCTACGCTCCTCCCAATGGAAGCATGCAGATGGGGACAGAAATACCTCTGCTTTAAGTCGTTTACATACTGTCTTCTCTTGTATATTATTTACTACAAAGCTTGATGACTAAACTCTTTAGCAACAAAACGTTGGATTACCGGAACAACGTTTGAGCACTGAACCACTGGTATATCACAAGTGGATTCTTTATTACTGTGTTTGCAATAGTTCAAGATAAAATCTATTTTGGAAAGAGAAGAAATGAGCACTGAATCACTGATATATTACAAGTGGACTCTTTATTCACTGTGCTTGCTATTGTTTAAAATAAAACCTATTTGGGAAAGAAACTACTTTTGCCATTTTTATGGACGTTTATTGTTTGTTTACAGATAGTTGCCTTGGTGATATTATCGTGTGTCGACTGCATAAAGTATGGCAAGCAGTGTTTTCACGCATGTGCATCTCTGTGCTTTGAAACGACCTCATCGTACCTCCAAATACAGAGGCGGTATATAGAATCACAGAATTGTAGGGCGGGAGGGGACCCCGAGGGTCATCTATTCCAACCCCCTGCCATGTAGGAATCTCAACTAAAGAAACCATGACGGATGGCCATCCAACCTCTGCTTAGATGGTACCTCAGAATGCCAGGTGCTGTGGACAAATAACACCTCCTTTTGCAGCACCAGATGGTGTGTTGGGGCAACTGGCTACTGAGTCACTGCTGCTTATCAGGGGTGGTGGAGGCAGCAGGGAGGTCACCATGGTGCAAACACATCAACTGAATTGTAGAAGTGGCAGATTGTTTCCATCAGTGCATTTGCACTGCACCAGCCTCCCAGCCACCCCTCCCCTCTCCCTCCCAGTATGCAGCAGCAACTACTGTCAGGAGGTCAGGTAAGCACCATATCCCCGCCATGCTATCCACTACAACTCACTTGTGAACGTCTAGCAGACTGGCTGCATTTGAAAGTAGGATTCCACACTCAGTGGAGTCCTTTGTGTAGCCTAGCCGAGTAATATGTAGCTTTTTATTAACACAATGGAAGCCTCGCTCAGCCGTTGCCTAGTTTCTGAGCTTTCACACAAAATGACCCATACTACTCCCAAACTGCTGCAGAGGAAGCCACCTCATGCCCAGCCAGACCAGTGGTCCTTCCAACAAGGTCTGTATTGCCTATCCCAGCTGCTGGCAGCTTTCCAGGTGTTTTAGAGAGGAGTCTTTTCAAATCCTACCTGGAAGTGTAGAGGATTGCACCCCCAACCCATCGCTTGCGAAGCATGCACTGAATTACTGCCCTTCCCCAAGGTGTTCTCTGACACCATTAAAGTTAGATAATTGCTTGTGTGACATTGAAAAATGGGAACTCCGTGCTGGGTGTAGGTGGGGAAGCAGACAAAAATAGACACTATGCTGTGTTAATTAGCACGTCTGAAGGCACTCTGCCTAAGACCGAAACTTTCAGCTTTCAGTTGTTGATAAGCATCAACAGATATGATGGAACTTAGCGGGTTCCTTGCGACAGTACAGCTGTGTCGCCCAAACACTTGTTTATACGGAGCCATCCTCTTAAACACTGTCGCAGCCTGAACTTGCTTATTACATCACCTGTTCACCTAAGTTAAGGAGAGGCAGGCTGGGATGGGGTAAGAAGGAATGAAGCGTGATGGGGAAGGCGTGATAAAATGGTTTCACATTTTTAGCATCATGCGATAGCTGCAGGACGTCGAGCAAAGGACTATAACCTTCATTCCTTCTTCATAATCGTGTCGTTTCACGTTTAGCTTCCTTCGGTGTTGTGATTTTGCCATCCTGTCTGTTTTAAGAACCCACGAATGAACTTATTCACATGTGGTGGGAATGTGTCAAGAGTAATCCAGTTCTGAGTTTGGGCATCTCTGGTATAACTAGCCAGATTCTGGTCCCAGACCCTGGGATGGCCTTTGCTCTCGGCTGAAAACAAACAGAACGCCTCGGTGTGCCATAAAGAGCAAGTGTCACTATTGTCAGCTACACGGACGGACGGAGGGGGCAGCGTGGGATTCAAGTGGGGCCCAACTGTGAGAAGGGGCTCCCTTGGGACACGGGCTGATCATCACAGTAGAACAGGAAGAGGTATAAACACGAGGCAGCTTAAAATAAAAGTTTTTTTATTAATGTAAAATCAAAAGTGTGAAAAGTACATAATCAAAATTGCAAATGGCACAATCTCTTCATGCTACCACAGCCACACCCTTTGTGGTGTTATCACCTTTGTTAACAGAAATAACGCCACATACCAGCCCCAAGTGATCCACAAGATGCTGTGGGGCCCAAGCAAATTATAGTATTTATTCGAGAATTGTATACTCAGTAATTTCCCTTTGTAGTCTTGATAAGATTGCCCTGTCTGTGAGTTGCTATCAGCGATGGCATGTTTCTGTTAGTGGCTTTCTCAACATTATGAAAATTTAACAAAACTTGATTTAAAAACCACAACAACACATGAATTATGTTGCTGGATCATTCCTGATTCCATCACTTAGGTGCCCCTCAGAAGTTCCCAAAGGTGATGCTTTTATTTATTTATTTATTTGCTACACATCTGCAGCACTCGATAACCAAAGTTCTCTGGGCGGTTTCGAGAAAAGGTGAAGAACATTTAGAGCCCAACTAAAACGGAAGAAAAAAGCAGCATGATACAAAAACTGTATCATCAGCTGTGATTCCTACATTGCAGGGGGGTGGACTAGATGACTCTTGGGATCCCTTCCACCTCTACAATTTACAATTTGATGGTTCTGTGAATAACAGCAGTTCGCAAAGCTAAGAAACACTGGTGAAACACTCTCAAAAACCTCAAAAACTTCTATCATCATCTAGCCCAAAGTGTACTAAAAACCAAAACCCATCAGCAATCCAAAAACAAAAAACAACACTTCAAGAAAAAGCTGGTGAAAACAAATGGGCCTTTAGGGCTGCCATAGAAGCTGGCAGTAATTTCTATATGTATGGGGCCACCACGAAAAAGGTCCTTTCCATCAGAATTTCCAGACTGACTGCTCTCAGAGGTGGGCCTATGTGGAGGGACTCTGCTGCCAATCTTTTGTGACAGGCTGTTATGGCTGAAGGAGTTCTGTCATTGTAATTCTCAGTTCAGCTGGTACTCTGGACATGCCTTGGAACTGTGTGGCAACTTTGGTTTTGCACTGTGCAATTCCAAGCACAGTCTCTCCTACCTCTGCAGATGTTAAAGATAGTTTGATTTATTTATTCATACAACAAGATTTATTTACTGCTTGATTGTAATTAGAACCTCTAAGCGGTATACACATAAAACAAATATTAAAACTGTCAATAATAACCGATGTTAAAAACAGGTATCACCATCAACAGTTAGGCTAGAAACTGATTAAAATCCAAGCCAACTTGTATATTTCTGGATAGATTTGCCTGAACAAAAATGTTTTTAGCTGGCGAAAAGAGTACAGTAAAGGCACCTGCCTGGTGTCCATAGGCTGGGAGTTCCAAAGTAAGGATGCATTAAGACATTTATTTCTTACAGGTGCAGAAGAAGTATTATGTGGCACCTGCAGCAGTGCCTGTTCTGCAGATCGAAGCAGTCAAATGGGCACATATGGAGCCAGACAATTTGCCAAGTTATTATTACGTCCATGCCAATTAATGGTCTTTATCTCCTCCACCCACCCACAAATCATTATTCTCAAATCCTATACAGAAGACCAGATCTAAAGCAAGCCCAGACACATATGTGGGCCAGAAATTGACTGACGCAGTCTCACTTATGGCCATGACATCCTGAGCGGCTCCTGGCAAAGTGACCTCAGTGTGACTTTTAGAGAATATTAAGCTTCTCCAAGATCACCGGACTTGGGGGCCTGAACACCACATTTGAGACCACTGGGACGTCTAGGCAGTGGGGTACCTAAATCCTAGTCTTGTTTCAGGGATCCCAGCACCAGGTACACACTTCAAAACTGGTCAGCTACCAGAAATCCTACCTAACCTTTCTCCCGAAATGACTCACATATGCTCCCAATATGTTCTCTGCCACCATGAGGACTAGATACAGTACTTGCCTTTTCACTCGAGGAATGAAAGCTTAGGCCGTGTGCCTGGTCATAGATCAAACTGTGCATGTGTGAAACATACGT
This sequence comes from Lacerta agilis, assembly GCF_009819535.1. Classification (NCBI taxonomy): domain Eukaryota; kingdom Metazoa; phylum Chordata; class Lepidosauria; order Squamata; family Lacertidae; genus Lacerta; species Lacerta agilis. Next base: position 59,529,372 of record NC_046319.1, read on the forward strand.
AGTCCTGCCTTCTGCCACATCACTAATATCTTAGCTACAAAGCTTTCCTAGACAGACTGTAATTAAAAATATTCTTGACCTGATAGCTACCGGTAATGCTTTAATGACTTTCGACACCGAATGATTTCACACTGAACAACACTGATGCAAATTTTATTAATCCTGACTGAATGAGTAAAGTGAACTGAAATTTCGGTCTTCCTGGAACCTGGATTGATTCCTTGTTTCACAGTTAAGAAATACCCAGCTGCCAGCTACTCAGAAGGGCTGGAACCTCCCTTGCCACTGGAAAAGTATTTCACGTCTGTACCAAGTTCAGGAGATGAAACTTGCAGTCACCAGGTTAAGCTAATTCTTTGTCATTTCGAATTCATCTCAGGGTTGGATTTCCAAAATGATGACGAGTCACATTCCTTCCTACAGAGCCTCTCCCCTGGTGACACTGCTCCACTGCTTCACTAGTGAAGGGGGGAAGCGCTTTGCACATCCTCAGAGGTCCTCTTGTCTCACTTATTTTACATGAGGTGGCTAAGCTATTTTTGGCCTGCGGGCTGCTTTGTCCTGTTGCATCTCCTCTGGGGAATGCATTCCAAAATGGCCCATAAAGTAGGTGTGGACAAAAAGTGGGGGCACAAATGGGCACACTCACCCATGTATCACTAATTTGTGGGAAGGTGAGAGGAGATGCCCCATGTCAGGGCAGGGCTAAAGGTGCCATCCTGCAGTCCCTTTCAACATGCTTTAGCCCTTCATGTGAGGAACCCATCTTTTCCCATCTTTTTCTTTACTTCTGCTCTCTGCCTTTCAAAGTACTTAACGTGTTCCAATAAGACTTCATAGCAGATCAAGATGACTGCCTTTTAAATTTGTTTCGAAAGAACAAGCTTTGTCTGTGAAGAACACTTACAGGAACAGCTTGGGGGGGGGGGGAGACAGCAACTTTGAAGACTGATAACTTCTTTATTGATTTATTTTCAGTTTTGTTGTACAGATTTATATACCTCTTCACAGCCAAGGCTATCAAAGCTGTGCACAATATGATGGAAGTCACTGGCAGAGGAACGGGAGTGTGGAGGGAGCAGACTGCCCCCAGCACCACTATTCCAGTCGGGTGCCATCGTGGGCCCCCCCCGGACATGTGCGGCGCACCCCCACACACACGCCAGGTGCCACGCCCCCACAGGCGGCACGTCATGCCCCCAGAACATGTGCCATGCCCCTGCGGGCAGCGCGCCATGCTCTCTCGGGCAGCATACCACGCCCCCAGGATGCGCATCACGCCCCCCCGGGGCGCACGTCAGACCCCCAGGGGCACCAGCCACGCCACCACCTGCTCTCGGTAGTGGAGCATGCAGCTTCACCACTGATGGAAGTGAGAAAAAATTCAAACCATTACTACAACTGTACATTTAACGTTCCATAAAATGAGTGTGTCACACTTAAGGGAAAGCCTTCCAGTACAAAATTCTCTTCAGTATGTACATAACTAAACCTCCTGTAACATTGGGAAACATTATCTAATCTGCACCAACTCCAGTCACCAAGTTAAGCCTATCAAATTTTAGCTGGCCACTGATTCCAGAGGGCTGGAGCGGCAATACTAAAAGCTCAGCTTCTAGTAAAAACTAAGTGCACCTCGGGGGCATGTTGTAGTCTTAGCTCTGCCCTGGATGATGGTAGCAGCATCAGGAGGGCCAAAGTTCCCCACTCTTCTCTTCAACTCCAATCAGCCCCAGCCAGCATGGCAAAGCCCCAACCAGCATGATAGGAGTTGTAGTCCAGTAGGTTTGCCGTATTTCAAGTGGTGAAAATCAGGACACAAAAGTTGCTGCAACTTCTGGAGAGCACCCTAATGACTAGAGGGAAAGGGCAGCTGTATCCTTAACAAGGAATTTCAACAGTGTGCAGGTTTCCAGTCCCTGTGACATGATGGTCATATTGTTCTCTATTCCAGGCCTGGGCAGAAGGTATATTGGGATCTACTAGATCTCTGGGCAATGCAAAGTAGAACAGCAAAAGTTTCTGACTCCAAGTTATTAAACAATGTTTAACAATTATGCCTCTGAAACTAAGAAAGCCAGGGTGGTATCTGGAGTAGATTTTTTACGTGGAAGGACTGCGAGCTCAGTTCAGCCTTGATACTCAGAACAAACACCCAGGCTAAAACATTATTTAATTCTAAGAGAACTTCAGCACTATTTTGCAGGTGCAATCCAAACGCACACTGGCCAATTCAGGTTGCTCAGTTGATGTGGATGTGGTGCTCTAGCGCAACAGACCTGTTTTATTTTGTTTTGAATCAGACTTTTTTGCAGTAGGATAAAATGACAGAAAATGCACTAGAACGTGTGGGGGGGGGGGTAAAAGTTGCTTGGCATGAAGTCATCAACACCAACCCTTCCTGCAAGCAAGTCAGGATGAAGGTTCAACAATCAGGATTTCTGGAGATGACTGTCTTTTACACTTGGCTCCAGTGGATCTCCAGACCCCCTGTAAAAAAACAAAGTGGGTCCCTCCAGCCTAAAGTGTGCCCCCCCTTCACTGCTCTAATATCTCCTTCTTTCCATCAGTTGCATCCTTGACTTTCTGTGACCTTTGAAAGGATAGGAGGGAGTTCTCTGAGGACCAGGAAGGTTGATTGCTCTGAATTAATCCTATCTGCATCTGAGTGCAATAGCGGTGCTCTGTCCTTAAGGCACAAAGTGCCCTGTCCCTTTTACCATTGCCCTTTTGCTGAACCAATGCAAGTGAGACATGAAACGCAGATAAGGGCAGTAGGGGTGGGTGAGGCAGTCTGTGTGTGCCTTTTCTGTCTCCTGATGAGAGATCAAACAGACTGAACACACGTCATCATGGCTGGACCCTCATTTGCTGTCTGGGGATTTGCCGCCTCCAAACCTCTGATGTTGGTTGGTCCTGGTGTCCACCTTATGCCTGGAGGCTGCAAATATCCAAGGGACTTTGCAGGGACTTAATAAGCAGCATTCTGTCTGTCTAGCCTTTGCAAGCTGACGGTACCCCCTTGGCTGTATAGCTGAAATAGTCAACAGAATGAGACAGATGAAGTACAGTATATAAATTTTAATAATAATAATAATAATAATAATAAATTCACTTTTTGTTAAGGGAACTGAAAAGATTGAGGTTTTAGGGCTTTGTAGGGGGTGGAACTCAGGCTGCCTAAAAAGTAAGATTTAAGTTGCAAAAAAGTAACCCCACTTACCTGGGAATAAACCCCAATTGAATTCGGTAGAGCTTACCTCAGAGTAGACATGATTAGAATTGCACTGCATGTCCTTTATTCCTGACATTGTTAAGGGGAACTGAAAGGATGTATCTGATCTAGCTGAATATATTTTTGATTGCGAGCAATGAGACTTTTAGGGCCACCCCTAGGTTTTCATTGATTTTTAAACATTCATATACTGTCTTCCTCATCAATCCCAAGGAGTCTTAGAAGACAATCCACCAAACATAAATGAAAACCAATATAGCTAGAATGGTTCTCAAAGCCAGGTAATCAGTACCACCACTACCCTGCCAGGAAAAAAAATGCCTGGGTGAATAAATGTGATTTCAGGTGTGCTGAAAACTCAACCAGATTTGGTTCCATAAACTGGGTGGAAAAACAGAGGACCTCCTCCTTTGTTGTTGTTCAGTCGTTCAGTTGTGTCCGACTCTTCGTGACCCCATGGACCTGAGCACGCCAGGCACCCCTATCCTCCACTGCCTCCCGCAGTTTGGCCAAACTCATGCCAGTCGCTTCGAGAACACTGTCCAACCATCTCATCCTCTGTCGTCCCCTTCTCCTTGTGCCCTCCATCTTTCCCAACATCAGGGTCTTTTCCAGGGAGTCTTCTCTTCTCATGAGGTGGCCAAAGTACTGGAGCCTCAACTTCAGGATCTGTCCTTCCAGTGAGCACTCAGGGCTGATTTTTTTTAAGGATGGATATGTTTGATCTTTTTGCAGTCCATGGGACTTTCAAGAGTCTCCTCCAGCACCATAATTCAAAAGCATCAATTCTTCAGCAATCAGCCTTCTTTATGGTCCAGCTCTCACTTCCATACATTACTACTGGGAAAACCATAGCTTTAACTATACGGACCTTTGTCAGCAAGATGATGTCTCTGCTTTTTAAGATGCTGTCTAGGTTTGTCATTGCTTTTCTCCCAAGAAGCAGGTGTCTTTTAATTTCGGGACCTCCCCCTAGTTGCCACTAAATGTGTTTCCACAGACAGAAGTCCTGTTGCCTGAGTAGAGCTTTTCTGTATCTGGGGTGGTGTATATGAGCACAGGTGTTCCTTGTGGTTTGAAGGGGCATTGGGTAAGACGCTATCTACATATCCCCACCTCAGCACCAGCCTGGTGGACTCAGATTTCCCAAAGATTCCTTCCATGTGAATGCTAATCCCTGTGTTCCTAGGCTGCCTCAACACCTGCTGTTGTTCTGAGCTGGCACTCAAAAATAATGAAATACAGCAAATGCACAAAGATTATGAGTGTGAGAATGGGCTAGAAGTAATGTATTCTTTGCACTCAATAATCTTTTATTTTGGTTTGTTACCATTTTTTTATTCTGCATCATCGATAATATTTTAATAAACATAGGTGGGTTTTTTAAAAAAACAAACAGTTAAAAGCAGGTTAAAGTGTAAGATATTACAGATATCAAGTATCAGATATCAGCTGTGCAGTTCAAGCTTCTACATCAAAGATAGGGAACCTATGGCCCTTCAGAATGTTAAACTGCATCACCCATTAGCCCCACCTGACATGGTAAATAGCCAGAGACTATGGGATCTGTAGTCCAACATCCTCCTCACAGTTTGCCATCCCTGCTGTACACGTATCGTTGGACATCATGACTAAGGCCCCATCTGCACTATACATTTAAAGCAGTATCATGCCAGTTTAGACAGTTATAGCTTCCCCCCAAAGAATCCTTGGAAATGTAAGTTTCTTAACGGTGGCTGAGAATTGCTAGGCGACCCTTATTCCCCCTGCAGAGCTACAATTCCCAGAGTTCCCTATGAAGAGGGGATTGGTTGTTAAACTACTCTGGGAATTGCAACTTTCTGCCCCCTCAGTCTTAATTTTTTTTTGAGGGTGGAGATGAAAACAGGAAAAGGAAATCTCCACCCTCATAATTCAGCCTGGACACTGAGGTCCAGCTCCGAGGGCCTTCTGGCAGTTCCCTCACTGCGAGAAGTGAAGTTACAGGAACAAGGCAGAGGGCCTTCTTGGCAGTGGCACCCTCCCTGTGGAATGCCCACCCATCAGATTTCAAGGAGATAAATAACTATGCAACCTTTAGAAGATATCTGAAGGCAGTCCTGTATTGGGAAGTTTCTGAGGTTTGATGTTTTAGTATGCCTTTTTAATCTGTTGGAAGCCACCCAGAGTGGCTGGGGTGTGTAAGTGATAACAGCAGCAGCAGCAGCAACAACAACAACAACAACTCAAAATATTCCATAATATGAGAAAATCTGGAGTGAGAGAGGGGAGACTATGAGAAAGCAATGATCTGGAGGAGAAGTCATATAGAATTAATGGAGGTGCATTAAACAACGGTATGGATGAGCCCTGACTGGCAGCGGGTGTCTAGGGTTTCAGACTGGGGACATTCCCAGGCCTGAAGGGGTTAATTACCTGGAGATGCTGGGGATTGAACCTAGGACTTTGTGCATGCAGCGCTGATACTCTGCCACTGAGCTACAGCTTTTCCCTGAGTTGTATTAGATATGACACAAGGGAGGGTAGACTCAGGAAGAGAGGACTGTTGACTTTGGTGACAGCCACATGCTTACGAAAAGTATAGCTTTGGCTCTTAAAAAGGGTGGGTGGGGAGGGGGGGACAACGAAAGAAAGAAAGAAAGAAAGAAAGAAAGAAAGAGGCATCGGAAGCATCCATGCGCTAAGTTCACACCAAAATATCTGTTTGTTCTACAGATTAAAAAAGAAGAAAAGAAAGCATTCCTTTTGCAACATTTGGCTGAAGAATGGGGCACTAAAAACATCAGAGATGGCAGTTAGTAAATGTTACTGCTGGCCCCTAAGGGTGTGGGGATTTTCCCTCCTGGTGGAAAATGCCGAATGCGGCACCACAACATTGTCGTTACAATACAAATATGCTGCTGATATAGCATTGAAAAGAAGGCAATGTGTTATTCGTGCCACTCCACTCTCCCTCTGCCCCCTGAAAGCATCCCATCCTATTGAGGAACAACATATTTGGTAGAGATGGGAAAGATTCAGAAAAGAGCAAGCAAAATGATCAAGGGGGCAGAGGGACTCCCCTTTGGTCTGACTCAGTCATAAAGCAGATTCCTGTGTTCCCTCAACCCTGCCCCCAACAGGGTTTCTGCTCCCATGTCTAACCCACTTTTAAAGCTGCCCAAGCCACTGGCCACCACTGGATTTGTGGGAGCCCTCTGTCTGTCTGTCTGTCTGTCTGTCTGTCTTTCTATCTAATCTAGAGCATTTATACCCTGCTCTTCAGCCAAAAGGCTCCCAGAGTGGCTTGTGTGAAATCAAAACAAGACACTTCATACCTGCAGGCTTACATTCTAAAACATAAAATTTAACAATAACAACACACAAGGAACAAGGGACCGGGAGGGAAGAGGAAAATAAAACTCCAAACTCAGGCACCAGTTGTTCCTAGACAGTTGTTCCTGTACTGACCACCTGGCGTCATTCAATTCCATATGTGTTGTGGGGGAGGGGGAAATATTTTGACTGCTTAGAATCAAGACGGTATCTTTTCTCTGAGGAGAGAAGGTTCCAAATTCACTTCCTGGCATATGTGGGTAGGATGAGGAGAGACTCCTGCCTAAAACCCTGGAGAGTTGCTGCCAGTCAGTGTAGATCATACTGAGCTAGATGGACCAATGGTCTGACTCAGTATGAGGCAGCTTCCTGTGTTCCAGCATTCAAATATTCCCTGGCTGTAGCTTTATGAGAGAGGGAGGACAAATTCTCCCTCTCTGCTTCCTCCACACCTGCCTACCTTCCTATCATATAGGTGCCCAGTAAAAACCATTTTATACCCTTGAGCTTTGGGGAAATCAGCCTCCTATCTTTTTGTTGTGGTTTCTTGGCTGCTACTCTTGCTACTGATGGTTCTCTCCCCGTCTTGTTTTGTTGTTGTTTCTTAATTCAAGTAGATTTTATTTTACTGTGTTTTACCTTGGTGCGTTTTCCACTTTGAAGAACCTGTGGGCTACAAATGTGGGTTGCACATGTTTGAAATAAATAAAAATACAAAAGGAAAAAGAAACCCACCGAGATTGGCCCCCCGTGAATTTGGTCCAAGACGACCAACCAAAAATCAGACAACCTAATCTAGCCTGAAATGAGCCTTGAATGGATTTGCCAGCGGATGAAAGCAGCCACCTGGGCTATCCAGACGCAAAGTATTTGAAATGGGAAATCAGGAGGAACCCTTTTAAGGTCAGACAGCACGTTTTGTTTTCAAAGGCGAAGGAAGACCCAGACACATATGTCAGAGAGTAATCCTCCCTCTCTTTTGAAAGGTGGATGGTTAGAAAAAAAACAAAACAAAGGGAAGACGAAACAAAAGGTGTGGAAGAACAAGCACTCCAGATTTGCATCTTCAGAGAGATTTTGAAAGAGGCTTCTACTCAGGAGCGACTTGGGGGTTTTCAGCAGCCTGCTTTGTATATCCTGATCAATCCAAATTGGTCCATGCAGCTGATAAGTATCGCTGAGTCACCGGGAATCTTTTCCAGGTTTTCCCCAATTGCCTTTTCCATCCGAGAGAGGCGGAACGAGATGAATCAGGGCCAGTTAACAAGAGAATTCTGAGCGTGACTAGAAGCAGTCTTCCTTTCTTTTTCCTAATCGAATTGTACTGTGCAGGTGACTAAGTGCCTATCACTGGAGTTTTTATTATTACGAACGGGACCTGCAAGGAAATGTTGCAGCGCGCAGAGCTCTCTGGTTCAAGATTCCAACCTGCCTCGCCCCTTTCCCGAGTACTCCATTCCGTTTTCCCCTCCCCCTCCTTTCATAGCTGTCAACTTTTCCCTTTTCTTGCGAGGAATCCTATTCAGAATAAGGCAATTTCCCTTTAAAAAAGGGGGGAAAGTTGACAGCTATGCCTCCTTTTTTCCCTTCTGGGGGGCACCAGGTTGGGACAGGCGACATCAGCCTGGTGTCTGCCATTCTGGGGTCAGAGAGGCGATGGCCGTCGGGTGAACCGTCCAGTGCGCTCTGAGATTCATATCCTGTATGAATCAAGAACAGGACGGGCTGTGTAACTTACTCTTGATGACAACGGCCAGGTACTCTCCTATTTATGACCAGCTCCTCCATGCACTCCTTGGGCAACACCCCAGTATGGCTGGCCTCCTTCCCACAATCTGAATGACAGCCCTTAAAAAGTGAAAGAGGGAAGCTCTGTGGAAAGGGCGTTTTCATCGCATGGGTCACTAAGTGTTTGGCAGGTGTTTGCACACAACTCCTCATCAGAGTCCCCCTGCCCTAGAAAAGTCAGCCTCTCTGCTTGCGTGCATTTAGTGCTCCCATGGTCCTTTGCAGAATAACGTAAGTGAAAACACCGGTGGGGGGGGTGGTGTATTCAAGTAGGGCTGCGTGCACACCATACAGTTCAAGCACATCTAAAGCACCCCTCCAAAGAATCCTGGGAATTGTAGTATGTTCAGGGTGCTGGGAATTATAGTTTCCAGGATTCTTGGGGGTGAGGGAGAAATATGCTTCAAATGGGGTGGAATTCACCGTGGCGCCAAGCCATGGTAAAATTAGTGGACCTTGTTTCTTGGGGAACAAGGTCCACTAATGCAGTGGGACTTTCCTCCCTGTCCTAAACTTGTCCTAGGGGTTCCTCCAGCCCTCGAGTAGATTTAACAGGTGTGGGGCAGCCCATGGTGGGGAGAGGGAGGGAAGTCCCGTTGCCTGAATAGACCTCATCTCACACACAACAGCTTAGTTGAATCCCATCCATGGTGTGTTTGCAGGCCCAAGTATTACCACTGAAATTGGTGGACTTAAGTGAGCCATGTTCATTCATTCAAATGGATCTACTTTGAGTAGGATTAGCTTTGGCTACAACTGGCAGGTCCTTGATTCAGGGAGCTTAGGAAATTGGATATAGTTTGGAAGGGATGTCTCACTGTAAGAACATAAGAACTCTGAAGACAGGCTTTATTGATGATGTTGTAGGCTCTAGCCAACACTGTAGATGCTATTTAATATTTGCATAACCATATTCCACACAGCATACGGCTGCAGTACACCTGCCGTCTTGTTTTCTGCTTCTGTTTTCCTTCTGCAGAACCAAGGCTACTAGCATATCTAAGTACCCACCCAATAAAAAAAAACAATCATGAGCCTGGATAAATAAGAATGTTTTTGCCTGGTGCCTAAAAACAGACATTGATGGTGCCAGGCATGCTTCCCTGGGGGAAGCATTCCATAATCAGGGAGCCACTACAGAAAAGGCCCGTTCTCGCGTTGCCACCCTCTGAACCTCCTGTGGAATGGGTACACAAAGAAGCGCCCCAATGATAAACTCAGGTTCTGGGGTGGTTCATGTCAGGAGAGGCAGACCTTGAGGTATTGGAGTCCTGAGCCGCATATAGCTTTAAAGGACAAAACCGACGATATAACCATTTGTGATAGCTCAACAACCTGTTTGCAAATGAAACCCCTGCCCTGTCCGGCTCCAGCTGCATTCGTATTTATTTATATAGAAAGATCAGGGCCGTCTTAAGCACATCGGCCGCCGTGGGGCGGCGATCCCTCCAGTGCCCCCGTGCTCCAGGGAGCAGCGCTGCCAGCATGCAAGCGCCCGGCCGCCGGTGGGGCCGCATGGCTCCCCCACTCGCAAGGGCGGCTGGTTCGCAGCCCACCCAGGAGCGGCACGGGCGGCAGCGGCAGTGCTGCCAGCGGGCGAGCGCCCGACTGCTGGTGGGGGCGCCCCTGGGGGGGGCGACGCCCTGGAGCCCCGCGCCAGTAGCCCCAATGGGTAAGACGGGGCTGAGAAAGATTTACAAACAGCTTAATCAAAGAGCTTTCTGCGCATAACAGAATTGAAAACAACCCAAAGCTGAAATCCACAAAGCTATTACAAGCAAGTGTACATTAGATTATTATCATTAAAGCACAGATAACATCAGTGCTTTAAAAATGAATATAAGTGACGAAATTTTATGTCTGGGCAGGCTTGCTGAAGTAAAAGCAGTTTTCAGCAGGCATCACAAACCATGCAGCGAGGGCGTCTGCCTAATGTCAGATATTTCTTCTGGAATAAATGGCTGCAATCTTGTGCATAGGCCCCAAATGGCCTTCTTCTTTTCTCCCTTTTCCTCTGTGCTCTCTGGGGCACTCCAGATGTTTTGTACTACAACTCCCATCAGCCCTCATCCCTGTGGAGCGCACCAGGCTCCATGTAGCGGCTACCCTGGCTGTTAACCATGTCAGATCTCTGATTCTCCAAAAAGTGACAACAAACGCCTCTTCCTAAACTAGGTGAAGGGTGCACCTGAAAGTAACCTTAAACTGAAATGTGCTCTGTGTGGGGCATGTTATTTGTTGACATATTTAAACTGAAAGCAGTTGCCTTTAAGACACTTACGCTGTTTACAATCTAAACCCTCTCTCTTTTTTGCTATAAGAAAACTGGTAGAACGAGATGGAAAGGAAAGGGAAGAAAACACTAGGAATTTTCCTACCGCCTATCTTTAGCAGAGGATGGCAACATGACTGGTACGTATCCCTTTGAGCAGGGGAAAGAGAATGCGGATGGGGAGGGGTCACCTTGTTTTTTCCATCTCCTGGCTTCTTGTCATCATCAACGCCGTCACTTATTTATATGCCAACTTTCCATAGAAAACTATGCTCACAAGGCACTTTACAAGGAGAAAAATAACATAATTCACCAAGTTACAAAATATAACAAAATGTTAATGAAAGCATCCCTTTTTAAAATATGAGATTACAGTTTTTCATAATACAATACAATAATGACTACAGAAAATGCAAATAAAATAAATAGAATATGGAGTCCTCTCTTAAAAGTACAGTGGACACTTGGGTTGCGAACGTGATCCGTGCAGGAGGCATGTTTGTAACCCGTATCATTCGCAACCAGCAGCGCCGCATCTGCGCATGCGCAGGTTGCTATTCTGCACATGCGCAAAGCGCTATTTCTTGCTTCTACGCATGCGCGAGTGCCAAAACCCGGAAGTAACCCGTTCCGGTACTTCTGGGTTTGGCACAATGTGCAACCCGAAATCGCACAACCTGAAGCGGCTGTAACCCGAGGTATGACTGTATTCATTAGCCCTTACCACCCGCAGCTTCATTGGATGTCCACGAAACATAGCTGTCAACTATCGGATTTGAAAATAAGGGATAGTCACATGGCAGTGGTGGGCGGAGCCAGAAGCAAAAGTGGGCGGAGCAGCTAGAACGCGGCGTCCGCGGCGTTCAAGGTAAGAGCAGCCGGCGAGATGTCCTTGCGGGCCCCGGGGCCCCGGGCAGCGCTGCCCTGGCCTCACCTCGCTTCCCGACTGGACCTTCTCCTCGTGGAGCTGCTCCTCTCGGTCGCCGCACACGCGCCTCTCCTCCCGGTCCATAGGTAGCAACGCAGCAGCCCCTTTGCCGCCGGCATCAGCCGCTTCCCCTCAGATCGAGAGCAGCCGCGTGGCCCTCCATGAGCACCCAGGGAAGCTCTCCTGGCCCCGCGTGGCACAAATGGCCGAGCGGCCAAACCCGCCGCCCTTCGCGGGATAGAAAGGCCTCCTCCGCTTAACCTAAACCTCGACGGGGCGAGCGCTCTCAGGCAGCCCTTTGCTGCGGACTCCCCGCTACTACCCCAGCGGCCAAGCCTTAGTTCCAAAGGGTCAATGCGGCTCTGCTGGGCGGGAACGCCCATGGGCCTGGCCAGCGCGCCCCGCCCCACCCCACGGGGGGGGCAGGCAGCGCGTTGCTCGGCTCGGCACAGCAGGCCTGCAAGGCGCACGGCCAGAGGGGAGCGAAACAAGCTGAGCGGGGGGCACGTTTCTCAGGACACTGCCCCAAAGCACCCCATCCACTTTCTCACACAACCTGGGAATATACGGGTTTTTGAGTCATCCAGGACAGCAGCGGGAAACACGTTTAAAAATGGGGGAATCCCGGCCAATACGGGATACTTGACAGCACTGCCACGAAAGAGAGAAAAGCTTTTACCTATTCATTTTCTCCATGTCACGCATCATTCTGTAAGCTTCCATCATCTCTTACTCACTTTTCTCTAAACTAAAAAGTCCCAAATGCTGCAGCCTTTCCCCCTAGGGGAGTCATAGAACAATGACTTCCCTGGGTCACTCTGCTTTTGCTTCTGCATATTAGGGCAGTGGCAACCAATGTGATGTTTTCCGGCTATGGTTGGCTCAAAACTCACATGGGTACCAGCCAGCATGGCCAGGAATTATGGGAGTTGGAGTCCAGCGACATCTGAATGGCACTACATTGATTACCCCTCAGTTTAGAGCCAGTGCCCTGTATCTGGTGTCCATTGACATCCACAGGCAAATGTAAACAACTCCAAGCCAATGTTGAGCCAGTGTTTTTATCCTCGTGATTTTGCTCACTGTTTGAGACAGTATTCTATTGTCTTCCCTGTTCTTGGCAAGCTCTTGTCGTGAAAAACGGGAAGGCTTGCTTGCCTGAATGGGTATCACAGATATTAACACCACAGACTGCATGCTCGTGTATAAAACAAAACACTTTGCTAGTGGAACCCCTTAGCTCCAATCTCGTTTAGCTCACTGTATGCAATGTATTTGCATGCGTGCATGCCTGAGCTTTTACCTGCTCCTGCAACTAGAGAGTTGCCCTCTGATGAGTCCAGCACCACCAATTGCCAGTGAAATTGCCACTTATTACAACCATTGGTTGGTTCTAAAATGATTAGCTGCTCCACCTGTCACCAGTCACTGCTGCCACCCTTTGAAGCAGAAGATTTGTCACAACCCTGCCACCCTTGCTGGCTGATCTTTGCAGCTGCTTCTGCAGCCAGAGTTAACCAGTTACTCAGGGTGATATCTATTAAGCATACACACACACACACACACACACACACACACACACACACACACCGGCTTACTCAGAGGTTCTATCTGGTCATTATTGAGCATTCATTCTTATCTGTTTGCAGGGCAGTTACCTGACAGTAAACATTCATCCTGGTTTGCTTGCAGGGTGTCTACATGTCTCCCTGTTAACCACCAGTTCATTCTGTACTTTCCAATACATTTCCCCATCACTTCCCTAACAGCAAAGAGTCTGTTTCTTTTTTGAAGCAGATTTGTTGTGCTACAGTGGCAAGTGACTTTAATCCACTTTCACTGCGCAAACCTAAACTTCCCGGCGTGCACTTGGATCCCTCCCCAAAAATACAGACAGTCCAAAGGTGACTTCAAAAGTACGTGGTACCCAGCTCATGCTTGCTCACCCTCACATCTGAAAGGCATCTCAGCAGGTCCTGATCAGCTTGCTACAATTATATACAATGCTAAATGTTATGTTCTGTAGGCTTTCGGGTTTGTTACAAAATGTACTGCAGTGCTTTCATTTCTTTTTAAGATTTCCCTTGAAATACCAGCTCGGTCCTGGTGCCGTTCATCTTAACTGCCTGTCTCGCATTTATTTTTAGAATATCATAAAGGGCTTTTGTTCCAAGGTATATTTAGCAGGGGAGTGGAAAGGGAGTGGGTGACCCGTGTGCATGGGAGAATGTCTGTTTCTTCCCACCCATTTCCCCCAAACACTCTGAGAAGGTGGAGTATCAGTTGTTGTTTTTGAAAACAGACAGAAGATACAAATTCAAAGTACCAAAATCAGAGGGAGGAAAGGAAGGAGAGGGGGGAGAGGGGGGGTCTAATATCTAGGTGCCCAAGCCTGGAGGCATCTTGGCAGCTTGTAACAGAAATTATTTCAACATGCTCCTAGTCATGTCTAGGGCAAAACAAGGGGGGGTCTCTTATACATCTCTCTGTGTTACGGAGATATTTACTTGGCTAGTAATGACTGCACAAATGCAATCCCACTGCTGGGCTTCCATTCCCCCCCACCCCACTCCACCTTCAGGGTGGGGTGAAACTGAACAGGCATGACTGTCTTCCCACCCACCCCCCACCCCACCATATATGTGTGCCAGGCAGCAGTTTCTCTTGTCCCATTTCTGCCTGGCATGCATAAGGGCATAATAATTTTCTTAATTTTCAGCGCATAGTGTACATGCAGTCATTAATTCAGTTTATTAATTAATCATGGCCCATCTGATCGGAAGCCACCACTGCTTCTGAGAACTAATCCCTAGGCTCAAAATGTGCTCAAAGGTGCCCTGTTCTTTAACTCTTTGCTGGCCGGCATCAGACCTAAAAGATCATCTCACCCCTTGTATACTGAATTGATCACTGTGGGAGAGCCTCCTGCAGATACAATCTCTGTTCTGTTTAGTGTGGTGGCACCTAACTCCTGATTTACATATCAGACAGGCACCATCTCTGTTGCCTTTCTAGGGTCTGCTTAAGATCTTCCTCTTTCAATGAGCCTTTTAAGTGGAGATTTTTATCCAGGTCTGTCATATTGCAACTATTTTTAGCTGCTTTTATATGCAGAGTTCTTCTCAAGGGTGCTGTTTCTATATATGGGATCTGTTTTGTTTTAAACAGTTTTATGTATGTAGTTTTCCCATAGCTCAGATGTATACCAGGAGCAGTGCAGTCAGGTATTGTGGGCCCAATTTTATGGAGCTGCCTTCCAGTTAAGGTCAACCCTCCCTGTTGAACTACCAGAACCTACTGAAGATTTTTTTGTGTGTGTTCCAGCAGCCATTTCAACTAAAGTCAGATTTTATCATTTTAACTCACTTTTTTTTTATTTTCATTGTATTGAGGTTCTGCACACCTCTTAGAGATGACCGTGATCGGTGTACATAAGTTGTTGAAATAAATAGCTAATAAATAGATATGCGGAACAGCTTTTAATGATTTTTGCACTATTCTTAGTTTATGGTTGGTAAACAAAAACAAATATGGTTTATTTGTTTTATACTTGTGTGTTTGCTGTTGTAAATGGCGGGTAGGAAATCTGAAGGGGGGGAAATGAATTAATCACTGGGCTCCAGCTGTCCCTTCTGTGCTCTGCTGAACAGCATGAAAGGTGGACTTCCTGCAGCCAGTTCTGGCTCCCTCATGAGTGTCCTTTGATGACATCCAGTGCCGGATATACGTATAAGCTAAACTTTTAGCTGTTGGGCCCCCAAAAAAATCAAAGGGGAAAAAACTGGATGTACTTCGATAAAATACATATTTTGTTATGTGCAAATGGCTTTAGATACCTATTTGTTGTTTAGTCGTTTAGTCGTGTCCGCCTCTTCGTGACCCCATGGACCAGAGCACACCAGGCACTCCTCTCTTCCACTGCCTCCCGCAGTTTGGTCAGACTCATGTATGTTGGTAGCTTCGAGAACACTGTCCAACCATCTCGTCCTCTGTCGTCCCCTTCTCCTTGTGCCCTCAATCTTTCCCAACATCAGGGTCTTTTCCAGGGAGTCTTCTCATCTCATGAGGTGGCCAAAGTATTGGAGCCTCAGCTTCAGGATCTGTCCTTCCAGTGAGCACTCAGGGCTGATTTCCTACCGAAAGGATAGGTTTGATCTTCTTGCAGTCCATGGGACTCTCAAGAGTCTCCTCCTGCACCATAATTCAAAAGCATCAATTCTTCGGCGATTAGTCTTCTTTATGGTCCAACTCTCACTTCCATACATCACTACTGGGATAACCATAGCTTTAACTATATGGACCTTTGTCGGCAAGGTGATGTCTCTGCTTTTTAAGATGCTGTCTAGGTTTGTCATAGCTTTTCTCCCAAGAAGCAGGCGTCTTTTAATTTCGTGACTGCTGTCACCATCTGCAGTGATACTTATTAGGTCCATAAATTACCATATAGCATATAGCCAACACAAAAAATAGCGACAATTTGTTGTTGACAAAGGACAGCTGGACATATAAAGTTCCCCATTACCTCCAGTAGCTTAGGGCCTCATCAAACCTAAATCCAGCCCTGATGACATCGCATGCTTATTTATTTTGCTCTGTTTCGTTTCGCTTCCCGTGAAACAATTAACAATTTAAACAATCCACAGAGCGCAATATAAACAATCTGTAGAGTGCACCAAAAAGACAGTCAAGATGGCACCTGACTGACATGTAACCGGAAGGAGTTATATCACACCAAAAGCCCAGTTTCTATGTTGTACAGAAGAATGGACCTGTTGATGAGATGGTGTGTACATATGGTCCTCTCCTGCAATTACATTTGTCTCACTCACACATTATATTCTGGGATATAAACTTACCCCCCCCAAAAAAAAATACCCTCAAAAAGACATTCACACACAAATAAAGGGTTCACGGGTTACCTGGTTGTGTGGTGATGTAGCAGTGACCCAAAGGGGCCACAATGAATGTGATAATGTGAACCCCTATAAATCCTTGAATATGCTTCTATAGAGTTTTATTGGCGTAGCTCAGAGGATAGGTCGTTTCGGCCAATGCAACAGTGACACAGCTACCAAATTCTGCCCTGCAGCAACATCCCCATTTTTCTCTCCTCCCCCGAAGGTTACTCGTTCACCATTCCCTCCAACATTTCTCCAGTGGAAATAGGGACATCGCATTCCATAATGGTAATTTTACTATTTATACCCCACACATCTTACTGGGTTGCCCCAGCCACTCTGGGCAGGGGCGGAGCAAGGGGGCATAGTGGGCGGGCCGCCCTGGGTTCCAGAGGAGGGGGGTGACACTTGGGCCGGCCCCACCCTGCACCGCCGGCGGGCCCCGGACGGGCTGCGGGGCGGAACGGCCTCGCCCCGCAGCCTGCTCGCAAACCTGCTCGGTGGCCTGCGAGCAGGCTGCAGGGCAAGGCCACTCCGCCCTGCTGCCCATTTGGGGCCTGCCTGGCGCCGCCGCTATGGCGCGGCACGCGTGCACAGTGCATTGTACGCATTGTGCACACGCGCTGCGTCTGACACTGCGCATGCGTGTCACCACTGGGTCCCCGGGTTTGCCGCCCCGGGTGACGGAGCGGCTCGGTACGCCCCTGACTCTGGGCAGCTTCCAGCATATATAGAAACATAACAAAATATTAAACATAAAAAAAACCCTTCCCTATACAGGATTGCCTTCAGACGGCTTGGGGGTCGGATAACTCTATACCCTCCAACATTTCTCCAATGAAAATAGGGACATCCTAAGGAAAAGTGGGACATTCTGGGATGAAATCACAAACCAGAACAGCTTCTCTAAATCCGGGATGTCCCTGGAAAATAAGGACACTTGGAGGGTAAGAGTCACATCCATCGGCGGAAGGTGGGGGGGTGGCTTTGTATTTTCGTAAGCTTCTGTAAAGCTTAGGCCCCATGCAATATAAAGTGGTACCTCGGGTTACAGTCGCTTCAGGTTACAGACCCAGAAATAGTACCTCGGGTTAAGAACTTTGCTTCAGGATGAGAACAGAAATTGCGCGGTGGCGGCGTGGCAGCAGCGGGAAGCCCCATTAGCTAAAGTGGTGCTTCAGGTTAAGAAGTTTCAGGTTAAGAACGGACCTCCAGAACGAATTAAATTCTTAACCCGAGGTACCACTGTAAAATTTAAGATGTCCAAAACATTACAAGAAAAAGTATACATGCTGCATCCTATGCAACGCCTACTCACACATGTGTCCACTAATCGCAGCTGGATACAACCCTATTATTTCATTATTTTTCAGCCAATTATGTAATCCTTGAAAATTACTATACTTTTGTATGTGTGTGTGTTTAGAGGCCCCTCATAGTCTGAGGGCCGAAACTGTCGTTTACTTAGCTTGTGCGTAAATCTGGCACTGTTTAAGCTGCAGTCTTCCCTAGAGGGAGAAGATGGAAACACTTTTGTTGATAAGAGGGAGAAAGAGAGATGGAAAGAGAGAGGGAGAGGGAGAGAGAGGGTATGCTGAACTTTTTTCTTCCTTTCAAATTGGCTTGTTCCGACATGTCGCTTGGAATCCTCCGCTGAATTGCCTTCCATCCGCAACTGAAGTGAGTCAGATGCCAAGCCCATCCACTTGCCTACTCTCGTTTGCAACGTGGGTGACAGAAACTCTCCAGGAGGATGGGAAGTGCTTGAATACTCAATTAGTTTTGTTTCTGTTGCATAAATCTTAACTTCTCCACAGATTGCTGCTGCGAAGCTGTGGCTGTGTTGATGAGAGGGTGCCCAAAGCACAAACATCTCTGCATTGGAGGAGTACGATTTGTGCAGCCAAATAACCCAACAAGGTGTTTAATTGATTAATTCATGGGTTAAATGTGAATCAATCTATGCACATTTAAAAAACAATACTTCGAGGAGGGGAAGTATTCTGCATATGTGGCACCTCCTGCTTAATATGTGTGTGTGATAGGGGGGAATGCCTCTTCTAAAACGATGCTTTTCTAAGATGAGCATTTAAGAAGTAGCTGCGTAAAAACAATTAGCATTTTTGCAAAAAAGAGATATTTTTAAAATTAAGCAGCAATTATGAGCCCTCAGGTGGCGCAATGGGTCAGTGAGTCTGGCTGTTAACCAGAAGGTTGGTGGTTTGAGCCCACCCAGGGATGAGTATGCGCAGGATTCCTGCATTGCAGGGGATTGGACTAGATGACCCTCGGGAGCCCTTCCAACTCTACAATTCAGTTCTGTGTCTTAAATCTGAGGTTCCCCGCCCTTAATCTACCTGATTAAGGCTGCAAATCTTAACTCACTTACTGAATTTATTGGGACTTACTGCTGAATAAGTATGTGCATCATAAAGGACTGTATTGCACAGAGAACAGCTCTAGTTATATTTTGTTTTGTTTAAAACTTCTGTTGTACCCAACCTTATCTCTACCAAGCCTTCAAGGCAGCTAACAAAGCTGGAACAGAGCCACAAACAATGAAATGACAGCAGCCGCCACAACAACCTTGGAAAAACCAATCCAAATTTAATTTGAATGTCACGAAACAATATGTAATCAGATAGCTGTAAGGGAAATAATAATATTAATAATAATAATCTGCTAAATGCTCAGGGAAATAAAACAGTTTTGACTTCTTGCTCCAAAGATGGAAGATTAGTCACAAAATAAATGTTCCGCACTTTCTGTGCCACAATCCCTGGTCGTCGCCGGCCTAATTTCTGCAAGCAAGGAGACCTAGAGGAGGACACCCTACGATGATATTAAGGAACAGGAAGGTTTATGCGAGAAAAGGTAGTCCTTCAAATACCCTGGATTCCAGACTATTTTGAGTTGTATATAACAGAAGTACATAGACTTTCCCACTAAAAAGCATGGCAGATTCATTTCCATTGGGTGCGCCAGGAAACAGCATAAAGGCACAGGAATTATGTCCAGAAGGAAATCCTCTTAAACATTTCCTTTGAACTGGTGACACCAATAACCACACGTGGGGTTCAATAACTGGAAAGTGCTGTTACTTAAGAGCAGTGATGTCAAGTCTCCTTTTATTAAGGGTTGTTCAGGTTGTCCCACTGAAAACTCTGTTTACTTGTAGAATCCTATCACTACCTTGTGCTTATTTGTGGGCCGGAAATGGAAGTGGCTTTAGTCTCTTCGGCTAGATTGTCCTAAACGCCACAGCTTGGAGCAGCAGGCTGCTCCTGGGAAATGGATGGCTGACCTCTGGGAAAGAAAGCCATCAAAATATAGACTCAATGTACATATGATGGCAACTCGGACCAGGATAATTTGTCTTGTGTCCTGAAAGGTGGGATCTAAAGAATCGTGATAAATGAATGATGTGCTGTTGCACATGCGCATGGAGTCTCTTTTTAACAGAGGCCTCAGCCATTTCACTTGGTAGTGCATCAGTGCAGCGCAGTGCCTGCCAAGGCTAATAAACTCTGCAGTGTGATCATGTATGCTCAGGTCAAACAACCTGGCTTGAAGAACACCATGCAGCATGGCACAGGAATTGCCGCCTAGCATCATGTTTAAATTAGGAAGAGGGAGGAGGAGGAGGAGGAGGAGGAGGACAACAACAGCACATATGCTGTAATCCTAACCCCACTTTCCAAGGAGTAAGCCCCATTTAATTCAGTGGGACTTACTTCTGAGTAGACATGGGGAGGAATGCAATCAAAAGACACTTTGTGTGTGTGGGGGGGGGGGGGAATTGACACGTGCATTGTATGCAGGAAGCTCCAGGTTCAATTCCTGGCATGCCTAAGGTGGTCTGGGAAAGGCTCCTGGTTGGAAAGTCTGGTGAGCTGCTGTTGGGCAGTTTAAACCATAGGGAACTAGATGGATCAATGGTCTGGGCAATGGTAACATCTCAAAGTGATCTGCCTTGATCACTTTGTAAGGCTGCCTTCCCCAACCTGGTGCCTCTCCATATGTTTTGGACCGCGGGTTCTCTCAGCCCCAGCCAGCTGCGAGCTGAGCTTGCACACACAAGAGAGAATTTCATTCTGTGCAGCTTCTCTGAACGAAGTACTTTAAGGGTGGGAAAACTTGACTTTAGTAAACGACAAAAGGCAACAGACTTTGACTCCTTTAGCATCAGCTTTATTTGAAAAGTGCATGTATTTGTTTATATATTGTATGTCAGTTTGAAAAGCAACCAACAAGTTTAATAATAACAATAACAATAATAACAATAACAACAATAATATGTCCACCAGTACAGATTAGTTGATGATGTGCATGAAAAATGGACCAGGATTTATTTATTTTTAGCCATTAACTTTTTAAATTATCAAGAAGTGTTGGTACAGATTGACAGATGCAAAGCATTTCACTGAATCAGTATAAGAAGACAACAAAACAACACCTCACATATTGTCCTGCATTTTCATGATTTTTTGTTCCTCACAGAGAAAAGACCCCCACCCCCCTCTCTTCCAAGAGTAACAGGTGGACAGCTTCATCCTTGCACTGTCTAAAAATCAAAAATTCCTGACAATGAACACAAACACAAAATATTTCATAAATGAATCCACGCCACTTTTCTTTTCTTTTCTTTTCTTTTGGTCTTCTATCTTTTTGCCCTCCAGGAATTTTTCTTATTCTTTTGCCTCCTCACTCATCCTCCGCCCCCAGCATTTAAAAGGTAGCTCCTTGTCTCAGCAACTGGCTGCTCGGTTTGCAAAGGGTTAACCCTTGCACCTGCTGAGGTGTACCTGTCTTCTGGCACCTGTCTCCTCCGGCCAATCAGAAGCAAGCCTCGAGAGACCTTACCTGTCAGCAGAATGCCTGCACCACACATAAACCTCTAACTTGAATCAAACTCTTCACTTTTCAGGTGATGTCTCTGTTTAGAAGACGGTATTAGTAGAGGTTAAAAGAGGTGGGAAAATATCTGAAGATCTTACTGTTGGCGAGGGAGTGGAAAACGTTGGAGGAACATGTCTAATGAGATCGAGTAAGTTAATTGCTTTTTATTACTTTGAGCGATCGCGGATTTAAGCGGAGACAGATTTTAAGGCTTCCCACTTGTGCTTTGATTTAAGGTAGCCGCTTCTCTAATGAAAGTTCTTTAAGAAAGAGCTGGGAAACTCAGTCTTTCCGCCTTCTTGCCTAGCATTATTTGATGTCCTCCTTAATAACAGCAAGCCTTTACGGTGTGTGATGCTTTAATGCGCCGTTTATTTTATTCCTAAAAAAGAAAAGAAAAGTCGGTGTTTTCTGGGTAAAATCCAGCCGAAACTGAACCCTTTTAAAGAAACATGTGCAGTGGTGTGTGGCAGCCAAGGGAGTGTGTTTGACTTTCGCGCTGAAATAAATTGAAAGCTTTTAACTTTGGCTGGGTTGTGTTCTAACATTCTAAATTCTGGGGGAGAAATCGCAATTGAAGGAGGTGTGTCGCCACTGTTTCCTTCGCCTCCCTCCTTCCTCGGGATGTTTAGCGTGCGGTTATTTTCCCAAGGAGGATTCTTATTGGTGTGTGTCCGCTCTAGGATATGGCTTCCCTTTACAGTACTGTGATCTATCTTTCAATGAGGTTTTCCCCTGGATGTGTGTGATTTTCGATAGAGTGATTTCATGGACACAGTGGGATATGGAAAGTGGTTCTGAGTTGAGTGTGTCTGCATGTTCGTGCGCGCAAGGACTGTATGTACCGTAGTTCGTTCCCAAATGTTGATGAAAACACACCTTCGGGGAGAATCTTGTGGCACCTTAAGGACTAGCACGTTTATTAAGCAAGAGTACTACATCAAATGCCTTTGGAAAATCGCACTGCCAGAAGTCCAGAATGGAGGGCCACTCCTCTAGGATCATTTTAGGACCCACTCTAGTTGCAATTATGACGTGTTCTTAACGCTATATTTTATATTGATGTAACTCACCTTGTGACCTCCTAGTGAAGGGTGGGTATTAAATATTAATCATAATAATGTCATCTGAAGTCAAAGGGAGATGTCCTAGCAGACTTCAAGCTTGCTTGCATATGATTCACCCCTAATTACTTCCTTAGCAGAACTGGGTGATGAAAATAAAGACTTTTAAAGTTACAGTCAGACCCAGGAAAGTATTGTGTGGGATATTATTAACATTCTTCATTGGAAAGTTGAAACCTGGAATATCTGCCTCCTGTACACATACATTTGGTATCACATTTAATTCCCAGATCTGAATTTCATGATTTCATCATGAAAGGATGGGGGAAGACGTGCTCTGAAACAGGGGACACCTATTATGTTCAGCAGAATTCAGTATTGTGCTCTTTCAGATGTGTCACATCTGGATATTTTACTTTGCATGGATAGCTGTTAAACCTAAAGAATAAGGAAAGCTTTCCTATTGGACTAAAGTTTAGTTGGTGAAGTAATGTGAGAGCGTTCAGGTTGTGCAGTGACTCTTAGCTGGCTACTTTCCATTCAGCCTGATGTAGGACATATGCAAATCACAATTGATTCCTCTCCCCAAAATGTAATTATTGCTTCAGGTACAGTGTGGCCACCTTCAGTGTTTGGAATGCGCAATGCAAACGGATCTCTTTTCAACCACAGGATCTCCTGTGGCCACCAGGGGGTGGGGGACTTGGGCACAATCAGGCTGTGTCTTCAGATTACTATGCCTGTGTACACATTACTGGTTTGAAGTACAGTAACCCACAATTTACGGGGGAGGGGGGGTAATGTTCCGGGAATTGCACCTAAAGCCAAAATCGCACCTAGCCAAAACACATTGGGTTCAATGGCAGGTGGAATTGCCAAAGTATTCCCCCCTAACCCCGCAGGACACCTCTCCCCCTCTTTCCGCCCCCTTAAAAAATAAAAATTCTGGCAAGCGTGCAAAGCTGAATGCACAGAAGTTAAAGGTGTATAAGTTTTGGGCTTACTATACAGCTAGGTCTTTTCAGTTTAGATCAAAGCTGGGGGTGTGGTGGGGGGAGAGATTCATCAAAATGGAATATAGTATTTCACAATAAACCACAGGATAGATACAGATTGTGGCTGATGTGTGTACATTGCCTCCCAAACCAAGAGTTGGAACGTGCTAGACGTGTACACACAGCCTATATCTTGCAACGTTACAAATTCAGACTCTCGGTTCACTAGTAAAAACTTATTGTGGTCCTTTCCCCTCCTCAGTACGCATGTTTTCTTGAGTTAGCTTATTCATTTCTTTTTTGAAAGATGAATGGTGTACTCTGATTGCCTGTCTGTCTGTACACACAGTTGCCCTTAGGTTAGGGCTGCTAATTTTCTCTCCTAGAATTGCTCTTGTGTCTTTAATAGCAGCTCATCCTAAACAAGTGGAGTTTTTGCTTCAATTGAGATGAAGTCATGGGAACAGCTTGGTTCATTTAATTTTTGTGAACAGGCTACAATTTATGGCATAGGAACAGGGCCATGGAACAAGCTGGCAACCCCATTTTAAGGCTCCAGTGTGTCTTCTATTTTAAGAAACAGGCCTTACTCTCTCTTTTTTAATGGGAGTGACTTCCCTGCATAATTGTCATTAGAAGTGCATTGTATTTTATGCGGAAGGTCCCAGGTCCAGTTTCTGGCATGTACAGCTAGGGTTGGGGGAAAACTCTATATCTAAAATCGGGGACAGCTGCTGCCAGTCAATGTAGACAGTAGTGTTAGATGGAACAATGTTTTGGCTCAGAAAAAAATGGCTTCCTATGCTCTCTCTTATTGCTGTTTTAATGACTATTTTATACCACCTAGATATTTTTTTGATAACTGGCACATAAATAATGCTATACATTTTAAAATGGCTCTAAGTGTCCTGCATGTGTAATTTCAGAAAATCTACAATTTTGCCTTTATTACTACAACATTGGGCAAAAAGTTTCCAACATTGCAGGGGATTGGACTAGATGACCCTAGTGGTCCCTTCCAACTCTACAGTTCTATGATTCTATAACTCTCCCCATCTGTGCATACAAGCTTTCCGCACCTTCTCTGGTCATCTGGTCATGGCATGAAGTAGGTTGTTGTCTGCTTGCATTTCTAGTTTGTGCTAGAAATTGAGGCAGCAATTTCTTACACTTCTCAAAATCTGCAGGTTTGATCCTGATGCTTTGTAGCTGCTATGTTCCTATAGCTGGAGGC
This sequence comes from Lacerta agilis, assembly GCF_009819535.1. Classification (NCBI taxonomy): domain Eukaryota; kingdom Metazoa; phylum Chordata; class Lepidosauria; order Squamata; family Lacertidae; genus Lacerta; species Lacerta agilis. The sequence continues at coordinate 59,554,000 of NC_046319.1, forward strand.
ATCTGTTGCATCTGCCTCTATGGTTCTAAGCAGTAGCTAGAGGGAAGTTTATAGATCAAAGGAACTTTAGCTTGCCGTAATTATGGCACCCGGACCAAATGCAAGTCGCCGGCTGTAAAATACCAGCTTGCGTGCAAGCTGTAAAATGTGTGCATGTGCACTCCAGTGGTATCATAATTGTCATCACTGCTGTTGCAGGATAGTCTGTGTACAAAGCAGGGCTGGGGGCTCTGTGCCCCTCCAGATGTTGCTGGACTACAACTCCCACCATCTCTGAACTACTAGTCATGTTGGCTGGGAGAAGAGGTGGAGTCCAACAGGAGTCTGGAGGGCCACAGGTTTCTGATTCCTCTTCTAAAACAACCTAACCAAAAGAGGATCCTGTTCTGAAGAACTGCCAATGAAGCCCATGTAATGAGCAGGTGTTTTGACACTTTCCCTTGTGAAGTCTTTGAATGGTAAAAGTTTGAGAGCCTTTTCTAAAATGGTGAGAGAGAGAGAGAGAGAGAGAGAGAGAACAAACATAGGAGTGCTGGATCAGGCTAATGGCCCACCTAGTCCAGCATCCTGTTCTCACAGTGGCCAACCATTTAGTTGTGGTCTTGGCTTTTTATATACAGATATACTGAATGGCAATTCAGACCAAAGAGATTGTGTGAACCAGTGTCCCAGCTGTTTCTGCCTTCCCTCAAAATTAATGGCTTTATTACTCCGATCCTCCCTTCTTTTTCAAAGGAAGTTACTCACCTCTTTCTTTTGAGATGCTGAATGCTAATGGTTGGGGTTTGGGGGGGGGGGGAGAGGTGCTGTTTAAAGTATTTTCTGATTTCTGTCCTGTCTTGAGAATTGTGGCTTCATTTGCTTTGATGCTTTCAGCTAAATGGATGCAAGTGAGCCTGTCTGCCACCTCTATTCTGTTTGAACTGTGTGGCTTATGCAGGCATGCGATGGGCAAGCTTATTCCGAATGATTGATCAGGAGGATGATCAATGGCAAGACTTTATATGGGTTGGTTCTGACCTGAAGGCGTGGGCAGCAGAACTTTGGGAGAACTGCAGGTGTCTTCAAAGAGCACCTTCTTTGACAAGAGCAGAAGAGACAATGCCCTCGAGGTCAAAATCATTTGGGGATGGGCTCGGTTCAATAACCATTTCCAGAATAGCCAGGAGGGCTTTGAGGAAGGGATGAGCAAAAGTGAGAAATGAACTTCCTTACCAAAATGGTAGTTTCGCCACAGTGTTCATGTAAATTGCTTGTTTGAAACATTGGCGCCCCCACAGCGACTTGGGCTTCTGGGAGGTACAAGTAAATATGCAGACCTTGAGGAGGAAAGTGTCAAGAACCTCTGCCTCACACTTTGAAGGGAAGAAATGTCGATTTGTTTTTATTTGTATTTTCTTAGGAATATTTTGTGTTATGTAATCCACTTGCAAGTTGCTGTTCTTTTAAAATTCAGCCGCTTATAAGCCTTGTTAAACAATTAAATAAGATAGTATGGTATTTTGGGGGTAGGAGAGACCCAGAATATGGCTTGACATGGTAGCCCCTGTGCTCAGGCAGTAATTTTCATTGCTGTTACCTTACCACCCTTCCTCTGAAGCAGGATTGGGGAACATGTGGCCCTTCAAATATGGCCAGACTCCAGTTCCTATCAGCTCCCATCAACCTGGCCAATGTCCAAAACATATGGGGTGCCACAGGCTTCCTGTTTCCGCTCTAAAGAACTGTAGGAGGCATTCATGCTTCCCCTGTTCCTCACAACATCCTTATGAGGTAGGAGGCTAGGCTGAGATGGTGACTGGCCCCAAAGACACAATACTAAGCTTCCTGAGGGTGTTAGCATCTGAACCTGGACCTCCGTGCACTTTCTAGTCTAGACACTGCACCGTGCAGAAGAAAGATAGTGTTCAGCATCCTTCTGAGACAAGGGACATAATTTGTGGCTCTTATGTCTGAAATACAGAACTGGAAAAAAAACTTGTGGAGAAATGTTTTCTTCCTGGATTTCTTTTCACTAAATGAATGGGTTTTGGCACATGCATATTTAGATGAGCCCATTTTTTATTTTTGGAAAATCCACCCAATTAAGACACTTTACGTTGACTTGCGTGAAGTGATGGCAGCCTACACCAGAGGGTGTGTGGAGGCTTTGAATAACCTGTGGCCCTCCAGATGTTTCTGGACTCCCAACTCCCATAACCCCCAGCCCACATAGTGAATAGTCAGGGGTGATCTGGGCATGGAGCAGGAGGAGGTGGGGGCGAGCGGTGAATCTGCCGCCTGAGGCAACCACCTCACCACATGGGCAAGGAGGCCCTGCCTTCCCCATCACTCCCAGATGCAGTACTTTTCTATGGAGAACGTTCACACATTCCACTGTAATCCAGTGCTGAAAAAAATCCAGTAACATACACGCATGTGTGAGCTAGACCATACTTACTAGGAAAACCAGGGCCTGCTCTGGCTGTCTGTTGTGAATAGCGTGCAGAGTTCATGAGAATCTAGATTGTGACAGCAATGGCAAAATGTGGCAGGAGATGTCCCAAAGCTTTTTAGAGCTGCATTCCATTCACTGGAAGGAAAAAATAGTTTGAAAAATAGCACCTTTGCACGTGATCCAAAATGGGCTGCATTTAAAGTGCAGGACCTCCCACAAAGAATCCTGGGAACTGTAGTTCTGTGAGGAGTAAACCACATCTCCCATGATTCTATGGGGGAAAGTCATGTGCATTAAACGTGTGGTGTGCACATAGCCTCAGACAAAGCTTTTAACAAGCAGGGCCCTGTCAGCAAGCCAGAAGTGCGTCGAGGCAGCAGGCAGCCCTGAAAGAGTTAACCAAGAGCTGCTCCCTCCTGTGGTTTTGTGGTCGAAACCATGATTGCCAGGAGCAAATTTTTGTCATGCAACAAGGCGTGCTATTAAAATGTTGAGTTATGTTTTTGGTGAATGAAAAGGTTAAAGCCCTTCATTAAAGCACAGAAGGGCTGGTCCCTGCCGAGAGAGAGGGATCTGTTTTACAGTCACGCTGCTGCTGTTGGGTGTTGTTTTCCCTCTCTCTCCCTTTCTCTTATTTCAAATTAAAATTATACACAATTCTGTTTGAAGAAGATAGAAAGGTAGGGGCTTACAGCTGGACCTGGTTTTTTTAAAAGTAAGTCCAGTTCCTGTTTTTTCTTAGGTGTATACAATGGAGAAGGGTCATGTCTTAGTGGCAGAAGCTCTGCCTTGCCAGCAGCAGGTCCCAGGTTCAATCCAGGTGTGGGGGGGGAGAGAACCTGTCTGAAACCCTGGAGAGCTGTTGCCAGTCAGTGTCCACAGTACTCAGCTAGGTGGACCAGGGAGAGCTTCCTATATTCCTACGCTGTTACTGTCTACCTAATCCCATGATTTTCCTGGCCAATTTAGGTTGAAGGCAGGGTGTTCTCCGAATCGGGGTGGGGTGGGGTTTCAGTGCATATGGTGCTAGGCCAGTGAACCCACCGGCCAATGTCCACTTCCCATAGGGTCACTTGGGCAGCAGCTGGGGTTGGAATTCTTGCAAAGAATACCCACCTCGGCCAATGGACTTTGCTTCGGTCCAGCGACACACATTTTTTACCTTCTAATAAAATAAGGCATGTTCTGCATAATTTAAGGCAGATTAGCTGGACACTGGCTTTGTGTGCTGCACACCGTTACATTTCAAAGCACATAATCCTGGGAACTGTGGTTTGCTAAGAGTGCTGGGAATTGTAGCTCTTGGGGGGGGGGGGGGGGGCAAAGTGCAGTTCCCAAGATTCTTTGGGGAGGAATAACGTGCTTTAAGTGTTTGGTGTGAACACAGCCAAAGTGTGGAGCAACCGCCTCTTGCTTTGTAAAGTTAAATCCCACCAGTGAACCATGAGGATTCAAACAAAATAAGAGAGAGAGTGGGTAGGTCACAGAAGACCGATACCAGCCCACCCAATCTCTAAATAATCAAATTTTTGCACTGGGGTAACCGAGATACTTTGTCCGATACCAGTGTTTGTGCTTGTGCCCCTTAAAAGCTTAATTTTAAGCAAGCCAAGAGCCAAATCTAATAAAAAGCTTTACAATGTTTTACAAGGATCAAGACTTCATCCAAGCCATAGGTGTGGCTTCTGGAAAAAAAAAGCTTCCCCCCAGTACCAGGGTTGGAGCGGCCTTTTTAAATCCTGAGAATGTTCCCATGCTTTTAACATCTGTATTCAGGCTGAAATTCAGAAGGTGTAGCTTTCCTAGTTCAGAGTTCAATGCTTGCAAAAGTTTTACAGAACTGAAATGAACTTTTCCACAACTTCAAAACGTTTGGCTACATTTTTGGATCGAGGACTGACCTTCTCCATTCCAGACATTTTGAAATATACAGTGCTGTACTTGTAAATTCCCCCTCCTTTTCTCTGTTTTTTTTTAATCCCTAAATCCATCAGCATCCAATTTTGAAGCGGGGGAACCCTTGAAGAATAGGAGGATAATTTTTTAAAAAAATTATTCAAAAAAATATATGTTAAACGAATTTGTTTCAAGAATCCCTCCCCCCCATAAAATTAATTTCAGCTCTAATAATGAATTTTGTCTGTAATGCAGCCTTACCTGTAACTTAGTTCCGGAATATGTGGAAGAGTTGCCTTTGAGTATGCATGGTGCCCCAGAACCCAGACCTAAACATCTGGGATTTGTAATTCAGAGTTTTATCTCTAGGTGTAAAGGTGTGGAGTTCAAAACGGATTGATATTCTTAAAGGCATTTGTTTAGTCTTCTCTCCCTCTCTCTCTCTCTCTCTCTCTCTCTCTCTCTCTCTCTCTCTCTCTGTGTGTGTGTGTATTAGTGTACAATTGTCTAAGTGTTTGCCTTGATGTTCCACCAGTAAACTATAAGACAACCACAAAAGACAATGAGAAGCAAGTACAAGGCTGGCTTTTAATAACGCTTTTATTAAAAAGAAAAATATTTTCCGGAGCTCCATGGAGCGTGATGCCATCATGTCACACAATCTGGTTTTAGAAGTTACTGCATCCCGTGGCACTCACCTAATAAATGTAAACCACCTGTGATTCTCTTGTTGTCACAGTTTGGAAATTGTACACTTAGTGCAATCCTATAAAGATTTTCTCAGAATTGTTCAGTGAGCCTTACTGTCCAGTAAGTGGGTTTGGGACTTTTGCCTAAGAGCTGTACCGACTTGCAAAGAGTTTGGTGGTAGGGTTCTGGACAGTCTTAGGCTACTGCAGGCTGCAGGGAGAGGAAGCTCTATTTTTGACTGCCCCACCCTGCATGGACCTCCTTGCATGTGATAAATAAGAGCACCAGGGAGAAGTGGTGCTTCTTTCTGAGTAATGTTTCTAGAACTGGTTAGAATCTATGGCTCTAAACACTAAAGGGGAACCTGTACCTCCACAGATGTTCCTGTATTTGCCATGTATGAAATTGCTGTTGGAGAACTGGATTCTGGTTTTGAAGTGTTTTGATCTGGGCCTTAATTTCAGTCTAGACCCGTAAGTCTGTCTCCTCCAAAGAATCCTTGGAACTGTAATTTGTTAAGGGTGCTAGGAGTTGTAGCTCTCAAAGCTACAGTTCCCACGATTCTTTGGGGGAAGCCATGTGCTTGAAATGCATGCTATGGATGTGACCCCAGTTGAGATTCCTCGCTTGCTTAGATGCAGTGCGCCTTATTGGATTCCACGTACAATGTGGCACCTGTGCCCCTTAAATGGTAGCATGGAGGGGAGACTGAGTGCCTTCCTTCGGAAATCCTGAGAAGCCCGATGAAATTTGGAGATCATCAGACCTTGAGGACTAGCAACCCTAGAGTCAACTCAGGAATTTCAGTGAGTGTGTTCATATGCTGTTATCCCCCAGAACTGGGGGGAAACCAGAGTGTACATGAACACACACACACACACACACACGGAAGAGGCTGTCATTCTTCAAATCTTTCCTTTTGTATTTTAAATGTGTGATGTGCATTCAGCTTTAGTGTGCTGCCTGAATCCAGAATATATGACTAAGTTCTCTCCTCCTAAATTACAATCTGCAACAACTGACCCTGATTCTGGGTTCAGACGACCCGCTCGCTTTGCCAAGCCTTGGCTTAGCCATCACACGTCACTGAGCTTAAAAGCTCAGGAAGGAGCAAAGCAAATGCAAGCTCCTCCTTGGGAACCAGCACATTTACACCAAGCCAAAGTTTGGCTTAGCATTACGTGCAAGCACAAACACTATCGACTTGGAGTCATCCTCTACCTGTAAGGCTGTCTGGTCTGGATATAGGCTAACAGGAAGAACCAAACCAAGGGAGAGCAGCAGGGCTTTGAAGCTGCCCATCCACAGTTAGACCTAGGGAGCAGAGTAGGGTGGACGGCATGAGTCACCTGGGCACAGTCTTCCTTGCTATGATGAGACGGGCTGTATTTTGATATAAATTATACTAATTATTTATACATTTGCATTGATACCATTAGTATATGCGAATTTTGTGAAAATGCTTCCTTGCTCCTTTTTCAAGTCATGTTTCCTCTTTCATTCCCCCCCCCCCAATGTATTATAGTCACCTGAACACAGGTTTATCACATGACCAGGTGGAGGCTGGCATGGGGGGCAATACGGACACCCCCACCCTCCTCCGTTCTCCATCTGAAAAGCCTTTTTCATTTTATTTATATATCCTGCCCTTCTGTTTTACAAAACCTTCAAGGAAGCTTATAATAATTGTGAGGTAATAATAGAAGAATCTTTTTCTAAAATAAAAAACAACAACCAACATGACTAAAAATCTACACTTTTAGGAAAGGTAAGAACCAAGTAAGAGATCTTCATATGGTGTCAAAGGGCAGAGGAGTATCAGGCAAGCCTCCTTATTGAGAAGAAGGTCCATAAATGGGGTGCCCATCACTGCAAAGGCCCTTCCCTGGTCACCACTCCCTGCTTGTCTTCTGAAAGGTCTCAGGGGACCACAGTCATGTCTTGTCTTAATGAGAGCAGAGTGCATGTGAGCAGAGTGCACACAGCCTGATCACTCCTAGAAGTGAGTGGGTGTGAGTGGGTAAGCAATCCAGGAAGGAATGGACTAGTGCTAAAGCCAAATCTGGAACCATGGTTGTTGCTCCCTCACAGACCATGATCTGTAAGCCAACCACAAACCATGGTTTCAGACTACCTGGTGCTCGTGAATCATTATGGTGAAACGAACTGCAACCTTGAGTCTAGTGGACATGATGATAGCTGAGCGACCCTCTTCTTAGTGTGTCAGCAAACACAGTATGCCGCCTTATTCATCCAATGTCCTTGACTTACTGTTCTGTGTGAATGCAGCCATTCCTAACCGTGCATGTTTGAGCGGGAGCTGATGCTCTTTCCCTTCCTCATTTCCCCAGCAGGGAGAAAGGGCCACCTTGTCTGTGTTGCAAAACTGTGGGTTTTCCCACCCTGACCCCACCTGCTTCAATCTCCCCCTTTTAGTCTGACAGCTACACAAAAGAGAACAAGCTTGTAAAAGAAAGAAGAAGAAAGTTTGTTTAACCACACAGAATTGCCCACAGACAGAGAAGTCAAGGATAGCATGACAAATACTGCAAAGTGAGTGGGTGGGGTTGCTGCTTAGAGAGGATTGGGGGGGCATTATCTGGGGCTCATCCTTTAAAAAAGGGTGTGGTGCTGTTTCAGTGTATCTGAAGAAGTGTGCATGCACACGAAAGCTCATACCAAGAACAAGAGTTGGTCTCTAAGGTGCTACTGGAAGGAATTTTATTTATTTGTTTTGTTTTGTTTTGTGCTATACTGGGGTCAGGGATGTGGGGAACCTGTCACAGGTTTACAACATTCGGCTCCACAACACACAGATGTGGAGGGTTTTCTTATTCACATTTGGAATTTGCAACTCTCTGGGCCTCTCGGAAGAACTTTTTTGAAGGTGGCGGGGGGGGGGGCGACTCCTGCACATCTTATTCTGTATTAACATTTTGCTGAAAGGTAGTATATAAATATTCTACATAAATATGAATACTGTAACCAGTGGAAGCTGGTACCTGTTGGGATTGTTTGGGCTGGGAGGTGGAGCTAGAGCTCCCACTGGACTGGTGTTAAGTAAGGGGGCAAGCAGACGGGGGCTGGTGGGACAGCACCTCCCTCACCCTAGTGGACCAGGCCAGCACCCACTGAATGTAACAATCCAGAGTACAGCCTAGCTGTTCAATAAAAGCACATCACCAGGGATGATGGTGGTGGCCTTTTCAGGATTGGAGGGATGTCAGGAGGAAACTGACTGCGCAAATAGGGAAAGTGAAGAAAAGAAGCTCTACCCTCTGTAAGAACATTAAGTCCCGGGTCTAAGGCTATGCACAGATTGGCACAGTGAAGTGTTCCTCGCCCCACTGCCTTTCAAGCAGCTTTCTCACACCAGAGAGGGGCATGTCTCCACCCAATGCACATTGCTCGACTCCTGTTCAATGAAGCTGCCAGCTGGGCCATGGGCATGGGCTGCCTGGAATGTACACACCTCAAGCTGAACCGCAGCCGCTGTTCTCAAATTGGATGGAAGCTGGTTTGAGGGAAGGCAGTATTCCCCCCAATAAACTACAGGGTATCTATGGATTGTGGCAACGCCATGTGTTCTCTGCTTCAAACGCCAGTGGTGAGGGCGCACCGGAGCTGGAGTAAAAATGGCAATCTGTACGTAGCTTAAATTGCTGAACCACATCATTGCTTCTGCAAGGCACTTGCAAACCTACACATGTCTCCTCTGATCCTGTGCATGTGTCCTGATCCTGTGTCTACAGTATTCATATTTATGTAGAATATTTATATACTACCTTTCAGCAAAATGTTACACCTACCCCACAAAGTTCAGCGGTATCTACGCTCCTGAGAATATGTCATAGCTGGGAGCACATTGCTTATGCACATTAGTTCATGCTGTAACTGTGGGCAGATGCTGAGCATGCATGCATTGCTTTGTCAGCTTAAGATACATTGGCAGACCGCGGGGAGCCTCATTAAAAAATAAATAAAGGAGAAGGGAAGTCCAGGCAAGGCTTGGAGAGAGCCCATCCCTGGAGTGAATAGCCCTGCTGCTGATTCTCCGCCCTCCCCCTTACTCCTTTTCATGTGAATATTTTGGATTCAGTCTGGCTGAAGGTTCTTGTCTGAACAGGATTAAGCAGAGTTGATGGTGGTGAAACCTGAGTCATCCTAACTGTGCGCTCCTTGGAGACAGTGGGGCGGCACTGAAGGGGAGGGAGGGCTGCGTGAGAAAACTTAAAGACAACGAAACTTCCACTAAAAAAAAAAAAAGCATGAAACAAACCACCTGTTGGTTTTTTTTACGCAGTGGGTGAAACTGATGAGCATTAGTGCCATCATGTCCCATTGGGAGAGGCTGGTGGGGAAGGGGCAGGTTTGTTTGCTCAAGAATGGGGGGACGTAAGCTTTTGCTCTTAGGCACTTGGATTTCCCTCCTCCTTTCTTCTGATAACCATACTTAGGGAAAGTGGAAGCAAAATTCTGGAAGGAATAATAGAAAGGGACCCCCAAGGGCCATCTAGTCCATCATTACATTTTTGCTGCCATAGTGAAAGCATAAAAGCAAATAGATTTTCCCCCCTAAACATATTGCTGGTATGCACGTCCACATGCCTGCTGTGGCCCATAGTTGCCAACTTCTCTTCTTACAGGCCTCTGCTCTTCTGCTTTTAAACAACAGCTTCACTTGCAGATAAAATCTAGTGATCATTGTCACCTCCCAAGTTGCAAATAAAACTTTTTGCAGGCAGAGCTGCTCTGAAAGGCATCCCAGGTTTCAGCTGCCGCTGTTTTTCCCAGTCACTTGACAGTGCTTAGTGGTCCTTGTTGATTAGACACTCAGAAATAGTTAGATGATGCTGGCTGATAACCATGGAGATGGTTTTCTGTTGCCTGTGATGACTTGGTTGCTTGAGCCACCTGGGTTTCTTTGGCCTGGGGGCTCTTCGAACTTGGTGCCTCCTAGTACTGGTACTTCTTCCTGTTGTTGCATACTCTACAGCTGTTTGGTGATTCTAATGGCCTGGCTATATCCATCATCCATAGCGTAGGTGGAGCAGGTGGGCTGTTTTATCACTAGATCTCTGAAAATGCAGGGGTGGCGTTAATGATCTGGCCCTCCACATGTTGCTATACCAATTCCCATCAGTCCCAGACAGCATGGCCAGTAGTCAGGGATGAGGGGAGCTTTAATTCATCCAAGGTCTGGGAAGCCAGAGCTTCTCCACTCCTGATTCTGGCTGAACCACTGGCATCCTCCCCCCCCCCCGCCATTAACAAGTTGGCTGTCAGGCTTTATGAAAGGCCATAGGGCCAGAGAGATGAACTGATGAGCTAAGCAAGCAGAGAGAGTATCCCTATTCCAAGAAGGCCACCTTAGGCCTTAGTGATTCCTGAGGGCCACTGTGGCTGTAAGCATTCCAACTGGCTCTCTTTTCCCCCATGAGGTAAATTCATTGTGTTGTATCCAAGTAAATTCCACTCAGAATAAACCTGCTGAAATTAATGGACCTACATTGGACCACATCTGCACTTAAAGCAGCATAATAGCAATTTAAAAAGTCATGGCTTCCCCCAAAGAATCCTGGGAGTTGTCGCTTGTGAAAGGTGCTGAGACCACACCCGCCAACATTTCTCCAATGAAAATAGGGATTTTACTATTTATAGCTACCCCGCACATCTCACTGGGTTGTCCCAGCCACTCTGGGCAGCTTCCAACATGTATAAAAACATTATAAAACATTAAACATTTAAAAAAAACTTCCCTATATAGGATTGCCTTCAGACAGCTCAGGGGTCAGATAACTCCATACCCTCCAACATTTCTCCAATGAAAATAGGAGACATCCTAAGGACATTCTGGGATCAAATCAGAAACTGGGATGGCTTCTCTAAATCAGGGAGGTCCCTGGAAAATGGGGACACTTGGAGGGTCTGTGAGAGTTGTTAGGGGATTCCTATTCCCTTTACAGAGCCACAATTTTCAGAGTTCCTTAGAAAGAGGGATTGATTGGTTAAGCCACTCTGACAGTTGTGAGTCTTTGAGGGGGGGGGTACAAGGTTTCCTCACAACCCTCAGCCCCCTTAACAAACGACAGTTCCCAGGATTCTTTGGGGGAAGCCTTGACTATTTAAAGTGGCGTGATACTGCTTTAAATATAAAGCGCAAATGGGGTCTTATTCATGTCCATTAATTTCAATGGCTCTACTCTAAGTAGGGCTAATAGTGGAGACAACTCATAGAAAAGAAAAGGAAGGAATTGGATGAGCTCCTTGGAGGGGAAATATGCCTTGAACTAGCGGGAAAATAAATCTCCCCGTGTATAGAAGCTCTTTCCTTTGCAGATGTAGCCCATATCTTAGGGTTTTGCAAGCTCTCACAAAAAGGTGGCTCCTGGGCTGGTGGGTGACTCACCCCAGCCAGTGGCATCAAACTAGACTTGCCTTAAAATGCCCGTCCACTGTTCAAGACTGTTATTAGCCAGTAAGTAATAGTTGCTGTTTGATTCTGGGACAGTGGAGTCAACAATGATCTGAGAAAAACTTCTGCCCCTGAGGCGATGGTGCCTCTGAAAAGTGCTCTAGTGCCCAAGGGTGGGGCTTAGTAAGGATTTATTTGGCTCTGTCCCCTCTGGCAACAGAGCTCTTTATTTGTTCTGATTGTCCTCTTTCCCCATTAGCTCCTCTGAAAAGAAAAGCTCCAAGGAGGAGGTTCTCCTCCCCATGTTTATCAGGGGCAGGAGGTGAGGTAAATGTGAGAGCCTCAAGATCTATGGCTATGTAGAGGTTTGAATCTGGGTCTCCCAAACCCAACACTCTATTCACTGCTAGACCCTTTAAAGCAGTGGCTTTCCCCAAAGAACACGGGGAATTGTAGTTTGCTAAGGGTGCTGAGAGTTGGTAAAGGTAAAGGTAAAGGACCCCTGACAGTTAAGTCCAGTCGCGAACGACTCTGGGGTTGCGGCGCTCATCTCGCTTTACCGGCCGAGGGAGCCGACGTTTGTCCACAGACAGTTTTTCTGAGTCATGTGGCCAGCATGACTAAGCCGCTTCTGGCGAATCCAGAGCAGCGCACGGAAACGCCGTTTACCTTCCCGCCGGAGCAGCACCTATTTATCTACTTGCACTTTGGAGTGCTTTCGAACTGCTAGGTGGGCAGGAGCTGGGACCAAGCAACGGGAGCTCACTCTGTTGCGGGGATTCGAACCGCCGACCTTCCGATCGGCAAGTCCTAGGCTCTGTGGTTTAGACCACAGCGCTCTATTTCCTGTCATTGCTGCCTGACGCATTGCACCTTTCTCCTACACAGATATTACAAGGGTTCCTCCTTTGCATTTGGGCTGCTTACGCCCTCCCAAAAACACATTCCATAACTTTCTTTTTGGGAGTGCTAGAGGCTTAAAAAGAAAAAAGAAAGACAGCTCAGAGTCTGGGGAACCTGCTGGAGGCACCAATAGAAGTCTTCATGGGCCCCATGACACCACCCACAGGAAGCTAGATGGCAACCCCTGACTATACATCTGGCGACAACATTATTGGGCAGGTGTGCGTACACCCCATTGCTGGGACTGCAAATGCAAACGCTGCAGAATAATATGGAATGAACATTTATTTTCAGAATAAAACCAGTTTGTTAGGGGCAAAAAATATGCAATAGATCTAGATTGTGTGTTGACTATGTGGGGGGAAACCAAGTACTCAAGTTTCCATTGATTCCAGAATAAAATGTGTGTTCACAGTTTTGATGCTGGGCTTCTCCTCACACTTGGTTAGCCCCTCATCAGCTGTTCCACAGGGAACTGAATTTCATTTGTATGTTAAAACATTTCTGTGCAGCCTTTCTGTCCGCAAAGAGACAGCTAGCGTATTTCATCTTCTTGGACAGATTTCAAAGTCTAAATATGATTGTTGTTCAGAGATATGTGTTTACTTAATACCTTCTGATTTTTGAGTTGCCTTGGTCCCATCCCATGCCTTTGGGGTGGGATGTAAATCCCAGAAACCGAAATATCAGCAGAACATTTAGGCAACTAAAGTCAAAAGGGTAACAAGCCCAGATGTGTTGGGTTACTCTGTTCTCATGAATCCCCTCCCCTTCCCTCTATTTCATAATATTCCTGAGAAGCTGTTCCAGGGTTTTGTTCATAGTTAATATGATTAATCCTGAAAACGTCATGCTGCTCAATCTATATAATCATAACTCCAATGCAAATACAGAGGATGCAAATAAGCCTGAGAGGGAGAGAGATTGTCAGAGCTGAGCCATAGGTTATTGAGTGGGAACCAGAAACTAGGGGACAGCACCAGAGGACAAGCCAAGCGTCAACCAAAACCTACCATTGCCCAAGTAAAATCTCAGCCTGAACAGGAAGCGTTGGAGCAGGGGTGGGAAACCTTTCTCAGCCTGAGGGCCACATTCCTCTCTGAGCAACCACCCCAAGGGCCACATACCAGTGGTGGGTGGAGCCAGAGGCAAAGTGGGTGGAGCAACAAATGTAAATGTGATCTTGGTACAGTAGGCTGCTGTCTCACATCCACACCATACACTTAAAACACATTATTTCCTTCCAGAAATCCCGGGAGCTGAGCTACAATTCCTAGCACCTTTAACAAACTAGAGTTGCCACAGTTCTTTGTGGGATGGGGGGAGCCAGGTGCTTTAAATGGGTGACATAGATGTGCAGAGACAGATCTTGGATGAAAAGCCAGTGGAACATTGACTTTTATAATTTTCTATTTTTTAAAAAAATTACAATGTACCCTCCCACGCTGTTTGCTTTTATTTTTAAAAACACTCTCAATCCACAAAATAATCCTCAAAGGGCATAATCTACTGGGACATGTTGCCATGACCGGCTTCCAAATTGTTTCTGGGCACAATTCAAGGTTCTGGTTTTAGCCTATACAACCCTATATAGATTGAGTCCAGGATGCCAGAAAGATAGCTTGCTCTCATATGAACTGGTCCACCATTAACCTCTGGGTACCCTAGTCTTTAGCGGTTAAGTGGACAGCAATTGGAGAAAGGGTGTTACCATCAAGAAGTCCCCAACTGTGAAATATTCTCTGTAGAGAACCTTTGCTTCATTAGCTTTCGTGCTGTCAGATTTCTTCCTTGATTTCCCCAGGTTTTTAGTGAATGATATAGTATTGCTGGTCTTGTTGCTGCTGCTCCTGTCGCAGATGGTTTTATTGTTGGCCTACTCTTTTTAAAATTATTATTGTTCTGTTTTGTTTCAAATTGCTTACATTTTTTGTTGTTGTGAAAGATAGGGTAGAAACATGCTAATTGATTCAGGGCTTGGCTCCAGAGCTAGGGCTGGACTCTATGAAAAATATGAAGTAGGAGTAATCATGGGTTTACCTGTTTATAGAAAAAAACAACAAGAAACCTAACACCCCGCCCTTCCCTTCCGTCCAATTTAAACTCAATTAGGGCAGCTCAGAATTATAAGATAAAACAATGACAACACAACAAATTACCATAAACTTTGGCTGGGAAGAAAGGGAGAAAACAGGGCATGAGAAGACCAAAGTTTCCTCCTTTCACTGATACAATCAGGTTTTTGTCTCTCACCCCCAGCATGTGCAGATGTTTTGCAAAAAGAGAGGGAAAGATGAAATTGCATCCTTTTTTAGCTTCCCTGGGAAACATTCCCCAGAAATAAACCTTCTGCTCTGTGCTTCCCACCCAGGTTTAGGTCTATGCGCTTTCTGAAGAATGACGGGATGGGCTTCCAGAAATACCCCTATGCGAATGAAGACGAGGCTTGGAAGAGCTACCTGGAGAACCCTCTGACAGCAGCCACCAAGGCTATGATGAGGGTTAATGGAGATGACGACAGCGTGGCTGCCCTGAGTCTCCTCTATGACTATTACATGGTATGAAAAGCGGCCAGCGTGACTCAAGGCCCCGAAAACGACATTTCCTGCCGCCTTCCCCCACCCACACCTAACCCTGTGATGGCTGGGGCTGGTATAGAATCATAGAATTGTAGAACTGGAAGGGAACCCTGAGGATCATCTAGTCCAACCCTCCCGCAATGCAGAAATATGCCACTTTCCCATACGGGGATCGAACCTGCAACATTGCCGTTATCTGAACCACACTCTAACCTACTGAGCTTATCCCCATTAGCAGTCGTAGTACAAAACATCTGAAAGGCACCAGCTTGGAGGAAGGCTGGTTTATTGTGCCCCCTTTAAGTTCTTCACAGGGGTAAAAACCTGTAAACATGACCAGGTTACTTCAGGTTGAGTATTCTTGGCTTGTGATAACTTTGTGGTCCTTACCACCCCACCAAGCAGTAACAAGAACTTCACCACAGACCAGGTGACGATGGTAGTTGTCTATAATCACTCTGTTTGGGTCACAGCCACACTATACCTGTAAAGCACATGGCTTAGAAACATAGAATTTTAGAGTTGGAAGGGACCCAAGGGTCATCTAGTCCAACCCCCTGCAATGCAGGAATCTCAGCTAAAGCATCCATGGCAGATGGCCGTCCAACCTCTGTTTAAAAAACCTCCAAGGAAGGAGAGTCCACCACCTCTCGTGGGAGTCTGTTCCACTGCCAAACAGCTATTACTGTCAAGGTTTTTTCTGAATGTTTATAAAAATCTTGGAAGTGCAATGTGTTTGGGGTGCTGGGAGTTTTAATTCTGTGAGGGGTAAACTTTTTCCTTGCAGAACCACGGGACCACTTCTGTGGCGAAAAGCCCCAGGACAACAGGAAAAGCTCATAGGACCACACTTGTGGTGAAAAGCAGTGCAAAAGTTGCATAAATAAATGCAAAATTGTAATTCCCAGGGTTCCCTGAGAAGAGGGAATGTGTTGATATGCTCTCTCAGATGCCTGAGTCTCACAGAAGGAAGAAATCCCACTCCACACTTCTGTGTCCACACAGAATAAGCAGACATCTTGTCTGATCAAACAGATTTGCTCTGCAGCAGAATCGCTAACAACCACGTGTTGGCAACACATTTGTTGTTCATTGAGAAAGGATGCTTTTCCTGGCATGGATGTGAGAGGCAGGAGATTATTATTAATTCATTCATTCATTTTAAGAACTGTTTTCTATGAAGCACCTCAGAGCAATTTCACAATATAAAGATATATAAAACAGTCGCCCTGGACCATGGGGGGACAACAACGTACAACGTACTGACACTAAGGAAATGGGGAAATTAAAGCATAGTCTACCTATTTTGACAGTAGCTAACCCAGAAGCGTCTCTCTCCCTACCTTGTTATACAGGGAACATTTCTGTTTTTTTGTTAACTTGACAGGTTCCAAAGGACAAGAGGATCCTTCCATCTGGAACAACGGGGCGCAACGAACTTGGGAAGAGGTGAGAGAGAATCCTGCCCTGGAAGACCTCCAGAGTTTGCAAGTGCAGGGAGTCATCTTGGCTCGTGACTAACTAGCTTTCAAATACTGGCCCAGCAAAGGGTTTAAAATGTTAAAAATGGGGGGAGGGGCAAGAGATCCGGGGCCCAAGCTACTATACCTTTAAAGCACACCCCCTCATTGCAAGAATCCTGGGAACTGTAGTTTGCACTCGCCGAGCTATAATTCCCAGCAACCTTAACAAATATAGTTCCCAGGATTCTTTGGGGTGCTTTAAAATGTATGGTTGCATGCACGAGAACAAAGACTCAGCCTCCGCATGCCTCTGCTACCCACCCAAAGTCACTCTGAATGTTTTTTGAAATGCTATACTGCTTCTGGAAGACATCAAGGCCTTGACTTTGGCATGTCTTAAGGGGGGAGTGAATTCCATAGCTGGGGGACAGGAACTAAGAATGCCTCTCTGGACAGCCTTCAAAGATCTGATCTTGGTGCGTAGATGTTGTGATTCAAGAGACTGTTCCTGGTTGATCTTACAGGTTTGTGGTAGGTCAGTGTTGAAGGTGGCCGTGGGTATACTGGACGCAGGCTGCCAGCAGCACCTTTAAATGGAGCAGACCCTGGAGCACTGTTTCAAGAAGTGTGGGGCTCCAGAATATGGTTCAGTAGGACCCCCCTCCCTGCTCTCAAATCCCCTTTATTCTAGCCCGAGGGGGGGATTGAACTTCACCCATGTTCCCCCCATGGCAGAGGTAGCAAAGGACAGTGAGAACTAGGAGAGAGAGAGGCTCGCTGTGGCCTTTTTCTGCACTGAACGTGAAGGCGATAAGCCTGCTTTTGTTTCAACTGCTTCCAAATCGAGCAATGTACTCCCTTTCATCCTCCTTGGGTTCCGTGCTTTTCAGATAACCCTCCCCGAAATAAGTTAACAGTCGGTTGGCATCTTTCAGTTTAGTCCCTCAATTCCTGGACTCTATGTACCCCTGACGCTATGTGTTTTTACATGCCTAATTCTGAACCGTTGCAGCGGGGTCATCACGAAGCGTGGGCTCTGCCCAGTCCCACAAGGGCTGGGTGGGGAGCGGTTAGATTTAACTCTTTCCCCCTTGCTTGGGAATGATGAGCTTCCCTTGCCCAAATAGTTGCCTGCGTTCTTTCCTTGTGCCTCAGGTGCAGATGTGGTGACCAAATGGCCTTGCATTGCTAAGTATTCTTTTGTCTGGCTCCCCCTTTGCCTCTAGGCACTGCCACGGGATGGAGTACGAACCCGAGATCTCCTCCTTTGAAAACTCCACTCACATCATGAAGCTCCTGGCCGAAAATGTTTCCATGAACCAAGAGTATCTCGATGTGCCCAAGAAGAATGGCTTAGGGATGGAGGGCATCCCCTCTCCTCACAAGCCGCCTGCCCTGCCTCCGGGCACCAGCAAGCTGGAAGCCAGCCCCGAGAACTATATGCTGACCTCGGGGGATGTGTACGACAACAGCTCGCTCAATTCCCTCTTTGACGCCATCCACGTGGCTCCGCCGCAGCAGAGGTGGCAACCGGACAGCACATTCAAAGAAGACCCTCAGGAGGTCAGCACTGTGCCCAGATGTCTGGGCCTGCCTGAACGTTTCTAGAACAAAACTCTGTGGTTCTGCCCATCTCTGGGCAGGATGTGACATGTATGGTATAAATGGGAGCAGCACAAATTGCACTAATTAAGCGAGCAGAGGGAGTGTCCCTTATGTGCCAAGTTAGCCGTCATTGAGATTCAACAGGATGAAGTGGCTTGTTTTGTTGGAAGGGCTTTTTAACATTCTCTCCATCAGCCCTTCTGCTTCCTGAAATAACCTTCTCTGCCTGTACGCAGGCTAGCCATGTTGTCGGTCTTCTGTAGCTTATTGCCGAATTTCCACCACCCTCCCTGCTGCTACACCGGGGCTGGCCAATCCACTGGACATATGCAAAGCAAATGGTAGATGAAAGGAGAAGAGGAAAACTTAAGCCACGTCCATCCCCAACAACCACTCTCTCTCCCATTGTCTCCATCTGCCACTAATGAACACTATAGTCACAACTGCACCCTACATTTAATGCAATATTATACCACTTTAATAGTCATGGCTCCCAGCCTCAAAGAATCCTGGGAGCTATAGTTTGTCAAAGGGTGCTGAGAGTTGTGAGGAGACTCCTTGCATGACTATAATTCCCAGCACCCTTAAGATTCCTTCATGGAAGCCATAACTGCTAAAGTGGTAAACAAGTGCTTTAAATGTACCACAAATATATTGATAATACTGTTGAAAAGTTGGCTAAGGGTGGGTGAAAAAAGGTCTGCCATTCAAAGTTGTAGAGTTGACAGAGTGACTTTCAAGGGTGCTGGGCTTCTGGGGAGAAAAGTGTGTGTGTGTGTGTGTGTGTGTGTGTGTGTGTGTGTGTGTGTGAAGCCACTTGCTATGTCCCCTTTCACACATGTCAGCTCCTATGGCTCAGATGTTTTGCTTCACATCTAAAGTAGGAAGAGGAAGTGCATTATAGCTTCCTGTTGATGCCTTACCTGATCAGGAAGTGGTTTGGGATGTGGTTCATAATGCATTCATTTGGCAAAGCATCAGCCTTCCCCGAGGTGGGAAATGAGGCATCCGAGAAGGCTATGGGTCATTGTAGGTACAGTACCTATAACCCCTGACTATTGGCTCTGCTGGCTGGGACCGATGGGAGCTGTAGTCCAAAATATCTGGAAGGCACCAGGCTGGGGAAGGCTCTGCTTTATATAATGATCCTTCTCCACTTCCATCAAACCCCTAGAATTTCCTTGCAAGGCTAGTTGAAAAAAATACCATTGAAGAGCTGGATTCTTGAATTCCCTCTCTCCTATTCAGGGCCTGATCCTATGGCCTTTAGTAGGCTCGGATTAAAAGTAGGGGATGGATTCCAGCTGGGCATGCTAACTTGTTTTTATTATATTTATTTATTTATTTATTTATTTATTTATTTATTTATTTATTTGCCCTGCTTTTTGACAGCAGCCTGGCACAGTTCAGCAGCAGATGAAACTTCTTCCTAGGACTTTTAGAAAACCTCCATCTGCTAAATTGTTACACGTGGATAAAAATGTTGGCGAGGCATATGAGCCAGTTTTCAAAAAATTCAGAACGAATGTTTTGCCTTGGTTCCAAATGAACCTGGATGGGCTTTTGGAATGGGCTTTCCTTGGTGAACTGGAATACAAAAGAATTCATATACAGCTGTCCTGATTTTGTCTCTCCCTGCAGTCGTTGATCTTCAATGATATCCTGAAGTCCCAGACAGATGCACCGTGTTCAGAGAGTTATTCCGCCAATGATGCCAAGAGGTAAGAGCAAAGGCTTTCTCAAATAATATGATCGAAATGTGTCCTGCTGAAGAAATGTTCCTAGTAAATCAAGGTGGAAGTTTAATGAGAGGGTTGTTCTGTCTCATACACACACCTGTTGGGCACTGTCGTTGGTGAGAAGGGAGAATAACTTTCCTTGCTTAATCCATGTGTTCCATTTTATTTTATTTTATTTTATTTTTAAAACGGACCCCTTCCAGTCATCTGCTTTATATATAACAGGAAAAACACATGAATAAATACATATGACTATCCTGCCGGACACCTAGTTTGGCCTCAAATACTTCTGCCAATGGATGATGGTCCATTCGGGTTAATAAGACACTGTCCCACCAACCTCAGTCTGCCCTCAGCTAGCCCAAACCTGCCTACCTTTTTACTTGCACCCAGTCCAGGCAGTCATAGAATCACAGAATTGAAGTGTTGGAAGGGGCTCCTGAGGGTCATCTAGTCCAACCCCCTGTGTCTTCCTCCTCCTCCTCAGTCTCAGTGTTGCCCTTGAAAAACTGACCAGGAAGGAAGATGGGGCGAAAAAGAGAATTAGTTGGCTCACCCTGCTATTGGCTGTGGCTCCACATCCTGTTGGCCTCTCTGCCTTCTTCCCTTACCAGTTCCAATGGTCCCCAGCTGCCACTGGCTTCTTTGTGTTTTGGTGTGTCTTGCAGAGTAAAATAGTATAAGTGGTTTATTTAATCTCTGCCTTCTCCCCCTCCCCCCCTTTTTTAAATTTCTCCATTTAAGTGACTTTGAATATATGTTGGGATCCCCTAAAGCTATTCACATCAAATCTGGTGACTCACCTATGGCCTACCTCAACAAAGGACAGTTCTACCCAGTCACACTGCGGACAGCTGCAGAAGCGAAATGTTTACACCTGTCCTCTAATAAAGTGAAGGTAAGTGATGTGCCAAGGAAAGTTCCCAGCAATATATAATGTGGAACAGCTGATACAATGGTTATGGAGGTGGTCCCCCCCCCCCAGTTTTCTGAAGCCAGAGATATTACAGACAATTCCTATGGAGGTTTCAGAAATTATAGCATATGCTTTAAAGCAGAGGTCAGGGAAGTGCTGAGGGCTGCATCACCCAAGTGGAACTCACTAAACCCAGCACAAGAATGTGAATAATATTGATGCACAGACGAACTGCAAGCCTTTCCTGACAGTTATTCAAAACCTCAAACATCAAAACGCAGTTGCATCCTGAAAATTGCAGTCATGCTGTTGCAAAATGCATGGGTGCCTTTTTCATATTTCCAAGGTACAACAAGCTTTTTCTTTGCTTGCATTTTTCTTTGGTTTTCCTGCTGTAGCTCCTGAAAAGGAAAGGAGTGGCAGTTGCATACATTACACAACAGCAAAGCCCTTTTTCCCTTTCAGCTGCTCCCCACTGGGTGGGAGGGGATGCATACCAGCCCATGGGCAGGAACTCCTATTTCCCCAAGCTGGATTTGATTTTGCAAATGAATACATAAGTGAATACTATATATACTATTATATATTGAACAGTGATCCAATTGGCTTTCCCCCTTTCTCCCAGAGTGTTGTGATGGTGGTTTTTGACAATGAAAAAATTCCAATGGAGCAACTCAAGTTCTGGAAGCACTGGCATTCACGTCAACCTACAGCTAAACAGAGAGTCATCGATGTCGGTATGGAATAGAGATGCTTTCGGATTTCTTGTCTAGGAGGGAAAGGAAACAGATACAGTGAAACACACCCACCCCTTTATTTCCAAGTGAATGCAGTCCTTATTAGCACTTTGGGTATTAAATTGAACTGGTTGCTGCTCTGATTAATAACAATAATATTAATAATAAGAATTTATTATTTATACCCCGCCCAGTGTTTACAGGGTTTTCATCATAAAGATTCCCAGGATAGAGGGATGGTCTTGTGTGTGTGCATAGAAAATCATGAAGAATAGCTTTCGGCTACCCAGTTTTAATAGCAGACTTCTGCATCCCTTGAAAGCTCCGGAAAGTTGCATGACATACAGGGGTCTGCTGCCAGAAGGAAAAACCAAGAATTATTTTCCTGGCCCCGCCCCCCACCTATAGATCTGGATCTTCACCTTAGAATCCAGAAGGAGTTTAGGAGCGGTTTCCGGTAGCCTTGAAGGGTGGGGCATATCACACCTCTTTAAGAGGTTGTTACTTAATTCAAAAGTTATAATTGGGCAATAACTGCATGTTTCATGCCTTCCAGCTGACTGTAAAGAGAATTTCAATACTGTGCAGCATATTGAGGAGGTGGCTTACAACGCCTTGTCCTTCGTCTGGAACATTGCTGAAGAAGCAAAGGTATGATCAGGCTCATGCAAAACATGTGTTCCCCCCTGTACTGCAAACCTACCTCCATTTTATACCTGCAGTTCAGCCACATCTGGAGGGCCACATGTTCCCCATTCCTGCTTTGGCATTCCAACATTAAACCGTGCTTCGAACTCACGGGCACTTTTCATCAGCAGCCTTTCAACTAGGTTTGCTAACTCCTCTGCACACATGGAGACTTCAGTGTTCACCCTTGTGTCTTTTATGGTTTGTTCTGCTATCAACTCCAGTCAAACAGGCATTGCAGGATTTGAAGTGTTACGGAAACCTGTGAACAGACACTGAGTTGAGACAGGTCTGCACACAATAAGCAGGGGTGCCTCTGTTGTGCTACCTTCAGCTCCTTTCGCGGGGGGACGGCAACCCTATTTGTCTTCAAAGGTGAAACTGGGGGCCCCTCCAGACTAGTGTTTTATTGCTGGTACCTTCTGCAGCGTGTTCTGCCTTGACACAACAATAGTGCATCAGTGGTGGATTTATCCTGCTTCAGTTTGTTATGTGTTGCTTCCCCAAGGGGCTATAACACTACAAAAGTGGGACAAAAATGAACCAGAACATTCATGGTATGAAAAGTTGCAGGATTTCAGCAAGAAGCTACAGGATGTCCGCCCCAAATCTTTTGCATGTGCAAATAATATTGAAATCCGGATTGGATATAACCACCGCGATATCAACATGAGCACAAACCATTATGAACCCACAATAAAAAGGATGTCTGGAGGGGGTTTGGCTTGTCTAAAGCTTTCATAAGAGTTCCTGCCCGAACTGAGATTTAAACTAGTCACATGTCCTGCTATGTCCGTAGCTCTTTTAAGCACTACACCAGCAGCTGGCTCCAAACTGTTAGCTGGGCTATAGGGAGAAAGTTTCCTGCCACAACCCTAAGACTATAAACTGCCATTTATTAGCGTGCAGATTAATAAGGCTCTGCGAGTCGTACTCTCCCATAAACCCAGACCAGATATTCAAGGTAGCTTTATGTTGCAATAGGGAATAATGCCTCAACATACCCCCGACAGACATGAACCGTGGTCTGTTGGTGCAAAGCAGTCTTGGGTTTGCAACCCAAGGAAAACAGCAAAATCAGGAGGTGGACTCTGTGTAGCTTGGTAGGTTACAGGTAGTGCTGGCTTGCAACAACAGAGTTATGTGTAAATGAAAAACGCTAGATGAATTTGCAGTGTGTACTCTACTCCAAAGTAAGTTCCACTGAGTTAAATGTGGCTTACTCCCAAGTAAGTGGGCATAGAATTGCAGTCGTAGGATATCCTGATTTTAATAGGGCTTCTGAGTAGACATGCATAGTATTCCTGCTGTTTAGTAACTCAGTTGGTAGGGTTTTTTGCTCTGACATTTCATAGGGTCAGTTTTCTTTTTAGCCTAAAGGTAGCCATGGTCTTGAAAAAAATCCCTAAAAACTGAGAGGTTACAAGCCATCTTTCAAAGCAACTTCTTCCTCTTCACTCTCCCTCCATGGAAATATTCCAAGCATGTGATAGTCCTCTGGGGCACTTAGGTTAGATGTAACTTACCAGAAACCTTGTTCCCCTTTCTGCCCAGGGGGCTGTTGAAGGCTGAGGCTTCAGAGACATAAAATACCTGTGAGCTGCTGTTCAAGGCCTTTTCCTGCATCTTCCACCTGTCTCTGAATCTGCAAGCCTCTAAATAATGGAGCCAGGCTCATTATTTTCTATTTGCAAGGTTTAGCTGTGCTTAACTTTGGACCAGAAGGTTGTCAGCAGCAGCACCCCAGGGCTGCAGCCTCCCTTCCCTCCTTGGAGATGGGCAGAGGTTGAACCAGGTGCCTTCTGCATGCAAAACAGATGTCCGACCACTGAGCTACAAGCTTCTTGGAATTCGCTGTATCTTCCAGAGCAGTTCTTTGACTGCCACTGCATCCTGACTCTGTCCATTCTTCTTCTTGCAGGTGTTTATTGGCGTGAACTGCTTGAGCACAGATTTCTCCTCCCAGAAAGGTGTGAAGGGAGTCCCTTTGAACCTCCAGATAGATACTTATGACTACAGTACCGGGACGAACCGGCTTATTCATCGAGCTGTCTGCCAGATCAAAATATTCTGTGATAAGGTAGAGTGAAGCCTTTGAGAAAGAAGCTATGATGTGAAGGACTTCCAAAAGACATGTGTTATGAGAATAAGGGGTCAGAGAGTCAATGCGGTGTGGTGGTAAGAGTATTGAACAAGGACTTGGGAGACCCGGGTTCAAATCCCCTCACGCTGGATAGCCTTGGGCCAGTCACTTTCTCTCACAGAGCTTTTGTGAGGCTCAAATAGGAAGGAGATAGCCTTGTATGCCATCTTGAACTCCCTGTGGTTGAGGCAGGATATAAATGTAAGCAGTGCTTTTTTCTGGGAGGACGCAGGGGTACCCCTAAACATTTTGTGAATCTAAGTTTGGCCTCATTGAGGGGCAGTATTTCAATAAGAGTAGGAAAATGAGAGTACCCTTAAACATTTTTTATAGAAAAAAAGCACTGAATGTAAAAAATAAATAAGCTTCTTAAACAAAGACATGACCTTTTAAGAGCAGCTTTGCAAGAGCTGAACTGCTAGCTGAAGAACTTGGCTCTGAAGAAAGCTTTTAAACACGAATAAACTAAACTGTGCAAGAGTTCACCTGTAAATCAGTCAAGACTGGAATTCACTGGTGAGCCTCCAGTTTTTAAATGCTAGGAGGCAACATATAATAAAAAATGTTCTAGGAGCTTAATCTGATTCAGCATTAGCCCAGAGGTGACATTCCACGTTCTGGGTCCTTTCACTGAGGGCCAAACTAGATGTGATGTTAGTCGTGTGGGTGCAATTGGCACCAGAGGCGGAGCAAGGGCGGGGCGTTGGGGGCAGTCCACCCCAGGTACCGGCCTGGGGGGGTTGACACTTGGGGCACAACCCCCGCAATCAACGACTCCAAAGCCGAGCCCAAAATTCGCTCAGCACGCCGTGGCGGCTTGCTTGCTTGCTTGCTTGGCCAGCCGACTTTCCTTCCCTTTTTTTTTAAAGGGCTTTTTTCGGTGCTGGGCTGCAGAGCCACGGCATGGAGTCAAGAGGCGGGCCAGCGAGGCGTCATGCTTGTGGCTGGCGTGACGCCCCTCCTCACTGGCCCGCCCCTCGCCTCTGCCCGGGCTAGGGCCGAAAAAAGCCCTTTAAAAAAAGGGAAGGAAAGCAGCCGCCGGCCGTGCATCATGCGTCATGACACACGACACATGCACGCTACGGAGCAACACCCCGCCTTCGAAGGGGGGTGCCTTCGGGTTTGGCGCCCCGGGTGGCCAGGCGGCTTCCTCCGCCACTGATTGGCACGAAGGCTTAAAAAAGAAGTTAATATCGCCTGCAGGGAGGCCAAGCAGCAGGACTGCAGAAGGTGGGGAGACTCTCAACATTACCGTGCTGCTGTGATTCTGGCAATAATAACTCTTCTGAAGCTGCTACATCCCAAGGGAAGCCTCCATTCTGCAAACATTTTTTTAAATGTGCATGTTAATTGCATGCACACACATATGTGGCACACATGTTCATGCCGTTAACATCACATCTAGACTGGCGCTCAGACTGGTTCAGCTAGATTGTTTCCTTGCTAGTCGAACTTTCCAAAATTTGAGGTGAGAAATATGTGCAGGTGTGTATTCTGCGTTTCTGGCCCCAGTTATAGGCTGGGACCCAAACAACTACTTCGGGTTTCTCAAGGACTTTTTATTTTTTTGAACCGCAATTTGACATACACAATCCCGACCTCCTCCAAAAGCCCTTAAAAAAATGGGATGAAGGGACTGCTGCTTCAGAACTACGACACCAAAGACTCCCTGGGCACACGTATCTGCTTGAGGAATTACAGCTTCTCCTATAATTTTACCTTCCCCTGTTTGAAACGGCTTCATCTTCTTTCTCTTTGGAGATAATGGTTTACGGTGTCTCTCTCCAAACTCCAAAATGCCTGTTAATTGACGTCACAAAATTAACACTGCATCTAGTTTGCCCCTAAGATAAATGCTTGCATTTAAATGGCAAGCTTATATTTTAAATGGAAAGAGTGCTTTGACTCTGCTCTTGCTTCTGCAGGCTGCCATGCACATATATTACGCGCACGTATTCCAGCATTGCTTCCTCCCCGCCCCCCCCCCCCAGCTCAGGGTAACTGAGAAATGGAACCAAGGACTGAGATGCCCAGAGAAGGGGCTTCTTTGGTTCTCTGAAAGCATCCTGTTGTGTTCTGCGCCACACAGTCAATGGGCTGCAGCTTAGAACACAATGTTTGGAGCAGGGGTGGGGAAGGTGGAGAAACCTGGCTTCTCTCCCTAGCCGTAAATCACTAGGGGCAGGCAGGTATAATCTAGGGAGGACAGATGCAAAAGAGGGCAGGGCTCCTGCACCTTTAATACCTACATCTGCTGAAATCACCTGGATTTTTAAATAGTTGCTTTAAGCTGTCCTCTTTTTGCATCTGGCTATCCTAGGCAGTGGGACGCGGGTGACACTGTGGTCTAAACCACAGAGCCTAGGGCTTGCCAATCAGAAGGTCGGCAGTTCGAATCCCCACGATGGGGTGAGATCCCGTTGTTCGGTCCCAGCTCCTGCCCACCTAGCAGTTCAAAAGCACGTCAAAGTGCAAGTAGATAAATAGGTACTGCTCCAGTGGGAAGGTAAACGGCATTTCCGTGCGCTGCTCTGGTTCGCCAGAAGCGGCTTTGCCATGCTGGCCACATGACCCGGAAGCTGTCTGCAGACAAACTCCTATAGAGTGAGATGAGCGCTGCAACACCCGAGTTGTCTGCGACTGGACCTAATGGTCAGGGGTACTTTTACCTTTACTATCCTAGGCAGGGTGGATTTGGTTTAAATCAAATCGATTTAAATCACAATTTAAATCACTAGTCAGTAAGACTTGATTTAAATGTTTTTTTATATATAGAAAGACTCATTCTTGCTGGTATAATCTTAATATTCACAACCAGATGAAGGTTTCACTTTTTGGAATAATAAATTTTCAGAGTAGTTTATACAGTTATATCAAAAATTACTGATTTGGTTATACTATTAGAAATGCATAGAGAGATCATTATGAACTTATTGTGAGGTTCAATAAGTTAACTGTTTATATTTGGACAACTTTTCTGCTGTACTTTAACGGAAGGAGAAAAATAATCATTTCCTTAATAATAATTTAAACTATTTATTTAGCTAGAACAATAACATTATAGCATATGTATCCATGTTTGTTAACGGATGTGGTTAAACAATTAACAAAAAAAACCCAACAACTTTAGACTGAGTTTTAACACAAATGAAAAACTTAAAACAAATCCTTCTTTCCCGATGAATAGCCTTTGGACTATAATGTAACTTGAATAGAAAACTATATCCAGAATTCTTTTTCCTCCAAAAGCATTTTATTTTAAAAATCCGATTTAAATTTTTTTAAAAAATCTGATTTAAATTTTTAAAAATCTGACTATTATTATTTTATTTTTATCCACCCTGATCCTAGGTAAATCTCTGAGATGAAGGTGTTCCTTTATGAGTGTACCCATTTACCCACAGTTGTTACTCCCTTTTGAGACCAGTAGGGCAGAAGATAGGGAGCAGGTAGAGCCAGAGCCAGCTAGTTCTGGTTTTGTCCCTGTGCTTTTCCTGAGACTAAGGAGGAAGAAGCAGTACTGCCACTTAGATTGGTTGCAAGAAGGTGCTGGCAGACTGCGTTTGGTAGGGCAATGTTTCTGTTCCCCTAACGGAGCTGCCTCAGCTGCCATTTTTAATGGAAGCAACACCTGCCTCTCCCCCTGAAACTAGGCAGCGTTGCCTTTGCAAACAAGGATCTCACCTGGAGGTGCAGTGTGTCTGGTGCTCAGGCTCCTGAGCAGAGCCATAGCTAGGTGATCTGGCTTCCCTGGCAGAACCATCCAGATTGCGCCCTGAAATATACTCGGAGTCAACACGCCCCCTAGCCACAGACAAATTAGCTCTTCTTTCCACCTCTCCTCTAGCCAGTTTTGCGCCCCCCTGCCTTGCCTGCGCCCCTGGCGGGGGCCCACTTCACCACCCCCTCACTACAGCCCTGCTCCTGAGATGGCATAATCTCCTCCCAAGTGACCGTGAGCAGTTTATTAATAATACCACGAATGCTCAGGAAGGCATGTGCTTCGTAGCAACATACAGGCAGCCATCGTTTTAGACGCATCAGATACGTGTGCGACCGTGCGTGTGTGCATTGCGCCAAACCCAGATGTGACTTGAAAACATCACAAAAGCGTCACCAAAAGGGGCGTTTGCAGACTTTCTCGAGGTGTTTCAAATAGATGCGATTTCACTTAAACGTGTGGCGCCTTGGAACGTAAGCCCCGCAGTAAATTGGGACTGGTGTAAGTTTTCGGCTTCTCATCTCTTTCAACTTCCCTTGCAGGGAGCAGAGAGGAAAATGCGGGACGATGAACGCAAGCAGTTCAGGAGGAAGGGGAAATGCCTGGACGCCAATAACAATGGTCAGTGAGTGGAAGGGGGCGAGGAAGCTGGTGTGGGCCCTGTATATATAAACGCTGCCTTCAGGGGAGGGTGTGTGGGGTCATGTGCTGCTGGCAGAGTGCGCTTTGAATGCGTGGTGCGCAGGTTGGCCTGGGGAGCGAGATGCCTGGTGATTAGGACCCTCAGCTGCAGATAACCCGCTTCCCTCTCCTTGCCAGAGAGGCCTCTGCCGCAACAGTCCCTTGCCTTGGGGGGGTTGCAAAGAGGAAGAAGGCAAGGGCAATCTAGCCTTAGTCCCTGACCGGAGGAGGACCAAGGGCTGCAGGGAAATTGCTCTGTCTTCATCCCAGCAAAGAGCAGCTGGCGGGGTCAGCTCAGCCTGGCCCTAACTGGATTTCAAGGGTTGTTTTTACAAACGCACCTCTTTCATTTTTATTTATTTATTTACTCATGGGACCTATATGCCCTAACACGTGCCCTCTGGGAAGCTTACAAAACAGTTCCACGTTCAAAACAGAATTAACAGCATGTCAAATAAAAACAGCAATAAAAACTACAGAAAGGTGGAAGAAGAGCAAACGAGTGTGGCAAGATAAAAATAGCAGCTAAAACCAGTGATTGAGATCCTTAAAATACTACTAAAAGCTCCCGGCAGACTTTGCCTGGCGCCTAAAAATTAGCAACGAACGTGCCTGGTGAACATGCCTCAAGTTGAGAGTTTTGCAATTTGGGCACCACTGGAGAGAGGCTGTGGCTCAGTCGGAGAACATCTGCATTGCATGTAAAAGGACACAGATTTGATCCCTGCCATCCCCAAGTAGGATTGGGGAAGACCCCTCCCTTGAAACCTAGATAGCCACTGGTAGTAGGTGTCAATAGTATGCAGCATAGGACTGTGATAGACCACTGGCTCAACTACTTCAGTATGTATATGTGTGTGTGTGTAAAAAATTGTCCAGTAGCACCTTAGAGACCAACCAAGTTTGTTCTTGGTATGAGTTTTTGTGTGCATGCACAATTCTTCAGATACTTCAGTACTGATGAGCCATTGGTCTGACACAGTCAGAGGCTGCATCCATACTTTTAATGTGCATTTTAAGTACTTGGCTTCCTCCAGAGAATCTTTGGAGCTGTAGTTTACTGCTGACAGAGCTACACTTCTAGCACCCTTCACAAACTACAATTCCCATGATTCTTTTTTTGGGGGGGGGGTATTTTGAATGTTATTCGGATGTGTGGTGTGTATGGAGCCTGTATGGAGCCAAAGACAGCTTCCAAAAGTGGGGGACCAATGAGAAGAAGATCTCAGTTGAATGACAGGTTCATACGGGAAGGGGTGGTTCTTTCAGATATCTCTTCATTTTGGCACTGTCAAGCTGATCCCTATCCTCTGGCTTCCACTCTCCCCCTCCACTCCCTTTTGTCTTGTAAGCCTAGTCTCTAAGATCGTAAGCTCGAAGGCAGGGCAGGTGTCTTCATTTTGATTTATGTGGCACCTAATTACTGTAGGCGCTCTAGAGGTTATTATTATTAATAATAAGGTGAGACAGAAACTCTTATGCTCTATTCTGGACTTTTTTATGTTCTTCAGACACATCTAATCATTCTTGTCTGAAAATTAGATCGTGAAAATTACAGAAACTTGCTTTCCAGAAAGGGTGTCCAGGCCATCTCTCAGTTAAATAGTTCCCCAAAGGCTTTTTTTTAAATTTCAGAAAGCTCAGTGTGTGTATGCTGATTGATCAGATTGTGTTAGTGTTGCATGAAGTCTGAGACTTCTACTTTGGGTCTTTGTTTTGGCTTTGTTTTTTGTCTGTTTCTATTGATGGGATTTGGTCTTTTTCATTTGAATCCCGCCCCCCCTCCAACCTCATTGGTTTTTAAAAAACAATTCTCAGCCACCTTGTGGGATGTTTTTTGGGCAGAGAGTAAGGGTTGGTCAATAAGTCAGTTTGGGTTTCTTTCAGCTTCTCATTTTTCTAATCTTAACTCCAGTTCTCCACCTTTCCACATCATTTTTTCCCAAGGCCTCATGAAAATTCACTGGCAAATTTCTCTGAATATGCGGATTTTTGATTATTATTTTTTGCAAAGCAATATACCCTACCATAATTCTTTCTTGCCTTCACTAATATTACTCATTTTGATACAAACTTCACCCCAGTTATATGCATTTCTGTGCATATTAGTTGACTATAGAGAACTACATTGCAAAATTCGGATAAGTGCAGATTTTTAAGGATGAGGATGATGCAGTTTGAGTATTTCCTTCGCTGCTTAGCTGCTTTTAACCAAAGGGAAAGACATTGGGAGGAAGCTCATAGGTCCCCTCTGTCTTGTCCAGTCTTCCTCAACCATCTGCCTTCTAGACATTTTGGCCAGGGCTGATGAGTGTGTGGTCCAAAACATCTGGAAGGCAACTGATTGGGGAAGGCTGGTCTTGTCCTAATCTTGCAAAATGAGGCATGCATTACTTAGAATCATAGAACTGTGGAGTTGGAAGGGACCCTGAGGGTCATCAACTCATGCAATGCAGGAATCTCAGCTAAAGCATCCATGGCTTGGTTGAATCTCCGCCACTCCCCTCCTTGTTGAGTCTCTATAGCAACAAACATGGTGGAAAACTAAGTTTCTCTTCTTCCTTCCAGGTCTGAAAAGCTGTTTGGTTTCAGGCTTCCGAGGCAACGAAATCACTTATCTCAAGCCACAGGCTGACTTGGAAACCCAGCCTGTCCTGTTTATTCCAAACGTCCACTTTTCAAACCTCCAGAGATGTGGAACGGTAAGTCCCCCTTACCATAGCCAGCCCATCCATGAGACACCAAGGAGAAGTGGCTGTGGCGACTTCTGGGTTCTGGAGAAATCTTATGAGAGCCGTGTGAGGCCTCCATGCGATCTCATGGGGCTCTCACGTGATCTTGAGCTGTTATCACACAATCATGCTGGAACCAGGAAGTCGCAGCCGTGTGACCCTGGTAAGGAGGACCGGCGACACACAGGGTGTGGGCAGGGCAGCACCTTCCTGTTTCACCTCAGGCAGCAAAATGGGACAGGCTGACCCTGCCCCTTACAGCTCCCTCTGCATGCTGCCTTCAAATACATGCTGCTGCTACAGGAATGGAAGGAAGCCGCCATTAATGATGCCATTATCTTAATTTATTTTAGGCATCGAGACTAAATTTTGGTTTATTTCAAAGGAACGTTTCAACTGCAAGAGTAGGGATTTTGGGAGAAGAGGCATGTTGTTTTAATTGGGGACAGGGAACCTGCGACCCTTCAAACGTTGTTGGATTCCAGCTCCAATGATCCCTGGCCATTGGCCAATGTTGGCTGGGGCTGATGGGAGTTGGAGTCCCACAACATCTGGAAAGCCACAAATTCCCAGCCTTGGTTTAAAAGCTGCACTGTAAGTTTTGTGTGAAGCAAAAAAGAGATGCAGCAGTGTAAGGCATAGCATCAAGAAAGTGACCGATTAAGGGCAGTTCTACCCCCCCAGACTTCTGTTCTTTTTTTAAAAGAAGAAGAAGAAGAAGTATTTCCCCTGTCCCTGGAAACCCTGGGAACTTAATTGTGTAATAGAGCTCCATGACAGAACTTGTCATGTCCTGAAAATGCAATTCCCAGCATTCTGTGGGGGAAGCCATGAATGATAAACTGGTTTAAAACTAAACCTAAGTTTGTAGTGTAGCTATCTGCTCACTGTCTGCAAGGAAAGTGCAGGCTTTGAGGAGGACCAAAATGGATTCATATAAAGATGTGAGGAGATTAGAGAGCAGGAGTGGAGAGTGTCTGGCCACAGAAGCACAATTTAAGCAGGGGAGGGAGAGGGTTGAAAGGTCTACTCTCAGATAGGTTCATGATTAAATTGCAAAAGCAGGGTGCTCTAAGATAATTTGCCGTGCAACTGTTCTATTTTCTGGATGTTGTTTTTAAACCTCACTGTAACCATAACCAGTTACAGGTAGGTAGCCGCGTTGGTCTGCCATAGTCAAAACAAAACAAAATAAAAAATTCCTTCCAGTAGCACCTTAGAGAACAAACTTAGTTGGTCTCTAAGGTGCTACTGGAAGGAAATTTTTATTTTATTTTGTTGTAACCATAACAACATTATAAATACAAAGTCAGTTACCCCCTCCCCCCTTTTTTTAAAGACAAGGAATCAGTACCTTGGGCATGCATATCTAATAAGTACACCCAATTTATCTTTTTTAATTATCACATAGGCTGGTATTCAATGCTAGTCCTACTCAGAGTAGACCCACTGAAGTTAATAGATGGGACTAACTTAGATTCATTACTTTCAGGGGATCTACTCTGAGTAGGACTTGGGTGAATACAACCCATAGAGTCTGAAGCAGATTTCCTTCTGAGAGGCCACAATGCTTTTGCCCCAAAATGTTTGGGGCATTTTTAATCTCAGAGGACTAAAGCGTCTCTCTTTTCTTTTTCCCCAACAGGCATTACCCACGGCTGGTGTTCTACACGACTCTAGCAGGTACAAAATATGCATTCATCCCCCCCCTTTGGCTCACATGTCCAATATATTCTTGCATAATTAGACAGCCCATTGGCCCTTCCCATTTTGATTTTATTTCTATCCCATCTTTCTCTGAGAGTCTTGTCAAGGCCACATAAGTAGACCTCTGATCCAGGCACTGACCAAACCCAGACCCAATTAACCACAGGAAGTTTGCTGTATCAGGTGCCTTCAGCCCTGCGAAGCTGATGTCTACCAGATCTTGAGGTCCCTAATGGAATAAATGCAGGATATATAAAAGTGGTGAAATATAATGTTGGTAGGACATTCTCCGGAGTGAGAATCCCATTGAAACCAAATGAACAATAGCTATGCTGAAGTGCTGTGAGACTGAGGCAAGGATATATATGCTGGGTTGTGTCTGTCTAAGTTCTACTCAAAGCAGACCCATTGAAATGGATGAACCTAAATTAGTAATGTTAATTAACTTCAGTAGGTTTACTCTGAGCAGGACTTGTACCATGAACTCTGACACAACCTAGCCTTCCACAAGGAAATGGTTGGAGATGCAAGAAGAATGCTCAGCATCATCGGTGTCCTTACCTGTTGGGCAATGTGAGGAATTGGATTTGGGGTGGCAGAGAAGGAGACCAGAGGGACCCTCTCCATGGGGCACAACCCACTAGGACATTTTCTGTATTGGCCCTGTGGAAATGAATGGAAGCTGTGTTTTTGTTTCTGTTCTTTAACAATGCATCAGTACTGACATTTGAACCACTCGTTTCTGAATGCTGGTGCCCATCCTGGGATCTTCTGAACTTTCATTTTCCTCACTAAGGTTGCCTTTAAAGAGGAGCTGCCCTTCATTTCCTGATGAATTTGACCCTTTAGCTTCAAAGCAAGCCAAAGAGGAAGACCCTCAGCGAGGTAATATTGCTATCATAGATTACGCACACACATACCCCCCACCCCCACACCAAGCTATAGACAAGGAAGAAACAACCTCAGGTGGAACAGATGAGGAAAGAGCCTTGTGGGCTTACAAAATCTGAGGAAATAAACAGCAAGTGCCCATGAAAAATGGTGCTGAAGGCAAGGCCCGGAAAGGAGGTCTCAACTTGAGGATCTTATCGTGGGGCAACTTGGTGGGGTGAAGGACAACTAACTGGCACTTCCAAAGTCTCAGCAGACTGCGAGAAGAGGAGCTCTATTTTTAATACAGCTGTACACACACTGCCATTTACCGTATTTTTCCATGTACAACACGCCCCCATGTATAAGACGACCCCTATTTTGGGGGACTCCAAATTAAGGAAATGAGGAGGCAATTGGCCACAGTTGTTTAGCTTTGGGCGGGGGAGGATTGCTGAAAAACGCTCGCCGAAGCCACCAATCGCCCGCCCAATTGCCACAGCAGCAGCCAATCGCCAGCAGGCATTGCCTCACCCACCAATCACCCACCTAATCGCCGCTGACAATCTCCTGCTCGCTCGCCCCCCTTCTGCACTATCTGTGTATAAAAAAACATCCTCTCATACACAGAAAAATATGGTACTCTGGCTCCAGCGTGCTCCCAACACTGGTGTTTGCAGCCGGGTACACATGACATTACCCTCAAACTATATCTATCCTGTAGTCTCTTGAGAAATACTGCTGCTTGATGTGATTTCCCTCAAACCAGCTTCTATCCAATTTGAAAGCCTAAGCCACATTAACTGAGGTGTGTACATTTGAGATAGCTGTTGTACCTGTGCATAAAGAATAGGAGCTGGGGGGGGGAGTTGCATGTGTGGGGAAACCAATTGGGTCCATGTGCATTGGGTGACGGCATCCCCACCACTTCTCCAGAGTGTAAAGCAGCGTATAAATGCAACTTAAAACACAGTGTGCAGGACGGGGAGACAACCTCACTGCGTTTTAAGCCAGTAATGTGTACATAGCCATAATTTCATAAGGAATGAGAGTATAGATATAAATTGTGGCTAACACTGTGTGTACATCGCATCCAAAAACAGTGGCGGGTGAGCACTGGATGCAGAGTAAACAGGAGCATATATGTAGCCTCTGTGTGGTTAGAAATGACCAAATCTTGAAAGCTGAACCCACACGTGACAGCTGTCTGTTTCATACATTTCAGTCTTGCTCTATGTACGAAGAGAATCGGAGGAGGTTTTTGATGCTCTCATGCTGAAAACGCCAGACCTCAAAGGCCTCAGGAATGCTGTAAGTTTTCCCCCCATCTCCCCCCCCCCATCATCTCTGATACATAAAATTTACTAGGCTACCTAATGAAGTAATAGTAAATACTTTGGGGGGTGTTGCATTTATATCCCGCTTTTCCTGCAAAGAGCTCAAGGTGGCATAAATGGTTCTCCCCCTTCCCCATTTTATCGCCTCAACAATCTTGTGAGGTAGGTTAGGCCTGAGGGACAGTGACTGGCCCAAGGTCACCCAGTGAGCTTCATGGCTGAGTGGGGATTTTGAACCTTAGTCTCCTAGATCCTAATCCAATATTTTAAACCCCTACACTGCATGACATACAGGGCCTTCTTCTGCGGAATCTCCCTTGGAAGAGCTAAGAGCTACTTTAAGGTCCCAGCAGGGCCAATGAGACTTGTGCAGAAGATTTCGTGTTGCTCAATATAAGAAGGGCGTAATGAGGCTTTTCTGCCTTGGTCAGTCAAAGGTCGTGGGCCAGCACTGATGCCAGTAGTGTAGTGCAATCACTTTTGGGGTGTTATATTTGAATGCATATTGCATATTGGATTGCAATATGCCTCTTCTGACCTTGACCAGTATGGGGGGGGGGCGCTCTTTTACACAATGCAGAAAGTTACGGCCAACTCCAGCCCCATGCCAAGTGCATCTTTTTGTTGGTGTTGTTTTAATGATGATGGTGGCTTTCATATTTCGCACCGTTAAACGCCCCTTCTCCAATCAGTTTCCCAGGTGGAGAAAGTTTTTCTGGTCAGGCTTTTCTCCTCTGCATCTCACTCCCTTTCCCTTGGGCTGGCTGGAAACTCTCTCTCTCTCTCCCACCTTCCCCCCCCCTTTCCTCAGTGTTTGCAGAGCACACAATGCGAAGCATATTTCTGTGATGTCTATCAGCACCATTCCTGATAACCCCAGCTCTTCTTTGCTGAGGTGGGGAATAAAGCAAACAATCGTCTGAAATTATCTGATAGCCGTTTTTTATGGCTGTGCTTTTGTGTGTGTGTGTGTGTGTGTTGGTTTTGCACACTTTTACATTGGAAAAAAGCAAACAGCACTTGGGGGGGGGGAGAAATGTCAATTTACAGAACCGCCTTCTCTCTGCCCAGGTGGCAGCAGAAGCATTCCTTTGGGAAAGCATCAGAAAAGGGATTGCAGGAGAGAGGCTTTGGCTGCTCCCAAATAATTATTTTAATTTTAATCTTATCCTCGGATTCATATACCGCTTTGCTACCAAAACTATTGAAACGGTGTACAATAAAGTAAAAATACAAAAGATTGCAAGCTCAGTAGGTCAGGGATCCCAGCATTGCTTGTAGCAGTTCCCTTTATTGCTAGAACATTATCCACTGGGGGGTGCCTCTGGTAGGGCGCCGCAACAATATTGACAGAATATTATTTTTCTCTTCCAGATTTCAGAAAAATACGGTCTGCCTGAAGAAAGCATCTATAAAGTCTATAAGAAATGCAAGCGAGGGTAAGTAATGGCCCATCCATGTTTACTCTGTGTGGTTTGCTCCACTCTGTGACTTTCTGCACTGTAACATAGACAGTAGGTGCTGTACTAGAAAACAGGCAAGACAATGTCAACATGGGAGTAGTCCTTGAGTATGCAGGCTTTAGAAACCAACAGAAATCCTTACCAGCCTTCTGTGCTGTTGTGCTACCAGTTCTGAGGAAGAGTTCTGTGCACCTCCATGAAGAACGTAAGTCCAGCAGTGCTGGATCAGACTAATGACCTACCGGTATCTAAATCCAGGACCCAGATTCCCACAGCAGGTAACTGCTGTCTCCTGTTGCTGTTCCATGGTAACTAGCATTCATCCTCTGGGTATCAAAGAGCCATCATTATGACTATAGCTGTAACTATAGTACAGCAGGCTTTTGTACCTGGAGAAATATTATCCAATAAAGGTCAGGGCTGTTTTGAACATGTTGGCAGTTGGTGCTTTTGTCCATGAGCAAAACCTGATAGATCATCACTGGCCGTTTTTTAGTTTGGGGCGGATGTGCAAGACCCTGTATAGTTGTGTTCTTAGAATTTCATTGGTTATATCCACCTGTCAGGGATGCTTCCATTGTGATTCCTGCATTGCAATGGGTTGGACTGGGTGATCCTTGGGGTCACTTCCAACTCTACAATTCTATGATTTCTGCATCTGTTTTAATTGATTTTGACGAAAGTCACTTTGGGTCACTTTTGTGAGGAGAATGACTAAGAATATCACCATTCTCATCTAGGGAGGGAAGTACCAGTAATTTCGGCCCAGATGAGATTGCCTAAAGGAAGGTTGGGGATACATTATTATTATTAATAATAATTAATTATTAATTATTATTTAAATCCTCTCTTTCCCCAAAAAAACTGGGACTCGAGGTGGCTTACAAAAACTAAAACAAACACGGATAAAACAAAGAAAGCTAAAAACATATAAAAGATAATTGTTTAAATGTAATTAGCTATAATAGAATTAAAACAATGTAAAACAAACCTATAAAATCTAGTAAACAAAGCGAATAAAAACAACACAACACAGCATTAATGGAAGCCCTTTCCTTAAAAGCTTCCCAAAGCCCTGGAGGAATAACAGTGGAAGAACAATAAGGGGAGAGCCAGTCTAGCTTCTCTAGGAAGAGAGTTTCAAAGTATGGGAGTGGCCACCAAGAATGGTCCTCTTCCGCATCCCCACCGTGTTGCCACCCAGGCCCCTCTCTGGCCCTCAGTACTCTTCCCCAGGTCAACCCCTCAGAAGCCCTGCCCAACATCTTCCTAGAGTGCTTTTGCCTGGCTGAGCTGTATCATGGAACTGGGATATAATGCCTCTTGCTTTCCCGGATGGAGAAATGGGTGGTGGTGGGTAGAAACTACTGGCTTTTGCATAGCTGGTATGTAGCCTAGGGTCAGAGGTAAGAGTGACATCTGCTGCCCCACCCACTTTGACTCTTGCCCTACCCACTTTTTGTTCTGCCCATGGTTGGCCAACAAAGGAATGCAGCCCTCAGGCTGAAATAGGTTCCTGATCCTTGGGAGCCCTTGGAAAAAGCCAGACTCAGA
Organism: Lacerta agilis; assembly: GCF_009819535.1. Lineage (NCBI taxonomy): Eukaryota > Metazoa > Chordata > Lepidosauria > Squamata > Lacertidae > Lacerta > Lacerta agilis. Next base: position 59,592,275 of record NC_046319.1, read on the forward strand.
AGGTCTGCCCATGTCTGTGGGGCGTATGAGGCCTAGCAATCCTGTTGGCTTCTCAGTAGTATGGCCAGATTATCCTATGGAAAAGGAATTACCAAGAAGTGTGTGTATATGTACACAAGTGGAATAACCTGGCTAATTTGTTGGGTTATTTTTGTTATCTCCCAAGGTAGTTGCCTGAGGTCTCAACAGGTTTAGCTTATCTCAATCGCCAGGGCACCAGTGTTTGTTTCTCAAAGCTAGCAGGGTCAGAGTAACCCTCTGACTCCTAGTGTCAGATGACACTGGAACAATGCAGTCTTGGATGGAAAGTGTGTGTTTGTGTGTGATCCCACCAGGGTGACTAATTTTGGTACAGATACAGCACTTAGTTGTTTTAGATGCTATCAACCAAGCCGGACCATCTGAAGCTCAAATTCAATGGACGTTTCCTGCAGTCAGGGACATTAAACTCTGTGAGATCTAATACTGTGACTTTTTGGCTAAAACAGAAAACCATGAGCCAAATATAGGGGCGAAACGAGGCTAATCTTCACCCGGGTTGAAGATCCAGTTTGGCACCCCCCCAACACACATTTGCATACACACACACACAGGCTGGCAGCCCCGATGGCTCCCCTGTAAGGCTTCACCCGGGGCAAAAAACCTGGCTAGCCCCCACATAGCTATAGCTCTGCCAAACAGCTGGGTGGTGCTGTGGGTTAAACCACAGAGCCTAGGACTTGGCGATCAGAAGGTCGGCGGTTCAAATCCCCGCGACGGGGTGAGCTCCCGTTGCTCGACCCCAGCTCCCGCCAACTTAATAGTTCGAAAGCACGTCAAAGTGCAAGTAGATAAATAGGTACCGTTCTGGCGGGAAGGTAAACAGCATTTCCGTGCGCTACTCTGGTTCGCCAGAATTGGCTTAGTCATGCTGGCCACATTACCCGGAAGCTGTATGCCAGCTCCCTCGGCCAGTAAAGCGAGATGAGCGCCGCAACCCCAGAGTTGCCCACGACTGGACCTAACAGTCAGGAGTCCCTTTACCTTTATACGTTGTTACACTCATAACTAGGATCCATGCCTCCACAATGAGTTGACATAGAATTTGAGCACCTCTTGTCTCTCAATTTGGGGACACTGGATACCCCGCTCCACCTCAACTGTAGCTACCAGCAAAGATAGAACGATTAGCTTTAATCAATGTGACCTTGGGGGAGGTGCAAGGACTGTCTTGCTTTGCGCCCCAGCTTGCCCCATCAGAGCATTTTGGGCAGTGTAGTTTACCCCTCACAAAGTTACCATTCCCAGCAAGCCTTAACAAACAACAATATTGGCTTAATCAAACAATGTTTGATTTCCAGATGTTGACTATGAACCCTGGTTCTGATGTTTTAAATACTCGGTTGGGGGGGGGGAGCAGCCACAAAATGCAGGCTTCACCCTACAAAGCCCTACAAAAAAGATTGCACAACCTTACAGATGGTTTGGAGGGGATCCCAGATTTTTTTTGGGGGGGGGTTCATAGTTAATGAAGCCAACAGTGTTGATAACTTATATGATGGGGTGGAGGAATATGCTTTGAATATGCCGTAAAGGTATAGCTGTGTATGCAGTCTCAGGTAACCAATTTCTGTTTGGGGCCTAGCAACCTCTACCTAACTCTTCCCCCCAGGCTGAACAATAGAGCAGCTTCCCTGCGGGGCTTAAGGATCTTTCGCATTCCACCTTGCCATTTGAGTCTGGGAGAAGACAAAAGAAATAGATCAGGGGGGGGGGCCTAGACTGTTGCTAATCTCTCCCCCCCTTTTTTTTTGCTCTTCCCCACCTGCCCCATGTTGTAAGACAAGGAGCAAGTTTAGCATGTTTGTCATAGGCCAGCTGACCCTTCCTTCCCCTTTCTCCTAATCTTGTTGTGTCTGGAAAACTGCAGCTCTTTCTAGCCCATGGTAGGGACAGGAGAGTTCTGTTGCTGTTGCCTCCTGGGGTTTTATAGGGAAAGTAGCTTTCTGTTAGTTTTGCATGGTGCTGCACTGAATGATTCCTCATGGCACCAGACCCTGGTTTCCAGAGAAGTAGATTCTACGTTCCTCGGTTGCAGCAAAAACAACACAGTCTAATTCTTTTTATTATTGTATAAACTTTGATGGGCAATCTTTGTGTACTGGAGTCCACTTCATCAGATGCATGGAGTATTTCATAGCTACACACACACACACACACACGGGAAAAGTTAGTTGTGAAGTCAGGGGGGAAATGTAAGAATTTCAGAGTGATCACTGTGTTAAAACTTACTTGTATATAAAATAATTACAGAGTCCATTCACAGTGCTGTGTTGATGATTGTATGTATGTACACATCATACATTTAAAGCATATACACACAAATCCTGGGAACTGCGGTTCACTCTTTACAAAGCTACAGTTCCTCGTACCTTTTAACAAACCATAGCTCCAATGATTCTTTGGGGAGAGGGTGTTACTCGATGTAAATGTTTTAATTGTTATAATGCTTGCGGGATTGCTGGACTGGGCACCCTTGGAAGGAAGGACAGGATATAAAATAAATAAAGGTGAACATTTAGTGAACATTCATCTTGATTAGACGATGTTGCATCCAGCAAGTGTAATCCCACACTTTCCTGTGCATTTTTGGGAAATGGTTTGGTTATACAAGAAATTCCAATTAATTTAATCCTGAAAATAGTGACCGTCTGAAAGCACACTCTGAGTGACATCAACTCTCCCAAATCTCAAGCAGGGGTTTTATTGGCCCTGTGGTCTGAGTGGAGATGCCAGGGATTGAACCTGGAACATTGTACCATCTGAAATGGTACAATCCAAGAAGGAGTGTACCATGCATCATTTCTCCCTGTTTGGGTTGTCTTGGATGAGTCCTATACCTCATGAGGAAATAACAGAGTTCCTAGCTTTATGTCTGCCTCCTAATACTAATGCAGATGTTTGTGCATGCACGTAGCCTTACTTTGGATTCTTGAAGACAGAACAGTCTTTCCTCACCTGCTGATTATCCTTTCTTGGCTGGTCCCTCCACATCAGTTAATGGGCAAACATGTGTTTGTGAAAGCACATGTTTGTTGGAATTAGCGTAGAGCCCAAAGAGAGGTTTGAGTTTTCCTCTTAGCAATTCTGTGCTCTGAATAGAAACGAGCAAGCTCAGCAAACACAACAGAGACTGGTGTTAAAGGTCTTTCACTTACAAACAAGCTCATTATCCAAATTGCTGTGCAATTAACTGAATGCAAAGTCACAAGCTTATAAATGAAACCACCGAACCCTGACCTGGTCAGCAGCAAACTGAAATGGAAAAAGACCAGCACTCTTGCATGAGATCCCTGGACAACCAATTGCAGCTTTGTGACAACAGGAAGGTTCAGTACTTCCAACTTGCCCTTGAAAAATCTGCTGCCCCCACCATCATGTCTTCATTAAATGACTCCTCCCTCGCTCTAATAATCCCAATCAAGGAAGAGCTAATATGGCATAATAGCTCGGAATGAGTTGGCAAGTCCTTGGTCCAAGTGGCTAGAACCTGGGAAGTTACTGATGACAAGAGACTCAGGTTGCATACACAGCACACATGCAAAGCACATTGGCCTGGCTCACAGATAAAATGCTAAGCCATTGTAAGTTTAGGCAAAGTTTGATGTGTTTCAGCATCTGGAAACTAGCTCAGCAGACTAACCATGGTTTATTTCCTGGCAACAAACCATGATGTGAAGCCATAGTTCGTTGATGACACATGGCTTGTTTTAACTATGGTTTGGTATTCTGTCTGAAGCCAGCAGCCTTGTTTAACCATGGTGTGTTTGGCCGCCCCTTTACCAAGCTACAGAGGCATGAAGCAGGAGCATCTTGAAAGCAACTCAAGCTTTGTAGAAATGAGCCGTGGCTTGTTTCCTCACCTGTGAGATGGCTCGTGGTTTGTTAAACAAACCTTGGCTAAACCAAACCAAAACATAGCGCTATGTTAGAAAGGCCATTTTTTAATATTGTATCGTTCCTTCCCAGTTAAGCTTCAGTTGATTGTAATCACTGTCATTGATCACATTGGCATTTTGTATCCTTCCACTAATGAGCTTGGATGGTGAGCTAGTATGTGGGTGTGTCAATCACCCCACCTTATCCTCCCAGCAACGCTGTGAGGTAGATTAGGCAAGCACAGCTGGCCCAAAGTCATTAGAAGAGTTTCATGGCTGAGCAGGGATTAGAACTTGGGCCTCCAACACCCTGTCCCTTGCTTCAGAGTGGCTCCCAACCAGTGGAAGTTTGCTGCCCTTGTTCCCACAGTTGTTGCCGCATTGCATCAAGCTTAGGCCCCTAGGTTGATGGTGGCGCTAGAAGGGAAGCTACTGTAGCCCCTAAAAAAAAGCACCTGTATGAGCTGGGAGAGGGAAGCCTTTCATCCTGTCGAAGGAGGGTTATCTGACTGACGTGGGTCGGCTTCATCTGCAGAACAGGCAAAGAGGCCCTCCAGTTTTGGAGGGGCAGGTTTTAATTCCATGGGAATGAGCTAGCTGAGGTTTTCCAGAGCGTCTTCTGAAAGAAGCAGCTGTGTCTCTGAACCGCCCCAGGTCCTCCGCAAACCGCAGCCCTTCTCCCCTTGCCTGACAGGTGGGGAACATCTCCATTGCCAAAATTTCTCTCCTCTGTTTCCTTGAAGCCTCCTTGTGAGTGAGATACAATCGAGTATCCCAGGTTCTCCCCCGCACCTCCCAATCAATGCTTGGCAGATGAGCTCATTGCTTTCATTGGATCCAGTCCAGGGCTTGGGCTGAAAAGCGGCAGAGTTGCCGAGCACTAGAGGGTGTGCCTGATGCAGCCCACAGCTGAGCAGGGCTTTGGAGAAGGGAAAGGAGGCCCTCGGTCGGTTGTGGGTGGTGATGGGAGCATCAGGCTAGAGAAAGAATAAGGCCAACGTACTTAACTTCCCAAGCATGACTAATCGGCCACAATTGTGGCCTGCCAGTTGTTTGAAAAAACAAGAAAACTGGTACGGCACCTGTAACAGGAAAAGAAGCTCATTTACTCAGTTGAGACTACTTAAAAATGTGTTCCTGAAGGCAGCTGGATGTTGGAGGGTTCCAGATGGACACAGGATAGGACTTCTTCACACAGCACAGAATTTAACTCTGGGATTTTCTTCCTGAAGAGGTAGTGATGGCCGCTCACTTGGATGGCTTTAAAAGATGGTTAGGCAAATTGTGGAGGACAAGGCTGTATGTTCTGCCTCCACTGTCAAGAGGGAATATACCCCGAAATACAAGTTGCTGGCAGCTGCAGGTGAGAAGAACGCTGTTGTGCTCAGGTTCTTTGTGTTAAGGCTTCCCGTGGGCATCTGGCTGGTCACTGTGAGAACAAGAAGCTGGACTAGGTGGGCCTTTGGCATGATCCAGCAGACCCTTCTTATGATTATTCCAAAACATGTTGGGGCTGCCTGCTGGGCTGCTATATGTGGCTGGCAAGCCAGTGGTGGGTGGTGCCCCTTGAGACCAGTAGGGTAGAAGACAATGGACCCAAAGAGTAAGTGAAGCCAGAGCCAATGGCAGGTAACGCCGACTAATTCTTGTCTCCTCCCCCCTTCTGTGTTGAGTTTTTGTGGTCAGTGTAGCCTTTATAGGAAGAAGAAGACAGCAACCAATGTAACCCCAGGGATTGGTTATACCTAAGGAGGTAGACAAGTGAGGGCTGGCCAAGGGCATGCTGAGCTTGGTGGGGCAGTAGCACATCAACCCTAATAGATCATCCTCCACTGGGCCTGGCAAACTGCATCAGACCTAATGGGTAGTAAGCTGTACAAGTCTGGGATGAACACCAGTTCAGGAAGTATCTTTAAGTGCTCTCCAGTGTGATGCTTTGGTGTCGTTGGCTAGATGCTACGCTTTGCTGTGCCAGACAAGGCACACAGACACCAGGTGGCTTATGGGAGCTAGGCATGAGCGCAGAGCACACCTGACTCTCAGACCATTCCACCTGGAAGCTCCCTCTTTTGTAGCACGTAACCCAGACATCTTTCCTCAGGGGAGCTATTTTGTGCTTTGGAAACAGCAAGAGCAGTAAAACTTATTAGGGGTCGTTATAGATAAGCTTTTAATGTTGAATGAAGAGAGTCTCCGGGGTTTGTTTTTGTTTTTTTCTAAAAAACAACAACAACCCCAAAACTACCAGGTACAACATGAGAAAACCCTCTAATTCTTTCGCAGTTACTTGTCCATATAAAATGCCTCTCTGTGCACTACAAGGAGAGAGAGAACTGGTTGCAGTTGAGAAATGTAAAATATGACAATAATCTATCCAGTTCTGACTTTATGGGCCTGGGATTTCCCCCCTTGTATCTGAGGCTGGCTGACATTCCTGGAATTGTAGCTTGAAGGGTGTGTATGCTCTATGATTACAGTGACTTGTTCCTGGTAGGTAAGGGCTAAACCACACAACACATGGGAGATCTGTGATCAATTTCCCAGATTTATGTTTACTCAAATAGAGTTGCATGGGGCTGAAAATTTGATTGGAGCAAAGGTCCTGGGGCTGTGTGTATATATGCATAGCCCTCTCACCTCCTATACTATATGTGCAGGGGGACTGTACTCTCACCACCACCACTACACAGAGTAGCTGGAATGGGCATGGGTTTAATTGGAGAAAATAGCACAAGGGGAAAGGTTAAACACTCCACCTCCAAGCACTGGTGCTAGCTGCAATCAGATTCAAAGCCCACCATGGACTCTTCCCATTTCAATAAAAAAATAAAGCCAGGAGATCAATTATCAGATCTCATTTATAATGCTGGCTTGGCAGTAAATGGGTTTTAAGCCCAAAAAGTCCATAAATCAAACTTTGATTCATGAAATTATCATTGGTCTTAAACAAGACACTTGTTTACTTAGAAAACATTGTACAACTGGCTTTTATTTTGTGCTTTATTATTCTATGATCAAGTGATTTGATGTACTGTGCTTGTCGTGGACATACCAATGAGAAAGCTCAACAAGAACTTTATATAGTCACACACCCTCCCAAGAATCCTGGGAACTGTAGTTTACCTGTCACACAGCTGCAATCCCTGGCACCCTCGAAAGACTACAGTTCCCAGGATTCTTTGGGCAAAGAACTACGCTTTAAATGTGCAGTGTGGATGTGATTACTGGCCTCTCCAACTAGAACAGAGCAGAAAGTGGAAGCAAGTCACTCCACTATCCGTATTGTAGTTAAAGAGCATTCGTCATTTGATTGGGTACAAGCAAGTGTACATATGCCATTGGAAAGGCCACCCTCTTCACCCCCTGCTCTCAACAGATGCTTAGTTAAGCTTGCCCTAGAGGATAGGGTGGGAATTCATTTCTTCTTTCAAAATGGCAGTCAGCCCGCCTAAGAGAGAAGTACTGTGCCTCTCCGGCAAAGAACATTGTTTTGATCTTATAGTGCAATTCTCCACCTCAGAAAATTGCAGGGTTTCCCCATCTCTGAGGGACTTCCGATGGGGAGCTGTTGAAGGATTGGTTGTTGAGCTGAGCCTCTCTGTTCTGCTTCTTTTCCAGAATCCTGGTGAATATGGACAACAACATAATTCAACACTACAGCAACCACATGGCCTTTTTACTTGACGTAGTTGAAGCAGAGGACAAGTTCCAGGTGACCCTCAAGGAGCTCTAAGGACTCAAAAAGGCTACACTTCTGCTGGGAGGCCACTTGTGAAGCTGAGTTTGATCCACCAGCAAACCACCCCTTAGTCAAAACCATCGGCTCAAAGCATTTAACTTGAGCGCCATCCCTTTTGGAGGGAGCGAGCAAGAGAGAGACAGAACCAAGGCTCCACATGTGAAGATTGCTTTGAAGATCCATTCTCAGTGTGAATGTGGAACTTCTGTCCGTTGAGGAGTTGCTGTTGTTGTTTTGTTTTATACTTTATTTTTATTATGATCCTCTGCCAGGCAATCAATACTGAGCTTTTTCACTTTTCCGCACTTAGGGAAGCAGCAACTTCTGCCAGGCAGGGGAACGACCCGGTGCCTGTCTTGGCCTCTCTGAACTGCCAAACTAGCAAACAAGAGACTGTCACAATTGCATATGGATGTTACCAAATATGCCTACACACAAGCACGCTCATAACCTTACATTTTCTCACTGCCTCACTACTTGCCCCTAGAACTCTGGATGTAAATACCTGCAGGAGAAGTACCTGGCCAGAGTGACCGTTTTATACATTTCTGATTCCATTTTTTATTTTATAAATATATATATATTATAATAATTATAATAATATCTATCTCTCTTTCTGTGTGTATATGTATAAATAGTATCTTGTTTTATACTGAACTTGACAATGGAGGAAGGTAGAGCATTTCAAAACCAGGCTGCTTCATAATTCCCCAGGGTTGTTGTTTTCGTTTGTTTTGTTTGTTTTTTCTGTTCATTTTTGTAAAAAAAAAAAAAGTGTATGTTATTATGGTAATAAAGATTCAAAGACTGAAAGCAAACTTGGGACAGTATAAGTATTGAATAGGGGTGGGTTTTTAATTTCTTCAGGAGCATTTCAGAAGTGGGCAACAAGGAGACCTGGGCTGCTGAGTCTCGCTTCCAGCAAAAATGCAGCTTTGATAACATTCCATAGACTGACAATGTGCCTTAGCCAGGCCTCTCTTAGGAAGCAGCTTCTGGTCCTTTGCAGAAACAGAAGTTGCACCAAGCTGGATGTGATAGGAGGAGAGCTTCTCAAGGGAGAAGGCTGGAAAAGGGGTTAGATCCATCTGGGCCTGTAGTTCACCAGAGTGGCTGGGGAATTAATAATAATAATAATAATAATAATAATAATAATAATAATAATACTTTTATCATCATCATCAAGGGAAAATGGATTAATTACAAATGGGTTGGGCCTTCAAAGCCCCCTCATATGCACCCAGCATCATAAGTGATAGGGGCTTAGCTGATATTGGGGTATTTTGTGAACACGGTTGACCCCTGTAAATCATTGCCCCATTGGGTTGATGAAGGGCTTTAACCAGATACCTTGTTCATTGAATTGAATTGGCTTTGGGACACAGTCCTGCAGCCAAATCTGATTGGCTGTTTTGTGTTATGTCACTGCGTTTATTATGTCGTCCCTGATTGGTTGGAATCACTCAGGAAAGGATGACAGTGGGGTGAGGGTGGGTGGGTGTGCCTAAGCTGCAAAAGAAAGACAACAATGGCGGGAAAATGCAAAGGAACAAAACCCTTACAATCCCACTCTCACTCCACTTTTGATGGGAAATATACTCAAGCATGAGATGGTTGGACAGTGTTCTTGAAGCTACTAACATGAGTTTGGCCAAACTGCGAGAGGCAGTGAAGGATAGGCGTGCCTGGCGTGCTCTGGTCCATGGGGTCACGAAGAGTCGGACACGACTGAACGACTGAACAACAACAACATACTCAAGCATACAAAGACAAGTGGGGGCATGTGTGCACGTATGTTTCCCTTGAGCAGGCAAAACACAGTAATGTGATTTTTAGAATACTAAGGGAAATGGTTGTAAGCACAGAAAGCAGCCTTCTGCTAATTTTGTACCATTGATGCATCTAGGTCTCTATTGTCGAAATAGCTTGGCAGCAGCTCTTCAAAATTTCAAAGAGGGAACCATTCTGTGCCATACCTGGAGATGTCAGTGATTAATATGGGGCCATTTTGCATGCATGGCATGTTCATCCTCAAACGTGTGGCTACTTTCCCTCCCTTTGCAAGACCCCATCTGGAAATCAACCTCTAGCACCCAGAACAAGCATCATGCACTAAATAAACAAGTCGGACACACACAACTCCTCCTCGCAGTGCTGCTATCTGATCCAAATCAGGGCCGTACTGCTGCTATTTGCTGATTGTCTACCTCCTTAGGTATAACCAGTCTGATTGTGGATCTGTGTGGTCCTATCTAATTATTTATTTAAAAGTAGGTGGTGTAGGTCACCCACTCCTGGCAATCTTTTGTTTCTTGGGAATTACTTGTCAACTGGAAAATCCAGTCCACCATTGGGTGGGTAAGGGGAATGAGAGAGCAGGAAACATTTTTTGCTGTTGTGGCGGTGACAACCTGAGGCCCATCCTTCACTATGCAAAAGGAAAAATGGTGCAGGATGCCCGTGGCCCATAGAGCTTTTGCTGGAGGAGTAAAGATCCTTATTTGTCTTTGAGTTCTGCTATAACACCAGGATGTTGGCCAATCAAGGGTTTGAACTGAGGGGCAAGTCACACAACCCTTTCGCCACGTCTCAAGCAGGGCACAGATCTATTCAACCCATGTTGTCAAATGACCCTAAACCCCACACTTGTTTCTAGGGAGTGTCACCCATCAGAGGTCAATGCAGAGAGAGGACAGCCTAACTCCCCCGGCTCAGTTCACTCAGCTTAGCGGCGGAGCTGAGAGTAGGCCTGAGGGAACGTTCGGGAGAGTGGCAAATTGCTTTCAAGCAGATCATGCGCATCCGGCGCATATTCCGAAGCATGGGCCTACATTCTTCACTCCTCACCCAAAACCCATTGACACTTTTCTGGAGATTGAAGCATAAATTCCTGAAAGGTCAGGGGTGGCAGTGAGTCCTATGGGTGCCCAAGGTTATGTCAAAGAGCTTGTGATTCCAGTGGAATCCGCAGCAGGCAGAGACAGCTGGTTTGGCCTAACCTTAGAGCTGTTTCTCAGCTGCTGCCGCTGCAACACGTGACCAGCTGGACATTCATGGTAAACTTTACCCACATTTCCTTCAAAGAAAAAGGAGTTAAATGTGTGGGGAAACTGCTCACAAGCTGAGCAGGTCTGAGCACACAAACTGCGCTCTCCCCAGTGCAGGATCAGCACAGAGCTCAGAGCACATTGGATGGCTTCTACCAAGAGGCAGCGGTGTGTGTTACTACTGCAGAGTAATGGTTATGGGAAGGGTACCTGTGTTGTTTAGATCATTTGGGGCTACAATACTGGTTTAAAGATACTGGGAGAGTAGGAGGGAGTGACCACCAGGCAGGAGACTTGGAAGTCAGCAGACAGCCATTGGCAGTGGAAGCCCTAGGTTACAAGTCAATGGGTAGTGGCAAGAAGAGAGAGAAAGAGAGGTGGGGCAAATTACCTGTTGCTAGTGAACAACCCTACAGGGTTGGTGCTGCTACAGGGTGTCCCCGTTCAGCACACTCTCCTCCTCCTCGGATTTGTCTAATCTCTCTTTAAAGCCAATAAGCCATAATGTGCTAGCTAGTGAATTCCATTTCTGAAGCACTAAGAAGCAGTTTCTTTCATCTGTCCTGAATCTACAGCTAATAAATCTCACTAGGCGATCCCCAGCTCTGTTACTTCTCTGTTCACCTTCACTGCACCATGCATATCATTTTAAATAAAAACCTTCTATCACCTCCTCTCAACAGTCAGTCACCATCTCCAATATTTCATTCCCAATGAGATGGTGAGAAAGTAGGAGCCAGGCAGGTCAGGCTTCTTAATTTTTATAAATAAATATTGTCATGAAAAATCCACTGTCCACCTAAAGCCAACAATGAAATGACATCCATTCTCTATATCCAAAACTGATCTTCTGTCATGTGTGCGAAACAGGAGCGACTCAGGGCCCACTCCCCCCACCACCACCAAGGAAATACAGGATTTCAAACAGGTGGGTATCATGTCTTGTTCACAGGCAAGTGAATGCAATATTCGTTTGTTCTTTTTTAAAAACAACAGCAACAGAGAAATGCAGCACTTGCAAATAAGAGCGCTTGCCAAACCGATGCTGCGGGATCCTCTGTTTTACAATACTGGCACCCATTTATTGGTGGTGTTGTAGATGAAGGATTGCTTTTGTGGTACGGGGATGTTGTATGCCCCTAGAAGGAGAAACAGACATAAAAAATGTCAGGTTGACTCTCAGGACTCAGAAGGTGGGTTTTGCAGCTTTTACAATTTTTGCATGAATTGCACTCTTGTACTACCACACATACCCTGCTAGGTGAACCTTTTCCCTGGTGGGGCTCTTGTGCCATTGACCAGGTGCCTATGCATGTCAGGATGAGCTTTGTCTGCTGAATTCCTGCCTTCTATGCTGTTCAAAGCACAGGAGCAACAAACCCCTGTGTTGCAAAATGTGAGTCAGCAATATCAAAAGCAACATGATGACCAGAAACAAACACAATATGAAAAACTTTATGGACTGATTACATAATTGCATGAGCACTGTTCCAGAGTATTTTTCGTTTTCATGTATATTGTATCTATTCGAAAAAAGATTGGTTAATGAAGAAATTACATACCCTTCTACTAACGAGTGTTGAACTAATTCGCTGATGAAGAATTCAACGAAACAGTAGTTGTTATCTGGAAACACTGTTCAGAGTTGGACATCAGAATTGGACATTTGCTGATTATACAAAGCTTCACAGCTTGTTCTCCGCCGGGTAAAGTCTGATTCATTTAAGGACTTTCAGAGACTTAAGTTTGTTAGTTTTGATGTTTTGAATCAGTCCATAAAGTTTTTCATATTGTATTTGTTTCTGGTCATCGTGTTGTTTTGATATTGCTAACTAACCCGGCTCCTATCCTTTTAATAGCAGCCTGGCTCACAGACATTTAGCAGATGAATCTTTCCCAGCTTGTTCATCTCTATATCAGGGATATACACATATATCAGGGATATACACATGGTGCATTGTGTGGGTGCAATGGTATACAGTCGTACCTTGGTTCGCGAATGCCTTGCAATTCGAACATTTTGGCTCCCGAATGCCGCAAACCCAGAAGTGAGTGTTCCGGTTTGCAAACATTCTTTGGAATCTGAACGTCCAATACAGCTTCTGCAGCTTCCAAATGTTTTGGAAGTGGAACAGACTTGGAACAGATTCCGTTTGACTTCCGAGGTACCACTGTACTTGAGGGTAAACACAGCCCTGTCTCTGTCCCTTTCGTCAGGACAGGACCAGGGTGGTTACCATTTCCCCCCTTGAAAAGTTCTGGGAAAAAGGCGGGATAGAAATAAATAAATAAATAAATAAATAAATAATCAATCAATCATCTGTCCCCTTCTCTTTTTGGCTAAGCGAAAGTAGCCACCCTAATGGCGAGGAAAGTAATGGGCTGGGAGCCTAGGTATGCTTCACAATGTATAACTCTGACTTTTGGCCTTGGAGCACTGCTGCCAGCCAGAGTAGACAGTACTGGGCTAGAGGGACATAAGTATCATTAAATGCAATGTTAATTTAAAGTTTCTTCTTTTCTGCCTGTTTTACTGCTTCCTGTTCAGTGTGACTGGGAGAGTAGTGGTTAATTAGGTTCTAATTACATGGGGAAGTGGCTTTGCTGGTTTGTCTGAATTGTTTTCTGTCTTTTATAGTGAAATGGCAATATTTCGCAATAAAAGAAAGAAAAGTAGGAAAATAACGAAAGGAAATACCGGTAGCTATTAAAACCCTTTGCACTGCAGAAAGATGCTGGCTAATTAAAGGGGAAATTAAACACTCATCTCCCAGCAACAATGAACAAAACAAGATAGAAACCACTAGGAGGAAGCTTTTAATTAAAAGCACAATTGACCTTAAAAGCCTCAATAGCACTTTGCCAGTTCACACAGGTTGGTATGGTGCTGCAATTTTTAAATTGCTATATACCTGTACAAATCAAGTATGGGGGGAAAAACAGGCGGTCAACACAGGAAAAAAATGGCATGCAACTATTTTACAATGTTGTCTGGATTCTCTGCACAAAGTGATTCAACAATGATGGTGATTCCAAATCAAAGGGCTAGCGTGGAAGCAACCCAGATTGGAAAAACAGGAGTTTTATCCTTTGCATCTTGTTACCTATGAAATAACTCGTGAGCTGCAGTTCTGATAATGCATGGGAATGCTTTTTCTGCTTTGACAATTCAACTACCCAGTAGATGTATAAATCCTACCAATGAATCATTATTACTTACTGTAAATAATGGGTAAAATTGCTATTGTCTACGTTTCAAGCTCTACATTAATCTGTCAGAGGGGCTTAGGTTCATATTTCTTGTATTGCTTACTTACTCCAATAAGCCCCAGTCACTGACGGAAAGGTAATGTTACAACTCATGGGCTGTAACTGTCATGGACTGCAGTGAGGTTTCTGTCACTCTCTATTGTGTTGAGCGTTTTGCCCTATGAGATGGTCTGCTCACACATTCAGAATTCTTTGGAAGTTTTTTTTAATGGAAAAGAGGAGGTTGGCTTTTAAGAGACTCTTCACACTAGCACCTGCTAACAATGCAAGGCAGAAAGCTGATTTACAGCTGTTCGTCTTCTAAACAACACTTTAATAAAGCACAACAACCCCACTGAAATGTATTTAATTTTGATTTTACATTTATATCCAATATTTCCTGAAAGGAGCTCAAGATAGCATATATGGTTCTTGTGGGAGATTGCAGTCAAACATATCTATGCATGACTGCTAGTTCGTATATGAAGGAGTTAAAGACCGCAAAGTTGCATTGCTAGATAGACTCAGTTAGGTCTAGCCTTTCTATTTCCTCTCTCTTCATCATATAACCAATGAAACAGGATGTGTGTAAGCTTGCTCCTGAGCTTACAGCAGGCTTCTTCAAACTCGGCCCTCCAGATGTTTTTGGCCTACGACTCCCATGATCCCTAGCTGGCAGGACCAGTGGTCAGGGATGATGGGAATTGTAGTCTCAAAACATCTGGAGGGCCAAATTTGAGGAAGCCTGGCTTACAGCATGTGTTTGGAATTAAATTCTGTATTTTGCATCCAACAGTATGTTGCCTTTATTACCCTTGCTGCTGCATGAAACAATGCATGACTGACACCTTGAATCTGTAAGTAAAGCATTTTAAACTTACTTATCAGTGTGCAGCTGAACAGGATAAAGAGGGTTTAACAACCTATATGCTATATTGATGCTTCATTTTGTGATCTTAATACTCTGCTACTGGGTGTCTCTGTGTGTAACCCCCACATTTTGAATCCAGGCACCCAGCTATTGTTATTATTATTATTATTATTGTTCACCCACACACATCAGTTCACAGGGGTTCACATATTTCATTTTCCTCACACATAATTGTCTCCTTCCCACACCACCACAACAACCACACAACAACTATGTGAGGTAGGTTAGGCTGACTGGCCCAAAGTCACCCTCTGAGTTTCATGGCTAGTCTGACACCCTAACTACCCCACTACACTGCTAAAACGATGCTCACACACAAAGCAAAACAGAAAAAGGGTAAGCGGAGAAGCCAGATGTTGAAAAGGAAGGAAATTAATTTCCAGTTAATGTTGTTGCTTTCTATTTTCACAGATAAACTTTAGTGCACAAATGAAAAAAAAATCATGTTTTTTTCTAAAATATAACCAACCTTCCTACCTTTCTAAGCCTGCCCATATTTTCGGGACACAGGACCTCAATAAAGATTAACACATTTTGATTTTTGTATTGGATTGTTTTCTTAGTAATATTGTAAATATCTTTATTTTTCTTTCTCTACTACTTTTTCTTCTTTTTCCTCTTCTTTTTTCCCCCTTCCTTTTTGTTATGTCTTAATGTATTTTATTCTCAATGCTGTGGTGTTTGTTAGATGTCTGAGTGTTTTTTTAAAATAATAAAGTTTAATTAAAAAAACCACATTCCTTCCCAAATTAAATTTACAGCACATAGTGTACTAGGTTTTATTGCTGACTTTTTTATTGCCATTTGTTGCAATGACCTCAACACAGGAAGCTAGCCTGGGTTATACTGTATTTTAAAACTTGCTGGATCCAGGGGTTAAAGGAAATAACCTATGGCCTCCCAAACTCTTAAGTGTGAGTGTGTGTGTGTGTTGAGGGGGTGTTGGTTAGTATTTTATTCTTAAAAGGCTTAAATGGCTATTGCCTGCCTTGAACCTCTGTTGTCAGGGCGGGTTAGAAATCTGAAAGTTTTTTTTTTTTAAGCCCTAAAACAAATAAATATGAATATAGTTTTGGGACAGATGACAAGATGCAAAGCTAGCTATTAAAGTCACTTCCCAGCTGGGCAAGTCAACCATTACAGGGCTTAAGAATCAGCACTTGTCATCCTCCTTTCCTTTCTGACGCTCTGTCCGCCCTTTCTATCTCATCACAAGAATTTTTAAAAGATGCCATTAATTTAAGAACAGCCAAGTAAACCCTGTGGTGGCAAGACAAGGAGCTGAATGATGGTTTCCCAAAGAAGATTCTTTACGCAACTCCTGGAACCTGGTGTTTTTGTTTTGCTTTTTTTGTTCCATCACAGGCTACTACATTTGGTGACGTACAGATGGCAATTACTAAGCAAACTTTCTTATAAAGGTGGGTGGGGGGAGCAATGGACTGAACCTCCTGCAAGCTGGAGTCAAAATAGCATAGTCTCAGGCTGCGTACACACCCTCTATTTAAAGCTCTTGACTGCCCTCTAAAGAACTGTGGAAATAGTAGTTTGTTACGGGTGCTGGGAATTGTAGCTCTGTGTGTGGGAACTACAGTTCCTAGGATTCTTTCGGGCAGAAGGGGAACCATATGATTTAAATGTAGTCTCATTCCAGAGAGAGAGAGAGAGAGAGAGAGAGAGAGAGAGAGAGAGAGAGAGAGAGAGGCAGAGACAGAGACAGAGAGATTCTTTCAGACAAAGATTCTCACAAGAAATCTCTTTGAAGGAAAGGAACATAAGATCCCAGTGCCCCTGAGGAAGATTTTAATTGAAACAGGCTGGGCTGTTTTCATTATTTTCATTCAGCAAGCATAATCCTCCCACCGTTGGATTCTTGTGGTTTCCATTTTCTTAGGCTACCCAACCCCCTTATTTCTCACTTGTTCCCAGCTGGCCAATGCACTTAGCTTTCCATAACAAGAACTTCCCCTCATTCCAAACGGAAGATTGCCTCCCCCCGCCCCACTTTTTAAAGTCTGAAGATCTACACGCTCCCAGAATCCCTTGCAATATACAAAGGATGCAATCGTTGAATGACACCATGTGCAGTGAAGCTGTAAAGCAGGCACATCCAACAGGTAAGTTGTGATCTACCGGTAGATCACTGGACATCTGTGGTAGATCACTGGTAGATCACAGGCTCCCCCAAAGAAGCTGAACAACTTTGGCTCCCCTTAAAAAAAGCTAATTTTTTTTGCCCTGTACCCCCCCCCAAAACAGGGCTTCCCTTCTCCCCAAAAAAACTCAACAACTTTGACCTGAACCCCCCAAAAGGGGGTAGATCACTGCCAGTTTTTAATTCTGTAAGTAGATCACAGTCTCTTAGGAGTTGGCCACCCCTGCTGTAAAGGATTCAGGGCTTTGCTTGGGAATGCTTGAAGCATTTTGGTGCTGAGGTGCAAAATCCAAACAGCACCCCCTGAGACTCACATGAACACTGGAGCACTATCTGCCTTGGACGCTGGAGGAAGGATGTAGCTGTCAGTGGTTATTTGGCTACGATGGCTTTGTTCTAACTGTTGGAGGGAGTAAGCCTCTGAATGCCAGTTGCTGGGAATCACACAAAGGGAGAGTGCTGTTGCTCTCAGGTCCTCCCACAGGCATCTGACTGAGCACTGTGAGAACAGGATGCTGGACTAGATGGATCTTTGGCCTGATCCAGCATCCAGTCTCTTCTTATGCTCTTAACCTGAACAAGCCCCACTGAAATGAATGCACAAGGCAGGGCAAGAGTCGGATGGATTGTGCCTCTGCGGTCTGATCTATCTGTCATGCAACCCCATGGGTCAGGGAGCACCCCCAAATTGGCCACCTGAAGTAGCTCCCTATGCATCACAAGGAAGTCAGCCTCTGGATTGTACCCACAATTAGCCATTAGTAGGCCCATTGAAATTATGAATAAAACACGCCCATTACTTTCAGTGTTGTATGCTGGATACAACTATCTGTTTTGCAAAATGTCCGTTGCTGAGGACAAAACAAGTCATTAGTAGTCTATGGTCGCTTCTGGATTATATCTTTTTTTCCCTTTTTCTTTTTAAAGCATTCATCCTGGGTTTTTTTGCACAAAGTTTGTGGGAAGGTTACACAGTGTCAGCTATTTATCAAGCATTAATTCTGATTTGTTTGAGAAGGTAGACAATGTTGTGCCAAGCGACTTTCTGGTGCATTTCCCTGTCATAAGGGAAAGGGTTTTGTTGTGCAAGAGAGACAATTACACTTTAACCGTGCACCCTGAATTTGCCAGTATGTGACTGAATCCCACCTGAAAATAGCAACATCCTGGAATCTCCTTTCCTGCCTGCATTTGACGTAACACCCCACCAAGTTTTGATATTGGAAACACAAGGGGTGGGGCTTAGAAGCTTCTGTTTCTGGATTGTGGCACACCACAGTTTGCTGTTTTATCCCGGTGTAACATCTGAATGTGGCTGCTGTATGCTAAGCTTGGACTTGTGGAGCACCAGTATAAAAACATGCTTGCTCAGTACGAAACCCCAGGGTGCCCAGTAATAGTTACTCTTTCGAGCAAGTAAGGTGAGGACGGCAGTCTTATTAAACCATTAGGAGTCTCATACCTGCTGCTGCTCAGGAATTCTAAGGAACTTGCAAATCGGTGCAGTTTTGAAATCAGTGGTTAAAATCAGTCCGCCATCTTGATTTAAAATGGCATCCAAAAATAGAAAGAAACCTGCTCCTTGTTCTCAAGAACAATTATGCAAAATTTGGTTACGATAAAAGGTGTCCAAATGCACAGCAAGCCGACACAAAAACAACTTTCCAAAAGATAGTTATACATTATAATTATAGCTAAATGAAGTAACACAACACCTTTTTGCAACAGCAGCAGCAGCAACAACAACAACAACATGCTTACCTGGGCCAGGTATGTCTTCGTGGGATTTATCACCTGCCCAACGGCCTGTGTTTGAGACGAAGACGGCACTGGAGATATAATGCTTGGAAGGACTCCCATAGTCTACTATTTCATACTGGCCAGGCCCAGGTGCAGGGGGCGTTTTGGGGCGAGGGGCAGCTGGGGCTGAGAAGTTCAAGCCATACTTTCGCCTGTAAGAAAGAATCGTAGACACTGTCCAAACTGATTTTGGCTTTGAATTCAGCTAGGCCTTCCCATTCAGCCTGCAAGGCCAGTTTGGGCAAGGCACACCCCGCCCCGCCCCCCAAAATCATATATGACATCAGGTGCAGGGTAGGTAAAAATGCATCTGGGCCAAAAGGGGGTTTGCAAACCCTGATGATCAGCTGATTGGCAGTACCTACAAAGTCCTGTACACACCACTTTGCAAGCACTGACAACCAGCTGATTGTCAGGGTTTGTAGAGTGCTGTGCTGCAGCCCATATAGTTTGATTTCAAACTGCACGGACAAAAGCAGAATACCTGGCAATGTTGTGACATCATCTGATTGACAGATGGATGACTCGACTACCTATCAAACTTGGCCCACCGGTGGGGGGGGGAGCAGTTAGGGGAGATAAGGATCAGTGCCCCACCCTTGCTCTCAATTGAGGAACCCCCTCAATTGAGGAACCTTGGGTTTCTCCAGTGTACTGTATAGTTTTCCATATTCCGCCTCCGGGGAATCCTTCCCACCTTTGTTATGACTTGCTACAACTGTAGCAGAGTTGTTTATAAGTACAGAGCAATCATTCCTTATTTCCTTTCTTTTGTTGAATAAGGGGTTTGACATGTGCGCCTGGTACATGGGCTCATTTCACCATTCATGTCAAGAGCCATTCAGTGTGAGCTGGCCAGAGAGCGAAGGGCTTCTGACTGTGCCTGAAGCAAGAAGGAAGAAGGAAGTGGGAGGGTTAGGCCAGACTCTCCAGCCCTCTCCAGGCTTTCTTAAGTAGTTTCTACGGAGAGAATGTGCGGCCATTCACACTGACGCCCTCCACTCCCAACCTTCTCACACTGAGCAGAAAGATGTGAAGCAGGGGAGGCTGGTCCATTAGGGCATTTGGTCACTGAACCCACCACTGTCCCACTCTGCCCTCAGCCAGCCCCCTATGTGCCTACTTATAGCTGTTTGTCAGCTTCCCCCCTAGTCTCCCTATTACCCCTTGTAGCCCTCAGCAGGCAAGAGGGTGAGTTGGCTCCATCTGCCATTGGCTCTGGCTCCCCCTACTCTAACGCTGTACTCCTGTGAATCAGAAAACCCCGTGCAATTCAGGGTTTCCAGTCATAGGGAGGACTGTCGGCACATTCTAATCAATATTCTTACAGTCCCCCATTATACGGCCCCCTCTGCAGATGTTCCAGCTCAAGGAGGACTGGAGAGGCTGAAGCAAGTAGCCCTGCATCCCTCCGCAGGTAAGAGTTTAAGCACCTGAAGAAGGGTAATGGGCTCATTTTGATCAATGGCTCCTGACAAATAATTGCATGTGATCCCAAACATGGCGGTGTGGTGGTGTCCCACCTTGTCACCTTCCCTAAAGGATATCCCAGCTTTTCATATTCTGTGTGCCATTCAACCTCTGTACCTTAAAGGCTTTGGGGGCTGCATCTGAGAATATGCTGGAAAAAGCTATCTAAGGGTGCTCATCTGGAACAAACTGGTGCTGTAGTCAGTGGCTCTGCACCAGCTGTAGCTCTGGCCTTGGACACATTAATCACCTTGACATAAATGGGAGTTGGATTGGCCTCTAAATGCTGATAGTTCTGGTATTTTCTGCCAGCGTAGATGGATGTTCTTTGCCCGTCAGGTTTGATTTACTTCTTCCCTAGTCACGGAGGTTTATTGCACACTACCCAGCGCCAGCTCCCCCTCCCTCTTCCTCCACAAAGCCTGCATTAAAACGGCATGAGATGTAGTAAAGATACCCCCTGACCGTGTGCAGAGAGCTCCAGGCTTGCACGGGGATCGGGGAAGGGGAAGATATGAGCAGTAATGGGTAAGAATTTAAGGGGTAGATCTTAATCTTATCTCCAGCAAACTGACTTTGCTGTTTACAGGATGGTCACCATAAAATTGACTTAGTTGAGTAACTGACTGATAGAGTTACTGGACCTTGGGGCAGGTATGGGGAGGAAGGACTGTGTGTGCAGGGGAAAGTGGGGGGCTTCCTACGTATTATTAAACAGAAAGCTGAAATGAATTGCCGAACTTAATTGGTGAATGCAAATTTCAGGCTAGGGCTTTCAAAAGCTGTCTCGATAATCCTTTTGCTCCTTTGGTCCAGAAACAAGTTGCAGCAGTAATAGAGAAGGTGCTTCTGCAAGTGTACAGAATGCCCTTCCAGGATGAGCCACCATCAGGCCAACACCTCTGGGTTTAGGGCTTCCTGGGTGATGCCCGGTCCAAAGGGACCCAGCCCCAAAGCATTCCATTTCACCTCTTCCAGTTATTAAATTGAACTGGTGCAACTCCAAACAACTGCTGTTTACCATAGAGATGAGGGATAGAGCAGGGGCCAGCAACCTTTTTCAGCAGGGGGCCGGTCCACTGTCCCTCAGACCTTGTGGGGGGGCCAGACTATATTTGGGGGGGGGGTGAACAAATTCCTATGCCCCACAAATAATCCAGAGACGTGTTTTAAATAAAAGCACACATTCTACTCATGTAAAAACACTAGGTAGGCCCCACAAATAACCCAGAGATGCATTTTAAATAAAAGCACACATTCTACTCATGTAAAAACACACTGATTCCCGGACTGTCTGTGGGACGGATTTAGAAGGCGAATGGGCCGCATCTGGCCCCCAGACCTTAAGTTGCCTACCCTTGGTATAGAGCAACACTCTTCTTATCTGCTCCACTGAGCACAACAGCCAATCACAGCTTTCATTTTAATACCAGACACTCAGACTATGTGTGGCTGTAGTCTCTCTGGGTCATGCAAGCTCTCTTTAGCTTTGTTTGTTTGTTTGTTTGTTTGTTTGTTTGTTTGTTCAATCTATATTCTGCCCTTTCTCCTTAAGGAGTCCAAGTGGCAAACACACACACACACACGAACAATAGAACAATCCAAACAACCAGCAACAATCCCAATGTACATGCTGACTGGGGAAGATCTCTGCTTTGCAAAGGCCTGTTGAAAAAGGAAGGTCCTGAGTAGGGCAATAGAGCCAGCACCTTTCAAATATTCAAGGGGAGGGAACTCCAAAGAGGTGGTGTCATAACACTAAAAGCCCGATTGACACATCTCCCTTATTTGAGAATTAAGCAGTGATGATGAGTGACTACTGGCTCCTAAATGGGCTGATGTGAGGATAAAAGAAGCAGGGAAGAACCTTTAGACGTGCTGGCTGCCCTGAGAACATGTGAGCTAAAGCAGCTTAAACAGGTGGACTAAAAGGTGGGCTAAAGTAGCTTAAACAAATGAATTCACAACAGAAAAGGCAGGTCCCTATGCTACCTAGCCTTGTATTGAGTTAGATCACAAGCCCCCTTAGCTTAGTACTGGCTGGCAGTGGTTCTAGTTTTCAGACAAGGGCATTTCTCAGCTGCAGATGCTAGAGATTGAACCCTGGAACTTCTGCATGCATAACATGGGCTCTACCGCTGAACAACTGCCCTTCCTCATCCTAAATCACTTATGAAGGCTTGCAAGCTGCATTGCTTCCTAAGGCATGCAACTGCAACAACCCAAATGACTTTCCCCTGCTCCACCATATGTAATCTGATGAAGAGAGCCCCTTCTTCTTAAGCAAGTTGGGGCTTGGAATTGTCTGTTGGCATTTCTTCTTCTTTCCCTTCTTTATCATTTCTGATCACGAGCACATCTTCCCTACTTAAGAAAGGGAGTTGGGTGACTCAAAACAAATTCCTTTTAAAGTGCAGTTGCTCAGAACTCACAGGCCGGGGAACTTCCTGGATGGCACGACTGGGATGCCAGCTGGATGCTGATAGGCTGCTGGTCCCGGGCTCAGCGTCTCTGTCTTGGTTTCGCGACTTGTTTTGGATCTGAAGCAGGACACCAGCACTGTAGGCGCCTGCCGTATGTAGGAATCCTTTACTCGGTAATGACCTAGATTTTAAAAAGAAAGGAAGGAGTTTGAAAAGGCCGACACCCAAACTAAGGCTGTGCATGCAACACAGACATTAAAAATGCACCCCTAATCAGGAATTCTGGGAACTATAGTTTGTTAAAGGAGATGGGAATTGCAGCTCCTTGGGCTAAACTACAGTTCCCAGAATTCTTTGGGGGAGGGGGAAATTGCATGTTAAATTAATGTTATGTACACAGCCGAGTCTTACATTTTAGCTGCTGTGGAATGAAATTGGTGCACGAGAGTCTGTTACTTGGAACAAGAGAGGAATGAAATGAATGAAAGGAGAGGAGGAATTAGTTCCTCCCTCCCCGTCGGAATAGAAAATACTGCCAGTCCTGCCCTTCGGAAGCAGGGGAGCATACCTGTCTTTTTCAGAGTACTATTTCAGTACTTAAGAGACTGGTGGATCAGGCCTATGGCCCATCTTATCAAGCATCCTGTTCTCACAGTGACCACCCGGATACCTGTGGGAAACTTGGAAGCAGGACCTGAGCCCATAAGCACACCCCACACCCCATGGCTTACAGCAACTGGTATTACTGCCCCCAGCTGTGGAGACAGAACATAACCCATCATGGCTAGTAGCCACTGAGAGGCTTCTCCTCCTTGAAATTGTCTGATTCTCTTTTAAATTTGGTGGTTGTCACTGCCTCCTTTGGAAGCAAGTTCCATAGTTTAACCATGGGCTGTGTAAAGAAGCATTTCCTTTCATCTGTCCCGAATCTCCCAACATTCAGCTTCATTAGATATCCACAAATTATAGTATTGTGACCGGGCAGGCAGGCGGGGACTTTTCTCTGTCCGCTTTCCTCATGCCATGCATAATTCTATCTACTCCTATCACGTCGCCTCTTGTTTTGTAAACTAAAATGCCTCAAATACAGCCATGTTTTCCTTATGTAGGGCTTCCCTCGCACTTGATCCGGAAGCTGCAGTTAGGGCAGGCTGCTGCAGCACAATTGCTGGCAGGACTGAGGCCTTGCCAGCATGGTACACCTGTGCTCAGAGATCTGCACTGGGTGCTGATTTGCTACTGAGCCAAGTTCAAGGCATTACTATTGGTATATAAGGACCATATACAAGACTACATATACAAGACTATTTTACATAAAATATCACCTTACCCCACATGTGCCCACTCGGCTGCTTCAATTGGCAGAATTGGCACAGCTACAGGTGCCACATAATACCTGTTCCTCATTTGTAAATAGTCATCTGGGCAGCAGCTACACTTTGAAAATCCCTGCCTACTGTTATCAAGCAGGGGCCTTCGATGTATTCTTTTCGGTGCCTGCTAAAAACATTCTTGTCTAGACAAGCCTACCCAGATGCTTAGAAAGTTGGTGTGAATTTCAACCTTAGTATTTTAACTATTGTAATTTTTTATTGTTATCTTTTTGCAAGCCGCTTTGAGAGGTTGTTTTATAATCAAGCGGTGTATGTATTTTATGAAACAAATTATATATATATATATATATATATATATATGAGAATGACTTTCTCCAACCCCTTGATCATTTTGATTGCCCTTTCCTGAAGTTCAGGTTTGTAAATAGACTGCACTGTAAAAATTACCTCCAGGCTTTCTAGTAGGAAAACATTTGCAAAGTGGAAGAAAGTCGTTTCTTCCCACCCATCCCTTTTAAGGTCATTGATATGTCACAAATGATGTGTGAACAGGTGAGCAGGTAATATATTTTTGTATAATCTGGGCATATACACCTGGAAAGCTGGCAATGGGGAACAACATTGCTTCTTCCTATCACTAAGCATTTGATTTCTAATTATTATTATTATTATTATTATTATTATTATTATTATTATTATTATTATTATTATTTATACCCCACCCATCTGGCCGGGCCTTCCCCAGCCACTCTGGGCAGCTCCCAACATAATATTAAAAACATGATAAAACATCAAACATTAAAACTTCCCTAAACAGGGCTGCCTTCAGATGTCTTCTAAACATCAGATAGTTGCTTATTTCCTTGACGTCTGATGGTCTGATGGGAGGGCGTTCCACAGGGCGGGTGCCACTACCGAGAAGGCCCTCTGCCTTTTGGTGTTATAATTTATTTATTTATTTAAGTTCTTTGGAAAGGACAAAATGCCATGACTGCATGCATTGTAAGGGGTAGAGGTCTGACTTACTGGCTGTGAGCACTGAGGATCATAAACTGAGAAGTGGTGTGGCAAGGCATGATTGCCAGACAGAGAGGCTTTTATTCACAAGAGGTGAGGTGAAAAGGAGAAGGAAACTGGACACCCAGAGGGGATTGTAGATTGTTTTAATTTGTTTCACTGAAGGGCATTGTTTTTCTTTAATATTTCTTTCAATTTACTGCACTGGGTGGCATCTTACTTTATCTTGCGTCCTGCCCACATTTGGCCCCGCCCACTCCCACATTTGGCCCCGCCCACCATTAGAATGGTGGCCCTTGGAAGGTTGACCATATTTGAATTTGGCCTTTGGGTCAAAAGAGGCTCCCCAGCCCAGCTTACAGGGAGAAGGCACATGCTCCTTGCTACCGAGTGCCAGTGCTCGTTTAGTTTTGGATGAAAACACTGACTTGGCACCAGTGTTGTGGCTTTTGTTGCTGAGGTCCACCGAGACCTGTGGATGAAAGTAAGGGTTTTGCAATGAACTCACTTTCCAGCAGTCACTTTAGTTAAAAAAAAAAACCAACACCCAAATAAATACTGGCGTTTAAGTCTGCCTACTTTCAACACAAGGACATTTGCGGTGCAGTCACCAAGCCTGAAGTATTCCGGCACATGGGTCAAATGTGGCTTGTGAATGGTGCATGAATGCTACTCTAAAGTACATTTCAGAAGCCACCTGGCCTAGCAAGTGATTACCCACTCGCGATGACATACTTATCTCTTTAGCACATGCTGATAGAAATGGCTCCTGTAAATACAACTCGTTGTAAAATCACTTGTTTTACAGTATTCTGGAACTGAATCAAGCATATAGAAGCAGCAGCAGCAAGAACAACAACAACAGATATTATTTTTATTGTTTTTAGAGTTTTGTAGAAATTACTTTCTTGCTTTAAAAAACTGAGTTTAGTGTTTGATCCCATTTTAATTTTGTATACTATTTTAGCAGCCTCTGGCCATGAAGCAGTTTATAAACCTGCTAAAATAAATGAAAAGATGAATAAATATTTGTGAAATTAGCCTGCTGTGCAGACAGTAAACGTGGGCCCTTGGTTTCTTCCCATCAGCCTCCCTTCCCCGTGGCCATAAATTATTCAGCTTGTCTGCCTTGTGAATGCATCATTTCCTGTTTGGCTTCTCCAAATGCTGTGCATTATCTAATGGGTTAGTGTAAATCACGGGTTAGCGATTAACTCAGGAACTTTCTTCTCAGGAGAAGTCCTATTTAAACTGTATTAAATACAACCTAATGTTCTTATTTGGGTGTGGATGACAGACTGTAATAATGATCTGCAAAGTAGGGAACGATTTTGGGGCAAAAGGAAAATGTGCTTGGTGTTAACTCCCTGTACACTGACGAAGTAATGTCACTACTAGTCAGATAGTTGCCTAAGAGTTTCACAGGGCACATAAAGGCCAACCAAGCATTTGCTTCTCTTTTTATTTGTGACATTTATATCCCACCGTTCCACCAAGGAGGTGTACATAGTTCTTCCCTCTCCTCTCCTCTCCTCTCCATTTTATCCTCACAATAACACTGTGAAGCCGAAAGACAAGTGACTGTCTCAAGGTCACCTAGTGAGCTTCATGGCTAAGTGGGGATTAGATCTCTGGTCTCCGGGGTCCTAGTCCAAATTGTTTTAAAACAACTGCTGCTCTTTATTTTTTATTTTGTGGCTACTGATGCAAATCCCACAGCAAGGCTCATCTGGGTACTCTTGGGTCCATGCAATTATTTCTTGTGAAAGATCACTGGTCAGAACAATTGAATGGATTTCGAAAGAAACGTGTGAATGATCAGTGGGAGAAAAGCATCAGGGAAAAACAAGAAATACTCTTCCTATTTTGCCAAGTGGAATATATGAAACTGTGGTATTCTAAATTAGACCACTTGTACATTCAGCTTAGTATTGCCAGCACTGACAGGCAGCTTTACCTGTTGATGCCAGGGATCAAACCTGGGGCCTTCCATCACTGAACCGTGACCCTTCCCCATTAACTGCAGCCCTACCCATTAAACATTTTATTAATCTGTACTGCTGACCTCCCCCTTTCCAATCTCTAGATCATCTTACATTATATTGGTTGGGGGCTGGAGTGGATCTTTTTGAAATCTTCCTGGCAATTGGTTGCTGAAACATACTGGAATACCCCAGGCTAAAGTCTCGCTTGGAAATCAGGGTAGGTGGGAGGTTGTAGGCATTTGCAGCAGGATAGTTGTGGATTCTCTGGCGAGCGATACGTGTATCCTGGAAAGGAAAGAAATGGAATTTGGTTTACACTGTTGATGATCCTAGTTGGGGGGGGGGGCTTCTTCATGTCTATTTCTCATTTATCTACATGGTCATAAGTGTTCATCTGTGAAATGGGATGACTTGGGAAAGTAGAGACGGTCCTTAAACACTCACATCACTTTTCAGATTTTTCAGGAATTAGGTGCTGTTGGGTTTGCAACCTGCTCTGAAAATATTGTTGACATGCATAAAGCTCTTTGAGAAGAAGTTGTCGAAAATGGTATATAAATATCGGAAGCAAATGAATACATACAGAAATAAACACTATAAAGCCAACCATTCTAGGAGCCAGCTGCCATCTTGGAAATATGGTGGTCATGAAAGACCATCTGCTATGGTGAAAAAACATCCTAGATAGGTGGTTCTTGAAGGTGACATCTTCTTGCCTGAAGAGGTGTCATTAGCTCCACTACATTGCCAAACCCATCTGTATTTTATATGAAGTTCACTCCAAATGAAATCAATATTTGATAAATTAAATTTGTAAAAGCGTCTCTTAACTATCCTTTAGGAAAAGCTTTAGAGCTCAGTTCTGTCCAATGTGGCCCATAAATTCAATTGATTCTCAGCCTGGAATCTCCACCACCCAATCTTTCACTGCTGCCACCATTTTCTCCCACGTCATCTCCTTCCCATTTCAATCATAAAGCAGGGGGAGAGAGGAAGGGAAGGATCCAAAAGAGAGTCTTGGTATTAATCTCTCTCTTTCTTGAATTGCCCAAGATACACCCTTGAAGTGCTTGGGGGTTTTCTGCAGCTCCCCAGCAACAGATTGGCTATCCTTGGCCTACACCCATTAATCACCAGATCGGCATCTTAACAATTCCCACCCAGTTAGGGCCAACTCCTATGCTTCTATCTGATGTAGTAAATAATCAGAGCCTGATTTATCCCATCATTTTCACGTAGTTAATTTTTGTTAGGAGTATAAGTAGTAATGCCCTATTTGGGTGACAGCTTATATTTACTACATCTGTGTCAAAGATTGAACATATCATCTCTGTGGTGAGGTAAATTTGAGTTGTCATCACATTCATAAGAATATTGACCATGTTAAACTAAGGTAAAGTGCTCTCAAAATGTAAACAAAGTAACATACTAAATGGGTTTAAAGCATGAGGTACAAGCTGGGGAAGTCACTGGTTTAAATCATACCACAGCCCCTCACATGCAGTATGGGGATGATAATACAGGCCTTCTTCACAGGCTTGTTGTAAGGCTTGTTGAGATAATAAAAATGCACAACAGCACTCTCCCCACCTGGGATTCCCAGCAACTGAGGAACAGCAATTAAAAAAAACCACATACAAAAATATACATTTTATAAATATAAATAAAGCAACAAAATAGTGTACAGCAACCAGTAAAATACATAAAGTGTGGGGCTTTATGGTACATTTAGATGAGCCAGAGTCAACACTAGGGTTGAGAAGGTCTGTTGTGAATTGGCCACCATCTGAATAAATAATGGATTTGCAAAGTATTTCCAGTGCTGGATCCAGGGCCGTCTTACCCATTAGGGTTAGTGGCACCCTGCAACACGGCACCCACCCATCAGGGGTGCCCAGCAGCGGGAGTCAAGGACCGACTGGGAACAGCTGCGAGGGCATGCTGGGCAGCGGCAGCGGCTCTTCCTATGGCCAGCCGTGCTCTCTTGCTTCCTGCCTGGGAGAGGAGGCAGAGGCGGTGGCGCACAAAGCTATGCAGTGCCTTTCTCCCTCCTGCCCGCCCTGCGGCACTAGTGGGATTACTGAGGAAGCCCGCGTGGCAAGCGAGCCTCGAGCTGCCCAGCGCAGGGGGTGGGGAGGAGGGGGAGGGTGCTGAGAACGTCACCCCCCACCCCTTCTGCACCACAGGAGAGGGAGAGGGACACCGAGAACGTCACCCCCCCCCCCGGCCCTTCTGCACCACAGCGCTGGATATGCTTAAGACAGCCCTGGCTGGATCTTAGTGATTGGGGAAAGACATATATGGAAGAAGACCTCAGGCATTCCAGGCATAATCCATAAAAGACTTTAAAGGTAAGCATAAGCAACTTGAATTTAGCTTGTAAGCAAACATACAACGAATGTGAAGATCATACAAGATTGGTGTAGATCATACAAGATTGGTGTTATACGTTCCTGTGGCGTTCACCCCAAAGGTTCTCCAAGGGTTAACTTGGCAGGGAGGAGGTTGACCAATGGGAGCTCTCCAGGCAATTAGAGTGTGGAAGGATGGCAGTTAGAGAGGATAGAAAAGGCAGTTAGGGGTTGGAAGTTAGGCAGTTGAGTTGAGTCAGAGTTAGAGAGGGATAGAGAGTGGGAGATAGAGCCAATGAGCAGAGCTAGAGCAGAGTGAATAATAAACAGGAGGCATTAGGGATAGTTATTGGAATACTAGGTAGAGAGTTGAAATATACTTATCTGAATAACCATACAGTTATATTAAACGTTTTACCAAGTCATTTGAAGCCATTATGCTTTGTACAAACAATAAAGAAGCTTATATTTTATTTTTACCACAATCCGAATCTGTGAGTTATTCATTGCCAGAGTGAATAGTTGGGGCAGTTACCAATAGACCGTTAAACGTCCGGGGGTGCTGCTCAGGTCTGAGAGAGTGACCGCGACAGTTCCCTGCTGGGCTAATATCAGAAACCAATCTGGTTGCTGTATTCTGAACCAACTGCAGTTTCTGAACAGCCTTCAAGGGCAGCCACAGTAGATTGATAGATAGCTCTTTTCATTAATTGTTGTTGCCACAACAGAAGTAAACATTGTTTATTTATTTGAGGCAATTATACCACTTAACCAGTGGCATTTCTAAGCATTGTATATAAAAATAAACCAAACAGAGAATAAAATAAGAACTCATCATAAAACCGAACACCGCCTTTAAATTCCTGCTGGATTATTTTTTTTTTAAAAAAAGGTTTTGTCATGCACCTGTAGTCCAGCAAGGAGGATGCCTGTCTAATCTCAGTTGGGGGGGGGGTAGAGTTCCGCAGGCTTTGGCCAACAACACTGAATGTACAGCTTCCATGCACCTGAGCCATGCGGGGCCACCTACATAGACTTTATGGGGTTTTGACCTTAGTGAATATACATGGCCCCCCAAATCAATCCTGCCTATGGCCAAAGTGTTTGGGTTTGGAGAATGAGTGTTGTCTATGCAAATAAGTACACATATCTGATCTCTCAAAGGCAGTTATCCAACAGAGGAGGAACAAACACCTACCTAAACACACTTTGCTGAATGAAGTACTGGTATGTCCCATTAATTTCTAAAGAATTTGCTTCCAAGGGTAAACTGGAGGATGGAATCCAGGTTTAATTACAGCAATCTCTGGGTGGATGACTTAATGTTTATCAGGCTATCACAGGTCTAAAACAGTAAACTTGTCATTATTACTATAGCTCATAAACAGTAGAAAAGGAAAACTAAGGTGTGTGAGCATTTTAAAAGCTTCACTGGCAGTAAGACTGACAATGGCTTCAAAGAACTTCTCAATGCTGGCCTTTTTTTCTCTCTCTCTTCCCGTCGTTCATAAATATGTATAAACCTTACCAAGGAAGGGAAAAAACAGGTTCCTTTCCGGGACTGGGAGACATTGTTGAGAAGTGTTGATTGATCGATTACATCATAGAATCCTGGACCTGGATTTTCATTCTGGGAAGGAACACAGTACATAATCATGACAGGGCAGACAGAGTCTGCTGCAACAGGGTTTATTTTTGCCAGTGCTCAGGAAATTGTTCATTTGTTTAGGAAAAAAATATTAACTGCTTAATAAAAAAAAGTATTGCATATAAAATAATGTAAAACAATTATCAATAGTATACAGCAGAGGTTTTCAACCTTTTTGAGTACATGGCTCCCTTGACCAACCATATTCTTTCTGCGGCACCCCTGTGGGACTTAGGAGCCCGGTTATGTCACCTGTTGCCTGCAGAGTGGGCAGCCTCTCACCGTTTTGTGAACACTCTCCCTAGTGGAGAGTTCCCTCAGCCTCTCTCCTCTCCACTCTCCTTAGGAGTCCTCTGGGCAGCCACCCCTGGTCTCTGAGCTGAGAGGTTCCTCCTCACACTGCCCCACAGGGGCCTGGGGCTTGTCTGCCCAGTCAAGGGCTAGTGGACTGCCTGGCTGGGCTCCCTCGCCCACTTGCTTACTTACTCTGAGGCCGCCTCAGTTCCTGGCAACCAGCACCCCCTGGCCAGCCCCAGAGGCACCATTTGCCTGCGGAGCTAGTAGCCAGGGCTGCTGCAACAAACAGCTGTGCAAGCCTTTGGGAGGCAGAAACGTGAGAGGGCGTCAGAGGAGAAAGGGACAGAGGGACACCCCTTACCATCATTCAAGTCACCCCAGGGTGCCACGGCACACTGGTTGAAAACCACTGGTATACAGATGAAACCAGCAAATGCTTGAAACAAATAATGGTATGTTTTAAGCCTTGGTGATTGATGAAATTAGAGTGGAAGTACTAGAGCAATTCCCAAGATGGGCAAGTCTAGTGGACTTTCAACTTTGCATGGTTTTGTAGGCATTCTGAAAAGCCCTAGAATATGGCGTCTGATTGTTTTTAAGCATCTGTGTTTACACATCACATTCACCAAGTGTATACTCTATGTACCTGTGTACACAAATATTTGGGCTGAAGGGTAGGCAGTAGCAGCAGCCCCTGTCTGAGGTTTTTTAGTCAGGCAGTATAAATAAATAACAAATAGACGTTTATTCTAAGCCCCCAGCTTTTCCTTCTCTGTTGCCATGTGGCCTCTTCTGGGCCCCCTAATCTGTCTTGCTGCCTCAGGTGTGGTGGAGGATCACCAGCATTAAAAGTAAGGTTTGGCTGCCCGTCTAGTTGGCTTCTGGCAGTGGAACTGGGACAGGACAGAGGCCACCATGTCCTTTGCCTCAAGCAGCATGTTTTGGGTCTGCCGTGAAGTAGATGTCCTCTCCAAGATGGTGCCTGCATTCACACATAAGAGATAAAAGAGATATGACAGGCACCACCTATCTGCACTTTCCAGAAAACAGCTGAGGACATTTTTCTTCTGACAAGGTTTCCCAGGTCTCTTTTGTTTTACATGTATGAGCTGTTTCTTTGTGTTTACATGTTATTGTTTATTATACATTATTGTACATTGCCTTGAAACAATGGTATAGAAGGTGATAAATAAATGAA
The DNA here is from genome assembly GCF_009819535.1 of Lacerta agilis. Lineage (NCBI taxonomy): Eukaryota > Metazoa > Chordata > Lepidosauria > Squamata > Lacertidae > Lacerta > Lacerta agilis. The sequence continues at coordinate 59,624,836 of NC_046319.1, forward strand.
TAATAATAATAATAATAATAATAATAATAATAATAATAATAATAATAATCAGGACATAATTTGAAGACAAATGAGGCTTTTAACCATAGGTCAACGCACCAAATATATGTAGGTTTAATCCACTGCTTTAAGTCAGTGAATTGGTGGATCTTTCTTGAATCAGGCCCTACTTAGGAATCTGACGTGCACTTAAAGTGTCAAAGTGAGGGCATGCATTGTTCCTCCACGCAGCAGAGGAGGGAATATGTGCGACATGTGTGTCACCTCATGGGTGGAGAAGCACACAATGGCATTATAATGTGGATTCAGCACTTACCCTCCCATACGCTAAGCCTCTGAAATGTTTTGCTGGTTTTTGTCAATTGTCACTGTACACTAAGAAGCCTCTTCTTTGCTTGTTTCAAAATCAAAATAATCTCATTTTAATGGGGAGTCTCAAGTTGCATGGCAAAACGGGTCGAAAATGGAGGATTAAGTTTCCCTGGTGTCTGCTCAGCAACATACAGAGACCTGGGGAGCTCAAATCCATTGCATGTCTAATCCCACCTGTACATCTGATTTGGCCTGAATTATTTCAGCATGTGGGCAGAGTGTATTATTTCAAAGTGCCGCACCCCTCCCTGACTCAACTCTCCTTCCAGAACCACTTTTCATTCATTCCAGAAGTAAGTACTGGGTGGTTTTTTTTTCTATTTATAGAATGAAATAAAGCAAAAATGAGCCCGCTGTCTTAAGACGCCACTTTCAATCTGCAATGGATGACAAACAGGGCTTTGTTAGAAGCTGAGTTTATCCCTGATAGGCCAGAGCTGGTGGTTTGGGGTCAAGCAAGACAGTGAAGTTGTCAAGCAGAGTCTTAAAGTGGAGTGGGGAAAATTTTCTGCGGGGCAGATTCTGAGCTCCCGTACTGGGCCACTTTAGCATGCCATCCGTCAATCACCTGACATCACCATGAACTTTGCAGAGAACCCGGAGTTCAATCCGCACTGCAGAGGAAGATCCCAACCAATTAAAATAGGCCTTGAAGTTGGCTCCAACCAGCTGGTAAGTCCAACCCCCACTTGAATAAGCTACAATCTAGGCATTTAAAGGCTCCTTGTTATTCCTTTGCAGCCATATAATTATTTGCCCCACACCTCTGGGACAGGTGAGCGTTGTTCAGGGAGAATGGCCTTGCAGGTCAAATTAGGCCCCCTACTGGGACTAATATTAGTTTGAAACAGTTAAGTAAGGGCTTGAAATGAACATACTCGGACTCTTAGATCCTTATCTGATGCCCTTCTCTGGGTCCCTTCTTTTGAGGGCAGGTTGGAGGGTGATGACAAGGGAGAGGGCCTTTTGCTCACTGCCTGTGGAACACTCTCCCCAGTGAGGCTCCTTCTCTGCCTGGCTCCTTCACTGACGTCTTTTTGGTGCCAGTAAAAGTGTACCTTTCCCCCAGGTTTTTAATGAACTGGGATGGTGAAGATTTTTTTTTTTTTAAGTTAGAGTGCTTCCCAAGCTCCCTGTTGCTATGGAGTGGGGTGTTTGAATGATGTTGATGTATGTAAGTGAAGGTAGGTATCAGCATGGCAAGAAGCTTAGCAAGGGCAGCAGGTCAGGCAGAGAGATGCCGTGGCATCTTCTCATCAGCTCAGCATCTATAGCCTAACACAGTGAAGCACATCCAGCTGCTGTTGCTTAGCTCTGTGGGACTGCTCTGGGTCACAGCCACAGTGGGGTGGAGATGCCTGGCCCCTTCAAGGGCACTGCTCTCCAGGAGCTCAGCACAGCCTTGGCAAGCCTTAGGACACCTCCGGAGCATTCTTCCTGGTTTGCTTGCACAATGTTTACTCGGAGGTTATAATACTGTGTCCACTCTTTATTGAGTGTTCATTCTGATTTGTATGTTGGGAGGTTATATGACAATGAGCATTCATCCTGATTTGCTTGTGGGATGCTTATAAGTCTACGCGATAATCTTTGTTCATCCCACACTTACCAGTGCATTTATAGTACACTTTCCAAACCACAAATAGTCCTGGGTTTGTTTGCTTTTTAGTAGATTTGTTGCACTACAGTGCCAGAGTGCTTTAATCCACATTAAGTACACAAACCCAAATTTACATTATACGCTTGAATCCCTCCTGGAAAATATTGGCAGTCTGGACTGGAGGCACCCATAGTTTGCCTTACTGTCATGCAAACCAACCCACTGACTTATTATCTTTCGTTGCTCACCCAATGCCCTGCAGCAAAAAGTCTACTCCATGGGTGGGCAAACTAAGGCCCAGTTTGCCCAATCACCTTCTAAATCCAGCCCGTGGACAGTCCGGGAATCAGCGTGTTTTTACATGAGTAGAATGTGTGCTTTTATTTAAAATGCATCTCTGGGTTATTTGTGGGGCATAGGAATTCGTTCATATATTTTTTTCAAAGTATAGTCCGGGCCCCCACAAGGTCTGAGGGACAGTGGACTGGCCCCCTGCTGAAAAAGTTTGTTGACCCCTGGTCTACTCCATGCTTTCCAGCAGCTACTGACTTTTCTACACCACTTTGGCTTTCTTGCAAAAGTCCCCAAAAGGGGTGGGATGCATGCAACACTCCCCCTTACATGTGAAGAAGCAAATGTTCTCTAGGGATAATCAAGAGTATGCCAAATCCTTTGTATTCCTTGTGGCTTGGCTCATTGCCTTCTGGAGTTATGAAGGGGGAAATTCTCAGGAAGAGAAAGGAGCATACTGTGAAGACGGTTCAAGTGCTGCCCCTTCTGTTCTTCTATTCTGAGAACTTAGCAACAGGTTGGCTTGACAGTGGCATGGAAGATAAATTTGTACAGATGAGATGCTTGTTATGTATTGGCGATTGGAAGGGAGGTCTGAGAGGTAGCATAGTTCTCGATGGGGAAGGGAGAAAAGGGAGAAACGGAGAGCAGTTTGGGTCCCGGGCAGTAGCTGGAGGAAGATTGTGCAGGACCCAGGAGGAAAGCGAGAGGGTCTGTTGCTAACACCAGCAGTTGACCAAAGGCACAACAGGAGCCTCCATGTTGCACATTGTGGATACTGGACCTCCCTGTCAGGGGATTAATACTGCAAACAAGCTACTCAGCTATTGCAAACAGGTTCTTGGAAACATTTCTTTCCCAAACCTTTTCGGATTTTCCACAGAAAGGATAAATCTAGATTAAATTGTGGGCAGGGAGAGGGAGATTTAAAAAACCTAACATTTTGATGCTGATGTTGTGTGGACACTGCCAAAAATTTCATGCATGTCATTAGTAGTACCGATCCTACAATAAACACCTGCCTGGAAGCATGCTTAGCCCTAAGAGGGCCAATAAGAACCATGATGGCATGAGATGTGACTCTCTCTCTCTCTCTTTTTTAAAGTAAATCTCTATGGGAGCAAGTGGTGTGAAAATGTGCATTTCCAAAAAGCAAACGGGCTAAAAGGTGTCATTTGACACTTACTCCATACTGTATATTGTTTTTCCTTGAACCAAAACGCCCCTGAAGGATTTAGCACTCCCCATCTATGAAGTTCTGCTTCCGCCTACTGGTCAAAGTGGGTCATAACAGAGAGATGCAAATTTCCCTTTTCAGTGTTGCACCCCAAGGCCTTTACATAGGATCATTTCATCTCCCAGAATCCTGTATGTTGTGATTTTCTGATGTTCCAGGTTTCTTTTTTGTCCTGCTTTTGTTGCACTCAGCCATTAAGCTCACTATATGGCCTTGGATCAGTCACTGTCTCTCGCCCTTACCTACTTCGCAGGGTTAATGTGAGGATAAACTAAGGAGAGGGAGAACCATGTATGACTCCTTGAGTTCTTTGGAGGAAATGTAAAATATAGATGGAATAATAAATAGATGGTATAGTAGGGTTGCTATATTTCAAGAAGTTGTTTCCAACAGCCGATTCCCGGCTATGTCCAGGAAATTCCAGGCGTATGGCGACCCTATAGTATAGGTAGGCCTAGAGACACCATGTGGCTTACATGGGCTGGATTAACTAATTTGGTGCATTTGAACCCACCCAGATGAACTCCCTGGTTCTGCCCTACTAAGAAAAAAAACAGGTGAACAGACTTAGGAAAATATGTTTTCTCACCTCAGAATACTGAAATCTCTTGGTCTGAGAGTTAAAGCCCTTTCGTTCGGAATTGGAGATCACTGTGGTTTGGAATTTGAAAGGAATGGAACAGCTCAGGCCTAGAAAAAGAAGTCAATAAAAAATCATGCAACACAAATGCAGAGAGAAATAGTGACTAGAGACAGTTGATAGTAATAGAAAAGGAACAATCAAAAATGCCTTTACAAGTGTGGCTACTGGTGGGCACATGCTACTGGTGGGCACTGCCAGTGGCAAAAGGAGACAGAGCAATGGATATAAATAGTATCTTTGTACAGACACTCACACACCCCTCTCTGTCCCCCATCCAGGCAAGCAAGAGGCATCATGAGTTCAAGGAATCATTCCAGCCAGGCTGAAGCAGGGCCAATGAGGGGTATGGCCTTTCAAGTAGGGGTGTGGCCTGTGGGTGTAGGTGTGGCCTATAGAGTAGGGGTGTGGCCTGTGGAGAGTTCTGAGGGCCAGGTAGAGAGGACTGGAGGGCCACATTTGATCACCAGGCCTGAGATTCTCTACCTCTGACAAAGAACGTCTTCCAAGATTGCAACTCCCCTTCGTGATTCCTACCATCACACCTTTAGAAGATATCTGAGGTCAGCCCTGTATAGGGAAGCTTTTTAATGTGTAATGCTTTATTATGTTTTTCTGTATGTTGGAAGCTGCCCAGAGTGGCTGGGGCAACCCAGTCAGATGGGTGGGGTACAAATAAAATCATCATCATCTTCATTCATGGTTCAGGCTCCATCCAATACCTTTAGCCTCAAGTACAGGGGAGATAGTCCTTTTGCTTTTTCTATTCAGCTGATACGTATCAAAGGTGTTGTCCATGTCATACCACTACTGCAAGCTAGGTGACTTCCCTTCTCATCAGCTTTGCCATCTTGTTTCTGAAACATTAGCATATACATTCGAATCAAGATTTTTCTAGGCATTTAAAACTAAATAATATGACATAACCAAAAGAGAATTTGTGGTACTTACAGATAGAGTTGCAACACTGGTTACTTGACTGATCAATTATTGTTAATTAAGAAAAATATTGGTACTATTGATAGCCTAATCCTCCATGAATTTGTCGAATAATCTTTTAAAGCTATGCAGGATGGTGGCCATCACTTATCACTCTGGGGAGCGAATTCCATGCTTTATAACTACACACTGTTACTTTGTGAAGATCTTTTATTTGTCTGTCCTGAATCCATGGGCATATCAAGGGGGTATATGTGGTTCTCCAACTCCTCCTTTGGTCCTCACAACAACCTTTGAAGCTGAGAGACAGTGACTGGCCCAGGATCACCTAGCGAGCTTCATGGCAAGTGTTGATTTGAATCCCTGGTCTCCCAGGTCCTAGTCTGACGCTCTAACCACAATGACACACTGGTTTTCAACAGACAAAAACACTTAAGGAAGTGCAAAGCAAGGCCAGCAAGGGATGTGACTGAGGAGTATGGCCTGAGCAGAGGCCTAAGGACCAGGTAGAGAGCTTGGAGGGCCACATTTGGGTTTCCCTGGCTCTGGGCTGGTGAATTGTGCAGTACCCTCTGACACATCTAGCCCACCACACTTCCAGGCCAGAGCAACAAGGAGGTTACTGTTTTGTGTGACACCCAACCAGATCCGACAGCCTGGAATGTAACTTGTTATGCAGTGGCACAATAAATACATTTTTTGTTTTTTTAAAAGCCCCAATGCATCGTCTGCGTGGACTGACTCATTCCTAAAGGCAAAGCACTGCAGACTGGGACCTGTTACTCCTTACCTGGCTGGCTCTCAGGGGAGAATCCTGGGGAAGTTTACAATCTGTTGCCTAGGCAACTGCAAAGCCCAGTCTGTTTTTCTCCTCCAGTCGTTTTGCCTGTCACTTTTGGTGGCTTAAAAGTAAGCCAATCACAGATAGGTTCTCTGGAGCTGCCTTTTCTTCCAGAAGCTGAATGGAAACCAAGAGTAAACCAATGGCACATGAGCACTTTGACTGCATCCGCCTTTGCTTAAGGTGGTCAAGGAAGCTTGGCAGCATCTTTTAAAAATATGTCTTTCCAAGTGCAAAACGCTGAGGTTAAATGCTCAGAGCTCTGCCTGACTGCCATTTTAAATTTAACTTTTCTCGCTTCTTACTGGTGCTGTCATGTTTCTTGCCTCAGTTTGTTGTTAACCTGGTTGTGGGGGGAGTTTACCCCCAACTTCTGCCCCAGAACTGAGTCATTGCCTAGTTGGAACAGAACTGGTAGGAGTAAAATAATCTCAGGTCCTGCCATGGCTGAGCTTTCCTCTCTCTGCCTCCCAACAGGGTGATGTAGCATCAGCTGCCCTGTGGGAAGGATCCCGATGTGCATTTATTATTATCACATTGTTTTTCAAGGTTTTTAAGTGATTGTATATTACATGTTACATTTATCACAGTGTGTGATAAAACTCATTTTACTTATTTTATTTCATAAGATGTATATACGCCTTGTTTTGTCACCTCTTCCCCCCAAACCCTGAGACAATGAGCCCAGCCACCTTTTATTCACAGTCGCATAAGCACTACACTACAGCATGGCCTGCACCCAATGTTGTTTTTGTACAATCTTGTTTGTCCTCAGTAACCAAAATTATATTATCAACATATACAAGCAGAAAAGTCGTTTTCCTTCATTTGTAAGGAATCATACAAAACAAAGTGGCACTAATAAAGAAACGTTCCAGTGTGGCAACAGAAAGCAAACTAAACATGCTTTTGCAGTTGATCAAAACTATCCAGCAATATCAAGTTATAGGAAAACTGGTGCTATTAACAGTAATCCTTCTGGTTGGTTAATTGGTTTGGCAACTTCCAGGCACATGATGTGTGATGCTAATTATTTCCCCCAAGAGTTAAATGATAACTGATCAGAGGCAGCTACCGGAGAGCTATGAGATTCAGGTGATGGTCAGATGACTTGTCAATCCCAGCAGGTATATAAGAGGGTCAGATGACTTGTCAATCCCAGCAGGTATATAAGAGGACGACCCGGGTCAGATGACTTGTCAATCCCAGCAGGTATATAAGAGGGTCAGATGACTTGTTAATCCCAGCAGGTATATAAGAGGACGACCCGGCCTGCGGCCTGCCCCATCGCTTTCTATTCCTGTACATTGTCACCCACGGAGCACAACTATGCTCAAATTGACAAAGAGGCATGTGCCATTCCCTCTGATGCAGATCTGATATATATATATATATATAGGGGGTGGGGATGGGGTGGGTTTGCACATGTTCCCATCAAGCTGTGTGTGGGAATTATCCCTCCGTGTGTGGTGCTGTCAGGAGGGGGTCGTGCAAATGCTGCGCGTTGTGCAGAATGGAAATATTTAGGTGCGATGTTCTATCCGTGGATGCAGCTTGCAGAGGGGAAATTTGAGAGGGCGAGGGAGCATGGGTCCGCTGTGGGGAGCGGAGCGCATTTCTTGCACACAGGTGCCTGCCTGCAGAAGGGATTTGTGCTGCGAAGCTGTTGTGGAAAATGCCTATGTGGTTGTGTTGACAGGTGTGCAAAGGAGGAGTGGCTAAAGTGTCTATATGGCCTTTCCAAAGGCCAGGTTGTGCAGTCAGCTGGGGCCTGTAAAAAGCCAGGCCGGGAGCCACCTTAAGTTGAGGCTGCATAGGCCTTGTGGTGCATGTGATTCAGATTCTATTCAGTTGAACCTCTGGTTACAAAGTTGGCATTTTTTTTTAGCAATGCCCCCCTAGTGAGCCTTCTTTTGTTCACTTCTTTTTATTTCGAGGCAGTGCACACCTATGTTTGTGGAACTGCAAACCTTTCCAGTCATGTGTTACTTCAATCAAATCCCACATATGAATGTGGGGAAAGATGATGGTGTGTAGCCTGGTGTAAATTAATTTGTAGCCTGGGGGGATTACCATGGCGTGGACTGTCCCTGAGAATCGTAGACTGTCCCTGGGACAGGTGAGGGTGCTGATCCCTTATTTTCAAATCCGAAACTTGACAGCTATGATCAGGCTGGTTTCTCAAAAGTAATAATATTGCATTTATTAATCACTTTCTACAAAAAAAAACAAGTCTCAAAGCGATTTACAAATATATAAAATACCAAATGGCTTGTCAGTGGTTTAAAACCAAATACATAAAATAAAAAAAATAGAACAAAAGAATGCTTTGAGAAGTGATGCCTCCGAGTGAGGAGGCAAAGGACTCAAGGATTGTTGTTGTTGTTCCCAACGGTGGCCATTAGGGGCCTCCTCACAAACAAGAACGTACAGTATTGCACACTTCAAGCAAGCTTAACCGGTCGCTTTAAGAATGCCGTATTACACAAGCCAATGGCTTGCCAGATCGGGGTTTCCGGTGAGTGTGAGTGGCAGTGTCCAGATCAAATAGGATGCTTGTTTTTTGAGGAGCGAAGCCCCGCCCTGCGTTCCAAGCGCTCCATCAGCTGCGGGGAAAGAAACATTCCGAGGGCTTTTGGTGCTCCGCTTTCTGGCTGCGAAGGCTAGATAACACATACACCCACCTCGGAACGGAGACAAGGTGAGTGTTTCGGGGTGCTTTGTAAAGGGAAATGGGGTTTTGGCATGGATTTAGAAATGAATGCACTTGAAATAATTTGTTTTTCCTGGATGTTTGCAGTCTTACTTAATAATTCAGTCGTGCTTTCACTGTTAAATGCTACTATAAAAAACGAACAAACGAATGAATTTATAGATAATCGAAGCTATCTTTCGTTTGCTTATTAGTAGCCTTCAAGCTTTTGATGAACGGAGAAGTTAAAATGTGACGTTTCATTAACCAGGAAGTAAGAGGGAGGAAAACTTGCTTTTAATTCTACCTGCTTATTCTCCCTCTTTTATTCCCTTTTATTCGGTCTTTTTTTGGTGGGGGGGGGGGAGAAGTTTGCACATCCTAAATATTCACATAAAGGCCAATTCCACAGGGACAAGTGATGTTAAGTCTGTCACAGTGGAAAGCCATCCAGAGTGTCTTGTGGTGCCTTTTGAAAGACGAACTGATTGATTGTGGCTTTCATGATCCGGAGGCCCAGAGCGCTCACTTCATGCAATGCGTTAAGTGGTCGGTCCAGTAAGTGCGCAGGTATACATAATATATCTGCCATTAAATACAGGGCAGGGGGCAGGAGAAGAAAAATGTTGTATTTTTATGTAGACTGGGGTTAAAACGCCCAACAGTGTAAAAGAGAACTGTGTGAGTTGCCATGCTGCACAAAAATGAATACAGTACCAGACCCAGTCACAGGTAGGTATATGAATAAATATTGAGCACTACTGTATTAGTTAGTCCCTGTGTTTCAAAAGTTTGGCACCAACTTGAATTGCATGCACACCATACATGTAAGGCCACACACACACACCCAAATCCTGAGAACAGAAGAGTTGCCGTGAAAGCTGGGGCGGGAGAGAGGATTATATTTGGTATATTACTTAGTGCATTATATTTATCTGGATGTGAACTTGGATCAATGCCTAAATCAGTTATTTGCTCTATAGAGATTAGTGGACTTTAGAATTCAGAACTGGGGATAGACTGTAGGCAAGGAATTCTGCCACGTTGGTGTTTCAAGTAGGGGAATCATATTGAGAAACCAGCTGCCAATTGCAAATAATAGACAAGTTGTAAGTCACCTTGGAGCATTCCCTGTTTGCTAAATACAAGTAAAAAAAACATAAAAACATGCTAAATTAGATCACTCCCTAGGGCTTGTGGGAGGGATCTGTGGTTCTTCAGATATTGTTAGTACTCAAACTCCCATCACCCAATGGTCATTGGCAATGTTGGCTGAGGCTGATGGAAGTTGGAGTACTAACAATATCTGGTCATCAGTGTGTTTCTTTCTGGAGTAAACTTTGCCCTCTTCCCCCCCCCCCCCCATCCACTTATTATTTTTGTTTGCGTTGTTGTTGTTTGTTTCTGTGTAGGAAGCAGAGCAACAACGGACAAGATACCTGGTCCCACCCCATCATGGCTCCTCTGTAGTGGCAAAATGCTGAGGAAAAAGATGGATCCAGTTGTTCCCTGGTCCGTTTAAAGCACTGCTGTAGTTATAACTAAGCAAGAAGCAAACTGATAAAGGAATGCATAAGTAAACCAAAATGGAGAGAGCAAATGGCCCTGGTCTACAGCTCCAGCCGCTTGCAACGTTGTCTGTACCACAGCTGGCTCATGAGGATTCCTTCTCTTACAAGGTAAAGTTATTTTCCATCCTAGATTATTATCGAGGTTGCTGCAGGACAAAGGTGCAAGTAAAGAGACTTGTTTTGTTTTGAAAGAAGTAATGAGAGTGAGTTGCTGGACATTTACAATGAAATCCTTCTTACCCAGCCTCCAGTTTTCTCAAGGTTTTTTGAGAAAGATCATAATATTTACCAAAATGTCTACCAAATACTTTATTTATTCAATAACGCAAAGGTTTCCAGGTTGGCAAACACACAAAAAGTTTAACACCCTCACAGCTATTAATTTCAATTTCAGTTTCTATTCATTTTTTAAATGGATATTTAATATTTAAAACTGAAAGGAAAGTCAGTGTGGAAGAAGCGAAAAAGAATCATGTCAAAGGTATCTTTTTTGGAGATGCCACCAATGGCATGTGAGGCGTTCTGATAGAGCAATGCTCCACCTGTTATTAACCCAATTTTATCCCATTTTTTTCTTTTATTGAAGGATATATTAATGCCATCATCTTCTTAATGCCATCATCATCACAGAAGGTGTTTTTGGAGGGGATATATTAATTGAAAATGTCTAGTAAACCAATGCCTAGTAAACCAGATTGGTAGCTGGGTTGCTGTTGAGGGTATATGGCGAGCCAACATGACAGTGATGGTGGATTAAGGATTGGAGTGATCATTCTGCGATATTATGGCATTGGACAAAGCTGTATTTAACTTTTGAATAAATGTGTTGTAATAATAATAATAATTAATAATAAATAGCCAAGCCTGCAGAAAAAAATACTTTGATTTATTACATATTTTCCCCATTGCAAGTGGTTAGTGTAATGTTTTCAGGACAGATAGACAAAAGAAAGTGCTTCTTTACATAGTGCATAGATAAACCATGGAATTCATTTCCCTAAGAGGTAGAGATGGTCACCAACTTGGATGGCTTTACAAAAGGATTAGCCTTCATGGAGACAAAGACTGTCAGTAGCTACTAACCCTCTTGGCTATGTTCTGCTTCCACGATTGTAAGCGATATGCTTTCGTTTACCAGTTGCTGGAAACGGCAGGAGGGGGGAGTGTAGTTATATTCAGATCTCCTGCTGGGCTTCCTGTTGGCCACTGTGAGAACAGGGCAAGCCTGCTGAGAGGTTTAGAAAGTTTGTAGGCATTATAATTTGTTTTAGTCTGTTTTAAAGGTAAAGGGACCCCTGACCATCAGGTCCAATCGTGTCCGACTCTGGGGTTGCGGCGCTCATCTCGCTCTATAGGCCGAGGGAGCCGGCGTTTGTCTGCAGACAGCTTCCGGGTCATGTGGCCAGCATGACAAAGCCGCTTCTGGCGAACCAGAGCAGAGCACGGAAACACTGTTTACCTTCCCGCTGGAGCGGTCCCTATTTATCTACTTGCACTTTGACGTGCTTTTGAACTGCTAGGTGGGCTGGGACTGAGCAACGGGAGCTCACCCCGTGGCAGGGATTCGAACCACCGACCTTCTGATCAGCAAGCCCTAGGCTCCGTGGTTTAACCCACAGGGCCACCTGGGTCCCTTAGTCTGTTTTACTACAGTTTTAACCATCTGTAAAGATTCTAGATAGGTTGGTACTTTGACCTGACCACCAGAGCTCTTAATTACTGTATTTTTCCATGTATGAGACGCCCCCTATTTTGGGGGGCTCCAAATTAAGAAAACACCCCTCAGCACTACCCGTGTATAAGAGGAGCCCCAATTTTAAACCTATTTTTTTGATATATATTTTTTAAAAAACCTAGTCATATACACAGAAAAATACGGTATGTTCCTCCTCTAAGCCAGTGTTTTTCAACCTTTTTTGGGCAAAGGCACACTTGTTTCATGAAAAAAATCACGAGGCACACCACCATTAGAAAATGTTAAAAAAATTAACTCTGTGCCTATATTGACTATATATAAAGTAATTTTTCAATTTTTCCCACGGCACACCAGGCAACATCTCGCGGCACACTAGTGTGCCACGGAACAGTGGTTGAAAAACACTGCTCTAAGCGGCTCAGAGCGACAAACAAGCTTCTCTCTGCCATTTTATCCTCACAACAACCCTGTTTTGTCAGTTCCTCTTGTCCTCCAAGGGCCATCCAGGGGGCTTCAAGGCAAAATGGGGGTTTGAACCTGGGTCTCCCTGGACTTAGCTCAGCACTCTTAACCACTACACCACTTCATTTCTTTCCGTGAAGAAGGTTCCTAAATTGGTCTCAGTTAAGCTGTGCTTAAATTTTTTTAATTTAGTGCTTTTAAAATGGTGTGGTGAATGCCAGTTGGGGTTAGTTTCTGCTTTGGCACCGCTGCCTTGCATTCGAGAGCTGCTTGGAAATGAGCAGAGGGTTCAGTGCAGGGAGGGAAGAAGTTTCCTCTTCTATTGTTGCATGAGCTGGCTAAGAAACCAGCAAAATCTGCTATATTTATGGAAGCCAGAGTAAGTTGCCACTTGGGCTGCTGCTGCTGCTGCTGCTGCTGTCATTCCATTCTTGGGTCTTAGGGGGAGGCCCTCAGGCCTGTTCATCAGCTCAGTTGATAGCTCAGTTGGTTAGAGTGTGGTTCTGATAATGCCAAGGTTGCAGGTTCAGTTCCCGTATGGGACAGCTGCATATTCCTCCATTGCAAGGTTTTGGACTAGATGATCCTCAGGGCCCCTTCCAAATCTATGATTCTATGTTCTATGCTGCATCACATTTTTGATGTGCAGTGCATGATGGTGATGATGAATTCTTCATATTATATTTTTATATCCCACCTTTCTCCAAAGTTGGGATTCAAGGCAATTTCCAACACTTAAAACATCATTATAAAAAGTTACGGTATTTAAAAACAGAGATTTTGCAAAGAAAGCTAAACAACTTTGCCCAAAAAAGCTCAATAATCCTATGTAAATTTGGGCTGAGTACAAACCATACATTTAAAACACACACACACACACACACACAGTGGAAAAAAAGAAACTTGGGGGCTGTGACTTGTTAAGGGTGCTGCAATTTGTAGCTCTGTTGGGATTAGTTCTTAGGATTTGGGGTGGGGGAAGTCATGCATTTTAAATGTATGATGTGTACACAGCCTTAGATTCATTTTTTTAAGGTCCTAAATGTAATAGTATCTGATTTAATATATAATGTCTGAGTTGCTTTTTATCTTTTAGTTACATGCATAGGCTAAATAAATATACATAGATTTTGTGTTTACACACATGATTATATGCTTCCTAGGGATAGTCACATTAAAAAAAAAAAACCTTAATCACATCTTTGAAAGAGCACAGCTTGATGGGTATTGTATCCCTTCATTTTGTTACTAATTAACTTTTCTGAAACAATGCACAGGATTTTTTCCCCCGTGGAGAAAAAAACATCACAGAGAAATTTGTACCCGACATGACTGTTGGAGGGGAGGCTGTGACTTGGTGTGACATGAGCTTTCTGCCTGCTCCACAGTGTCCTAAGCCAGACAAAAGCACATGACAGTGTATGGATATTACCTTAATGTACTACTGACAGACAATACAAAGAAATTTAGCATTCCAGTGTTGCATGCTCCTGTTTAGTGTGCCAGTGTTGCATGCTTCTGTTCCCTGCAGTGCTGTCCAGTGTGCTTCACCAGTCTCTGGCTTAAGCCCCCCTTGTAAGAACATAAGAAGACCCTGCCAGTTCAGGCCAGTGGCCCACCTAGTCCAGCATCCTGTTCTTAAAGTGGCCACCTGAGTGCCTTTGGACTCTCCCCTCTGTTGTGTCTAGCAATTGGTAAGCAGAGGCTTGTTGCCTACAACAGTGGAGGTAGACCATATCCATAAGGATTAGTAGCCATTGATATTTTTCTCCATGGATATGTCTAATCCTTTTTTAAACCCATCCAAGTTGGTGGCTACCTCTTGTGGGAATGAATTCCATAATGATACACTTTGTGAAAAAGATGTACATTTCTTTTTGTCCATTCTGAATCTTCCAATATGCAGCTTCATTTGATGTGTCCACGAGTTCTAGTGTTAAAGGTAAAGGTACCCCTGACCATTAGGTCCAGTCGCGGACGACTCTGGAGTTGCGTGCTCATCTCGCTCTATTGGCTGAGTGAACCGACGTTTGTCTGCAGACAGCTTTCTAGGTCATGTGACCAGCATGACTAAGCCGCTTCTGGCGAACCAGAGCAGCGCATGGAAATGCTGTTTATCTTCCCGCTGGAGTGGTACCTATTTATCTACTTGCACTTGACATGCTTTTGAACTGCTAGGTGGGCAGGAGCTGGGACTGAACAACAGGAGCTCACCCCCCCTCGCAGGGATTTGAACTGCCGACCTTCCAATCGGCAAGCCCTGGGCTCTGTGGTTTAGACCGCAGCTTTCACCATGCCATGCCTAATTTTATACAGTTCTGTCATGTCTCCTCTTATTCGCCTTTCCTCCAAGCTACAAAGCCCAAAAGGCTGCAACCTTTCTCACAGGGAAGTCGCTCCATCCCCTTTATCATTTTGGTTGCCCTGCTCTGAACCTTTTCCAACTATACAAAATATCATTTTTGAGGCACCCACTATGGAATACACTTGGTGTACAGTGTTGAATTGTGTAACTCAGTGTTCCCCCCAACCTTGGGCCTCCAGCTATTTTTGGCCTACAAATCCCATCATCCCTGGCCACTGGCCTTGCTAGCTAGGGATGATGGGAGCTGTAGTCCAAAAACAGCTGGAGGCTTGTCAGGTCTTCAAAATAATTTCAAGTTAAAGGTCTGTATTAGTTTGAAAAGAACATTTAAACCACACTAAGGCTGCTGTCTGCTTAAAACAGCATAATCCTGTGCATGTCTACTCAGAGGTAAGTCCTATGGAGTCCAGTGGGGCTTACTCCCAGGTAAGGGGTATAGAACTTCAGCCTAACTGTGCAGTCCTAAGATTGGCCCACAGGAAAACTGAAGGCAGTACATTTGCCGTATCCACCACCTTGCTGGACTCTAGCCCACATGATGGAAGTGAGGAGCGCTCTTGTGCTTCTTTCCCTTTAGCCAATGAGAGGGAAATAAAAAGGATTGAGCTAAATAAAAAGAAGGGAAAGGGATTGGGCTAAATAGCTCCAGGGCTAGTGTAATTTATTGTCCAGCTCAGGGGGAAAGGGATTGTGGGAAGGACTAGTAGGTTGGAGAGAACCCGTTGCTGTGATTGGTGGCTGAATTTGCTGCCCTTTGGCACAGTGTTGTGATGGTGGTGTAAGCCACCTTGGCAGAATTTGAGTTTGTCTGACTATTTACATTGAAACTGCCCTAAGGCTGCAGACTGATATCTACTTACATCACGGACATGTACATGTCGACTCTAGTCTGTATGTACAGGTGGGGTAGAAAGCTAAGATCTGCATATTTCCTTTTTCCTTGCAGGAAAACCTGATTGGTGCCCTGCTGGCTATTTTTGGACACCTCATCATCAGCATCGCACTCAACCTCCAGGTGAGCAGTGGGGGAAACGAGAGCAAAAAGATTTCAGAGCAAATCTCAGCAGCCAAAAAAAAAAAAAATGCCACTGTGACTTCTTGTTGCCCTTCTTCCTTCTCTCTCTAGAAATACAGCCATATCCGGCTGGTGGGTTGCAAAGACCACCGGGCCTACTTCAAGACCAAGACATGGTGGTGTGGCCTGTTCCTGCTGTTCCTGGGGGAGCTGGGGGTCTTCTCTGCCTATGCCTTTGCACCCCTTTCCCTGATTGTGCCCCTTGGTGCCGTGTCTGTTATAGGTAAACATATCTTCACACAAGTTTGTCTTATTTAAGAAGCTTATAGGGGAAGGGGAAGTGGGACACAGAAAGGCGGAGTGTGGCTCTCTTCTTAAATATGTATACATACATTTGTGTGTTGACAATGTAAATGTTTTAATTTTTTGTATCAAACTAGTACTGTATATATTTTATTGAATGACATTGTATACATTGCAGCAGCCTTTGGCTATAAGCAATATACTTGACTGAGTGACATACAGTATGTGTGTGACCTTTCACAAGCCTCCAGCTTGACTTAATGTTTAATCCTTGCCATTTTTCTAGGTGTTCCAATTTATGGGTCTGTTTTTAGAACATTTTATTATATCAGAGGTAGGGAATCTTTTTGGCCTGGTGGGCCAGGTCGCAGCCCAATCAATCTCCTGACATCGTAATGATGTCAGGTGATTGATTGATTGATTGAATGAATGATTGGTTGGTTGCTTGCTTGCTTGCTTGATTGATTGATAGGTGGTTTGTCTTGCCCACCTGCTGAAAATCCCCTGTGTGGTGTTTTCCAAGTAATTGACAGCCACCTGGTGCCAGGCATTTGGAAAGTGCAGTGCAAGGAGATTTGCCAGCCCAGTACTCAAGTCTAGGGCAGACAAAGTTGCTTTCTGCAGGGATGGACTGCAGGGAAACTTGTTTGTGCAACCAATCCAACTGTGTCTCTGCCAGCCCCACACCTGATGTCACATATGATGTCAGCTGTGGGATAGGTGGCCATCGTTTGGGGAACACTGCGTTATGGGCCAAAATAGGACCCAAGTCATGCCAAATTTGTGTTATGGTTACTTTATATATTTATATAGTATTATTTTTTTATTTTTTTATATTTGTTTTATAGCTATCTATATATAGATAGAGTTTATATTTGTACTTATATGTATTCAGTTTGTTGGTGGCTTTGCAAGCTCCCTTTGCAAGGGTTTGCACCCTAAAAGGGAAGCTATATAAATACTCCCTTGTGTTAGTAACTTCCTTCACCTGTCATTATTTTCTCACTTAGCAAGTGCAATCATTGGAATCATATTCATTAAGGAAAAATGGAAGCCGAAAGACTTCTTGAGTAAGTTCTGGATTTTAAAATACCTTTTCAGCTCCGGCGTAGAATGTGGCTTTCTGTGCTGCTTTTCCTTTGCTGCCTCCTCACTCTCTTCTGCATGTGTGTACAAGTTGATGAGAATTGGTTCCTGGCATTCAGTTCCTGGAAGCTCCCGTTGTTCTTGCAAATTGCTTTTTTCTTCTTTCTTGGCTGCTAATTTGTTAGGAACGACCTTGTGAGGGCAGGCTAGCTTTTCATTGTTTCGGAGATGCAGAGCTTAAATTTGTGAGTGTTGCTAGCCCAGCTGCCTGCAAATAGTAGTTCTGTGGCACATTGAGAGGAAAGGGGGAGTTTGCAGGCTCTTCTTTGCCTGGAGGTTGTTCTCCCTTCTGATCAGGGGCTGTGCATAAGCTGGTGGAAGGGAGCCTGACTGGAGCCAGCTGCGGTAGCTAAGGTGGCACAACCTGGACAAGATGGGCATTGAAAATCATGTGGCCATTAAATAAAAAAAGCAA
Source organism: Lacerta agilis (assembly GCF_009819535.1). Classification (NCBI taxonomy): domain Eukaryota; kingdom Metazoa; phylum Chordata; class Lepidosauria; order Squamata; family Lacertidae; genus Lacerta; species Lacerta agilis. The sequence goes on from NC_046319.1 coordinate 59,642,421, forward strand.
TGTTACATTAAGGTGTCCCCTCCCCCTTTCCCTTTTTCAGCTCTAATTATCCTGGGGGGGGGGGGGTTGTTTAAGGTGCATGATGAAAAGCTAGGTCTCTGTGTATGCAGAGGCTTAGAGGGGGCAGAAGGCCAGGCAAGGGGGCACTTGGAGCATCTAGTGGGTTCTGTGCCAGCAGCCCAACGCAGTAAAGCAAATTCAGTCAATGAATACTGCTGGCCAGCCTTACAGGAGGAGGGAGAGACAGGAATATATAAAACTGGACATAAGCATTTTTTGCATAATAGGTTGTGAGCAGGATCAGTTTGAGAAGTGAGAATGTCAGGCACTGCTGGCAGTATTCTTAAATGTTCGGAACCATTCTTATCTAGCTTATTTATATATCTATATCTATTCCTCTCTCTCCATCGCTCTCTATATGTATGAAATTGCTATTTATGACTCTGCATCTATGACTACTGGAGAGACTTGGCATGAATTTTCTTCAGAGTTTTGCACACCGCTACAGGAACCAAGACAGTTTAGCTTTATTTTACTCTAGATTTCACAGATTTTAAGCATTTTTATGGCAAATAGCACAGTACTCGCAAAAAGACTGAGTAGTCTATATACCACTAGCAATCAATAGATCTCAAAGTGGTTTTCATTTAATAAAACCCAAGTGCCTAGGTATACAATAAACACAATTTCAACCATTCTTAAGTAAGAAGAAAATCAAAGTATATAGATATTATGCTGTTTTGTATTTATCACAATAATCATATCCATATAAAATTCGAAGAAATAGAAAAGTGTGAGTGCACATATATATAAATGTCAGAATTGCTATGCAAAGCAAATTCTCAAACTCACAATGTCCATATATCTTAACTATAATCATAGTTTTTATAAAATTGTTATAAAATTATGAAAAACAAATGTGTGTGTGTGTGTGTATAGTTGTTAAACAAAAATAAAGCTCTCAGTAACATTCAACCATCCTCACAATCTCATGCTCACTCCCTTACAAACAGCCATTACACATTTATTTATTTCAGCCATTTATATATCTTGTATTTTTACCTTGTGAACTGCCCTGATGAAGGGTAGTATATAAATCTAAATCTAAATAATAATAATAATAATAATAATAATAATAAACCATTTAAAACCAGGTTTTTCTTTCATAAATCCCTTCCACACACCAGCTAGTAATAATCAAACTCACCAGTCATCAATAACATGGACTAGTCCATGACTCCTCCCATTGTCCTTGTCTTGTGTATGTCATCCAAACAGCCACAGGCCTCTGAACTAACCCACTAACACAGCTTCTCCTCCCTTCCTCCTGCCAAAGGGCGCTATGTTTTGTCCTTCATAGGCTGTGGCTTGGCTATTGTCGGGACATACCTACTGATAACCTTCGGGCCTAACAGTCACGAGACCATGACAGGAGAGAACATCACTAAGCACTTGGTCAGCTGGCCGTTTCTCTTGTATATGGTAAGGAGGCCAGTCTTGGAGTGATGCTATCTGGGGTGCTTTGCCTACATCCAAGAATCTGCTTGCCTGGTTTGGGGTTTTAAAGGGAAAAGTTGCCCATGGGCTTCTTTACAGGGAAACCCATGCAGGTTTGGATATAGAAAAGGGTGTATGGGTCTCCTTACAGCTGCCCACACTTTCTGAAACTGGCGTCCTTAAATTTTGGAGAATCAAAGACCCTTTACTGGCAATGACTTGAAAGATTTTATTTCCCTAGGTTTTTATCCTACACTAGCAAGCAGTCTCTTTGCTGAGGCCCAAAGGGTGTGTTATCCCAACCCCTTCCGCTCCATTTTCACAGCTGGAACATCATAAGACTGTAGGGTTGGATAGCTCATGCGGTTCCTTCCAGATACTGTTGGCATCAACTTCCACCAGCCCCTACCAGCCTGGCCACTGTTGCAATAGAGCAGCATTTGGAAAACATACCACATTGGCTACTTCTTAAATAGAGGAATGTGGGTTGAGGTGGGGACAGAGATCCCCTGCAACAGTGTAGGTACTGGAAGCTGGAGACAAATGGTGGGTGGCTTTGTTGCTGCCCTAGATGAATTAAGAGCTCCATCGTGCCCTACTTGTGAGCTTCTCATTGTTGCTTGAAACAGGATGCCAGGCCAGATGAAACTTGGATCTGGTCCATCAGGGCTCCCTTTACATTCGTAAAGACTGAAAATGGCAGAGCATGTGCCTGGGGAAGAGGTAAATCCCAGGGAGGACATAGTCACATTGCATAGGGCTACCACCACCTTACTAAAGAGAAGCAGGTCTGAGGTCTGGTTGGATGGGTGACCTCGGGTTCCATGACAGAAGAAAGGCAGGATATAAATGGAAGAGGACAAAAATGCATACCTTTGTGCTATGTAAAACACTGTAACTTTCTATGTGCCAAAATATATTGAAAAAAAATAAAAAATGTCCAGTAGCACCTTAGAGACCAACTAAGTTTGTTCTTGGTATAAGCTTTCATGTGCATGCACACTTCTTCAGATACCAACCCCTTTGGTATCTGAAGAAGTGTGCATACTGCATACATCAGACCAATACAGCTACCTACCTGTTTCTATGTGCCGTCAGGGTAGGATGGAAATTGGAGGGGGGAAACAAAATTCCCAGGTTGCTGCGAAATGAAGCAGCTGTTGCCCATTTTTTTCCCCACTTCCCAAATGGAGTCTCCTCTCCAGTTCTTACAAAACTAAAGTGTGTGTTGACTTGTTTTTTTTTAAAAGCCCATATTTATTTCTGCATGGTCTTTTTCTTCTTCTTTCTCTTAGCTGGTAGAGATAATCATTTTCTGCCTGCTGCTGTATTTCTACAAAGAGAGGAAAGCTAACTATATTGTGGTGATTCTGCTGTTGGCAGCACTCCTGGGTAAGCTTCACACATGCACTGTGTTCACACAACATTGAAGTTTCAAGCACTTGGCTTAATTTCCCAGCCGCTCTGTATGTTGAGTCAGAGTAGGCCCGTGGTTAGTTGGCTGCCTAGCTTGTTTGTCAAAACTTTTACACCACCCTTCTTCCTAATGGGTCCCAGGGTAGGGTGCACATATTACCAAAAACAAAACAATGCCCGCTGCCCAAAGCGGAATTGAAATTCATGAATTATGAAAGCAGGCCTAATGCAGCATAGTTATGTGTATTTTTATTCCAGTATATCTGCTGTTGTAAAGCAAACAAACAAAAAACAGCCTTTGTTTGTTTGGAGACCCTTATTTCCCCCCTCCCCCAATAGCTACAATTGTCAGAGCTGCTTTCACAGTCAGTTCTTCTTGGTGAACTCTGGGAATTGTAGCTCTTTGAGGGGAATAGAGGTCTCTTAACAACTCTCAACACCCTTAACAAACTACACTTCCCAGGATTCTCTGGGGGAAGCCATGCCAGTTTAAAGTGGTATGGTACTGCTTTATATGCATAGTGCAGATGGGACTGTAGTCAAATGATGGAATTTGCTCTCACAAGAGATAGGGGTAACTTGAATGGCTTTAAAAGAGGACTAGACTAATTCACAGAGCACAAGGACTGTGTTTGACCTCTACTACCAGAGGCCTTATGCCTCTGAATACCAATTGCTGGGAATGGCAAGTGGGGAGAGTACAGTTGTGCTCAGGGCCTACTTGTGGGCTTCCCAAGAGGGTAAAAGGACCCCTGGACGGTTAAGTCCAGTCAAAGGCAACTGCGGGGTTGTGGCGCTCATCTCGCTTTCAGGCCGAGGGAGCCGGTGTTTGTCGACAGACAGCTTTCCGGGTCATGTGGCCAGCATGACTAATCTGCTTCTGGCACAATGGAACACTGTGACAGAAGCCAGAGTGCACGGAAACGCTGTTTACCTTCCTGCCGCAGTGGTACCTATTTATCTGCTTGCACTGTTGTGCTTTCGAACTGCTAGGTTGGCAGGAGCTGGGACGGAGCAACAGGAGCTCACCCTGTCACACCGCCAACCTTTTGATCAGCAAGCTCAAGAGCAGGGGTTGACAACCTAAGGCCTATGGGCCACAAGCAGCCCACATGGGTCATTTAACCAGCCTCCGAGCCGCCCCCGAACTGAGCCACCCGCTCGGTGAGTCCCTGCGCACTGCGCTACACCAGTGCAGCACACGCAAGGACTCACTTCCGCGGTGCTGGAAATCACGTCTGCGCAGACACCGGAAATGACATCTGCGAAGATGCAGATGCCAGAAATTGCGAGCACTCACGATTCAACCCCCGGAGGGATCTCCGCTGGAGTGAACCAGCCCAGGCAAGGTAAACCTTGCCGACCCCTGCTCAAGAGGCTCAGTGGTTTAGACCACCCGCATCCCTCTGGCTGGCCACTGTAAGAACAGGATGCTGGCCTAGATGGGCCACTGGCCTCATCCAGCAGGGCTCTAATGTTCCCGTTGTTGGGACTTGTGGAACTCCTTACCGTTGGACGTTTTGCTTCCTGTTCTCTAGTGATGGGAGGGATGTTGTCTTAAATATGTTTTAGGTTCTATGACAGTCATCACGGTGAAGGCAGTGGCAGGAATGGTGGTGGTTTCGATACGAGGGAACCTCCAGCTGGGCTACCCCATTTTCTACATCATGGTGGTCTGCATGGTGGCAACAGCATCCTTTCAGGCAACGTAAGTGGCTCAGAGCTTCCTTCCTCTCCCTTTTTCTAAGAGCAACCTTATTTTCCAGCTGTAGCATACAACTGAATGTCAGCATAATTGAAATTTAATTAAAATGAATAATACATTAAAGAGCAGCCCCGCGGGGGAAAGCTAGGTAATTGTATTGTTCGTTGTTATTACTGGCAGTGTGCCTTTTAGTAGCTGTTAGCTGTTTTTTCCTCTTCTGCAAAGTACCTTGTGACATTTTAAAGATACATTTGAGTAACGCCTTCCCGTTGCTTACAGTCAATGTGCTGCAGTGCAGAAAAATTGCCCTTTTGGGTCAGACCAAACAACCATCCATTCTGACACTCTGGCTGCCGAGAGTGACCAACTAGACAGCCAACCTCCATCGTCGTTTCTTAGCATCTGGTGATCTAAGATATGCTGCCCCAGGACATGGAGGTTTTGTTCTTAGCTACCAAGGCATAGATAGCTAATTTATAGCTTACCAAGGCTGATCTATCTGTGTGTGTTAAGAAAAGAAAAAGCATTTGAGGATGGGTTAGTGCAGACTGAAGGGGAAAGCAATCAAGTGAGGAACTATAGAGCAGCGTTGGGGAGTCTTTAGCCCTCCAGATGTTGGACTCCAACTCCCATCAGCCCCAGCCAGCATCATCAGCGGTCAGGGATGATGGGAGCTGTAGTCTAGCAACATCTGAAGAGCCACACATTCCTCAAACCCTGCTGTAGAAGGAAAACTTTATAGGCTAGTAAGCTGAAGCAAAAGTGTGCCGCCAGAAGAAGAAGAAGAAGAAGAAGAAAATTTAATTTATTGTTATTATTACCCACCCTTCATTCTGTAACTGATGTGGAATAGTTCATAAAGTTTTCAGATGTATACACAGTGTCTGCTTTAATGGAGAATAAAAGGAATCAACGATTGTTATGATTAGGTCAGCCTCTTTTGAGATGTACGTAAAAATAAAATATTATGCTGGATACCTAACCATAGAGACCTGGATTCAAATCCCCACTCGGCTGTAAAATGCCCTGGGTGATTATCTGACCCTAATGTAAATTACAGGATATAAGGGGGGGGGGTGAAGAAGCAAATGTCTTCCACTCTGAAATCCTTGGTGGGTGGTGCTGCAAACATGTAATAACAAATGGAGACGTGTTGATGGCCACTGGCTTAGATATCTTTTTAAAAGAAATTGGATAGAAAAATGCAATATAAAATTATATTGATGGCTGTTTTAGCCATAGCTGATAAATAGAACCTCCAACTTCAGAGGCAGTATACCTCTGTATACTGGTTGCTAGGGGATATGTGACAGAAGAGTGCTCTTGCCTATCAGTCTGACCCCCTGCTTGTCTTATATTTAAATACTTAATGTTTTTAGCAACACACTCCTTAAATTGATTGATTGCATGACTGTTTAATTCTTAATTCTACTTTTTGATCGTAGGTTTTTAACACAAGCAACACAGCTGTACGATGCATCACAGATTGCCAGCATAGGATACATCTTGTCCACTGCAATAGCAATTACTGCAGGTAAAAGAAATAAGGAAAAATAACCTAAAATGATGGCTGGAGCAGGTCAACAAATTTCTGTGGCCTGAGATGGGCTCCTAAGAAAATAATGGCTGATGGGAGTTGCTGTCCAAAACATCTAGAGGGCACAGGTTGGCAAAGGCTGGATTACAGCATAGCATAGTTTCACTGGGAAGGGCCATAGCTTAATGAGTAGAGCATGCAGAAGGTCCAAATTCAATCCCCAGCATCTACAGGTAGGGCTGAGAGAGACCCCGTTGAAGCCCTGGAGATCTGCTGCCAGTGAGTGCAGACAGTACTGATCCAGATGGATCCAAAGGTCTGATTCTGTGTATAAGGCAGCTTCCTATGTTCCACTTAGGTTCATGCCCAGAGTGTAGTTTGCATTCAGAAGCTCATTCTTGGAAAGAGATGATGTTTTATGTGACACATTCAGTATACTTTCTGAAAACAAGCCAAGGATCTCTGTCTCAAGGAACTTATTCTAAAGTTTGCCAATAGTGAAGGGAAGGGATAAACAAGGGTAACAAGGGATGACTGTTCCAGATGCCAGGTGTGAAGGTTTAATTCTGCCTTTGGCCAACTGTTGCCTTCCAGGTCTTTTGAGCTACAATTCCCAGATGCTTGCCATGCATAATATAAAATGAAATAACAGATGATTAGCTTTTGTCTAGCAACTGGCAACAAATTTGTGTTTGAAGATGCTGTATGTCATGTTTCCATTTCCCCCTGCCTCCTGCGTCAGGTGCAACCTTCTACTTGGACTTCATTGGAGAAGACATACTTCATATATGCATGTTTGCCTTGGGGTAAGTTCACAGTATTGATTATGGAGTAGTGCAGTGTGCTATTATTTTGGGAACATTTGCTTCATCATTGCATTTTACATAATCTGGGCGGGGCAGACGGGAATTCCCAATTCTTAGCACCTCAAAGCCTTAGTAGCTGCCTTAGTCCAGACTTTGCTGTCTTTTCCTGGTGCCCTCCAGATGTTTTGGACTACAACTCCCATGAGCCCCAGCTATCACACATGTTATGTGGCATTATTAAGGACCAGCAGGTTGTCAGTTCTCATGATCCAGAGTGAGCTTTCTTTTATGAGCAGTCTCTCAAGGCAGAAGGGACTTCTCTTTCTCTCTATTACTTCCTCACCCAAACCGTTCTGTCCCGTCTTGGCAGCTGTTATAAGCCAACAAAGGCAGGCAAGCAGGTGGTAAGCCACATTTCTCCCTGTACTTTTGTCTCCATCCTAGATGGTGCTCTGGGCTCCTTTCACTAGTTCTGCCATAGACAAAGTGGTGTCCAAGTTGCTATGTATACAAGCAATTTTATGGTGGTTGTTGTTAAGATTTTTATTTTTATTTTTACCCCACCCATTCTCCCAAAGTTGCCCAGGATGGTAAACAATAAAGTAGTAATACAATTTAAAATAAAGTGAAAACATTTTAAAATATCAAGACCGAAAAACGTTTAAAAACAGCAACATATAGCCAGTGATTGCAAGGTTTCGTCCTCAAAGCAGGCTGCAGAATTACGATCTCGTTGCAGGAACTCGTTTTATTTTAGTGCAATCTACAAATAGCGCTTGCATAGCACAATGTTACACCAGTGAGCTCTTTTCTAGAACTGTTTACAGTATTGCTTTGCCTCATGAACTGCATTGGTCAGTAGGAAAACAGCCTTTTCAGCCTTTTTAAGAAACAACCGGCTAACATGAGATGAAGTTGTTGTTTAAATTCCTTTGCTGTCAGCTTCTTTGCTCCTTCTGTTATTTCACAAAGCAATTGTATTCTCTTATTCCCTCCCCCACCCACCCAGGTGCCTCATTGCATTTTTAGGCGTCTTCTTGATCACTAGAAACAAGAAGAAATCAATCTTTTTCGAACCGTACATCTCCATGGATGCTATGCCAAGTAAGGCCAATATATATATATATATATATATATATATATATATATATATATATATATATCCTTTCTTTTTATGAGCAAGTTAATAGTGACACATTTTTAAAAAATGTCATCTGCCTGTCTGGCCCTTTATTTATTATTTAGTGTCTTATTAGCCAAAAGATCCCAAGTTCAATTCCTGTCAGTTGCTAAGTGAAAAGGACCTTGGGTGGTAAGGCTGGAAAAGATGTCAACCTGAGGCCCTGGACAGCCACTGCTGGTCAGAGGATGTAGCACTAGGCTTGACAGATCAGTGTTCTGATTTAATATAAACCAGCTTTGTATGATTATGTGCATAAGTGGGAAAGAAAGCAGTTTATAGTCCCTCACCCACCCCCCCAAAATAAATGTCCCTTTCAAATTATGTATTTTCCCTCCCCTTCTTTTTCTGTAGGCATGCAGAATTTGCATGACAACGGAACGGCAGTTCAGCCTGAGCTCAAAACGTCATTTTCCTATGGTGCCCTGGAGAACAACGACGCCATCTCTGAGATCTACGCACCTGCTACGTTGCCGATAGTGCAGGAGGAACATGGTTCGAGGGGGTCATCTGTGCCTCCCTACCGGGTCATGGAGCATAACAAAAGGGAGTGAAAGCCCTTGTAAGGGACTGGCATGATGCCTCCAAGTGTGGTCCTCTTATTTATTCATCCCTTCTTCTTTTTAAGCACCGCTAAGTCAAAAAAAAAAAAGTCACTTTATTTATGGGTTAAGTGTGTATGGAATGACTACTTTAAAGATTGAACTGTGTTAAAGAGTCCCCTACCCGTGTAATACGAAAGCTAAGTTGATTGTTGCAGGACGCAAGGAGCTGCATCGGCCTCGCTAAGCTAAACTGTAACAGGATGTATAGCTATGTCAAAAGGAACTCAGAGGATATTCTGATGGCTGTAATATTGCTGGTCAAACAGCAGGAACTAAAGGGTGAGTTTAGACTCTGTTTTCCTGATAAAATTCCCTTTGTGATCACATAACGCGACTCAGTATGTGGGTTGTACGGGTCTCAAGCAGAGCTTTGGGTTCGTGCGCCTTCCCCACCGCATATGGATGGTTGTATCCTGCTTAAGTTTTACTCAGCATGGACTCCCTGAACTTAATAGACCAAAGTTGTCCATTTATTTCAGTTCCTCTGCTCTGAGTATCATTAGCATTGGATACAACCCAGGATATTTTTAATATGAATCAAAACTTACACATGTCAATTCCTGTTTTAATTAGACCTGCTCATGCTACCTGCCTGCTGCCTTGTACCTTAAGGAGAAAACTAGGCAAACATTTGAAGATGTTAGATAAGATTGAGAGCCCCAACGACAACAGCCCACAGACACACAGCGTGCAACTGGCGTTCTGCCATTTATCTTGCAGGACAGCAATTTAGACCAGGGGTCAGCAAACTTTTTCAGCAGGGGGCCGGTCCACTGTCCCTCAGACCTTGTGGGGTGGGGGGCCAGACTATATTTTGAAAAAAAATATGAACGAATTCCTATGCCCCACAAATAACACAAATAAGATGCATTTTAAATAAAAGCACACATTCTAGGCTACACATGTAAAAACACCAGGCAGGACCCACAAATAATCCAGATACGCATTTTAAATAAAAGGATACATTCTACTCATGTAATAACACGCTGATTCCCGGACTGTCCGCGGGCTGGATTTAGAAGGCGATTGGGCCACATCCGGCCCCTGGGCCTTACTTTGGGGGATCCCTGATTTAGACCTTCCCTACAAATGTGTAACTTCAGTTGTGTCGATTCATATTGTGGGTCAGAGATTGCATTTTGATTGCTCCCCTTGTGTGGTGGGGAGGGGCTCATTCCTGCCAATAGAAAGGTTAGCTCAGCAGGGAGTGAGCTGGGATGGAAACTTGCTCATTGTGTTGCTTTTGTGTACATGGTTTGTTTGCTTTTTTATTCATTCCAAAATGGACATTCATTCCAAAATGGCAGAAATAAAATCTAAGTAACTCCCCTCCTTCCCCCCTCCCCCGTCCAAGTTACAGGTTGCTATTGCTTTCTGGACCCTTCATACATCAGAGCTCCATGGCCCTGATCCAGAAAAAGTTATTTGCATTTGGGCCTATAGTAATGAATGGGTTAAGTTAATCACCACCTTAAAGCATTATGAAAGTGGATTTGTGTGTGAGTGCGTGTATGAACCACTTTGAATAAATTTGCAAAAACTCCAGGACACCACACTAACTTGGCAGTAGTTAATTCTAGATCTAGGAATGGAGAACCTGTGGTCTTCCAGATGTTGATGGACTTGAACATCAGCCTCAATCAGTGTGACCAGAGATTATGTAAGTTTTAGTCCAGCAACATCTGGAGGGCCACAGGTTCTTGACTGGTGTTCTAAATCAAGATGGGGCCTTATTAGTGATCCTTTTTGTTTCCTCCATCTTTGCCTCCAGGCTTATTCATGATAACTCCCCACCCCATTGTTCATCACCTGAGTTGGGATATAGCATACAACTTCCACTGATTTTAGCTTTGGAGGAGATGTATGCTGTGAATCACTGACTTTCTGGTTGACTGTTTCTGTTGCTCATACCATAATGCTGCCTTTTAGGTTTTTGTCTGTCAACTCTGGGTCTTTTTTTTGATAGGAATGCATCCAGAGGAGTAATCCAGAATGTCTTAGATGTAGGTCTGGAACCAGAAACCAGTTGGACACTTGTTTCAGCATTCAAGCAACCTCAGGAATGCTGGTTGTTTTTACCTCTCTCTGCCTTTTAGGCTGTTTTAATATATTCACTTTTTAAAATATGTGATCTGCATGAAAACAAACCCATCACGTAAAAAGTGGTTGATGCTAACCATGGGATGTTTAATCTTTGCACATTTGCTTTAAACTTTTCAGTTAAGTCTGGAGGTGGGGAACCAGCTTTTTATCTGCTGCATGCTTTGCATTTTGCATGATGCACTGTACACTTCAGGCGGAATGGCATTATTATTAGACTAATAATTCAGGGACGTAAATCTTATTGAGAAATTGGTGAATGTTGACCTGGCACCACCATCTTGGGGGAACCCCCGTAAGGTCTGCTTCATTCATTTTTCTTCTATGCAAAATGTTTTGCTCATTAAAAGAGCTACGTAGCAGAGGAGGTGAGGTAGTGTAGGGGACGAATGGGCCTTTTAATTTCCTTATTGCCTTTCCATTATAAATGAAAGAGGTTGTTTTCCAATTGTACAAGTATGCTGGAGACCTCTGTGTGAGTTAACCACAAAATGGCATCTGTGTTCTCAAAACTGCCTGGTCCAACCACAGGGTACTGAACCTCTGTTATTTATTGTTTGGGTTCAAGCCCCAAGCAGAAGAATATGACCCTCTCTGTTGCTTGGTTACACTTGATGCTTTTTTAATGGTTTCTTAAGTGTTAATTTATTGAATAGGAACTACTTACCTTTTTTTTTTTAGCTCTGGGAAGAGAGAGTGCCTTTTTAGAACAGGAAAACCTCTAAGCCAAAAATAGACATCACACACACACACACACACACACACACACACAAACACACATGTACTTAAAAGCAATTGTGGGGGCCTTCACTTTTATTTAAAGCACTGGCCAATCAAGGATAAAAGTGTGTTTAACCCTTTCAATCCTGCACCATTGCCTGCATCTCCCCCCCCCCCCCCAAGCAGCCACTAATAGGAACTAGAGGACAGGATTTTGAATAAAGACAACACTGCAAGGTGAAGAGGTTAATGCAATCTCTCCCTCGGTGCTGCTGTTCTGATCAAAAGGGTTTGTTGTTTTTTTATATTGTTGTGGAAAAATAGCCACATGTTGTATTTGAATCAGGACACAGCCTGGGGCTCCTTTATTTCAAGCATGCAAGGAGAAGCAGCCTGACACCAGAGTGTTACAAGCTGCTCTGCCCCAAGCAGAGAATCCCAAGCTTATATAGAAAAAACAGACTAGCGTGCTTCTTTATCTCATAGTACAATGTGTTTTCAAAACAAGCCCAAAATATATTCATCAACATAAGCAATGCCCTTGTGGTTACAGAACAGCCTGCATGTTCTCAGAACCTCCTCATTTTCTTTGCCACCCCTCTCATCCTGTCACATAAACAGGTGTCTTGACCAAAGTTTAGGCCTGGCCATCACACACACCCCCATCACTATGTTGAAGTCTGCTTCTGGGCCTGTTTTTGGAAGGAGCAGCATCTCACTAGACCAGGTATAGGGAACCTGGCCCTCCAGATGTTGCTGAACTACAGCTCCCAATCAGCCCCAGCCTGCATGGCCAATGGACAGGGATGATTATGCACTAGACCATAATTCTTTTTCATTTCCAAGTTAGGACAGTTCCCTGAAACAAAAGTTCTTTTTAAACACATCACTGGCAGCAGGGTGAAATAGTCATCTTAGAGGCTTGGGTCTTGGCAGGTGGACTTCACCTCCACACTCTTCTGGCTAGTAAATGTTGCTTTCCACAGTACAAAGAGATACCTCTTGTCTTTTGTCGTGGAGGCTTTTCAACCTGGGTGCGGCTTTTTCGGGGCACATGGAGAAGCATCATACAGTTCAATGGTAGAGCACCTGCTTTGCATGCCTCACCAGGTAGGAGTACAAGAGACTCCTGTCTGAAATCCTGCCAGTCAGTGTTGGCAATACTGAGCTAGATGGGCCAATGGTCTAACTCAGTCTAAGGCGGCTTCCTATATGCCAATGTAGGATGCTTCATTGCTATAATGCTGAGAATACTAAGGCGTCTTATGTAGTGTCACTGGAAATCAACAGGAATATATGGGTAGAATACCCATGGTCAGCAGAACACTGTATCCGTAAAAGAAGATTGATAACTTTGGCTTCCTGAGGCAAGAGGGTGACATTATTTGAAGGGCCTCTTTTGGTGCTTTGGATTTCTCCGTGGTTCCAAGCTCTCAAACACAGGAGTCAGGTAGTATTTAAACCCTTATCTCTGCTGGGCAAAACTTTGGTCTGGTCAGCATTAGAGGTCCAGATGGTTTCCCTTGTATGCTGTCCCCCCATGCCCCTGCCCTGTTTGTCTAAATAAGCAGAAGGAAGAGAAGCCCATCACACATAGTCAGACCTCTCCTTGGGCACAGCTCCAATATCCCCAGTAGAGAACAGTGGCTGACTGTAGTCCATCAGTGGTGTCTATTCTGGATTAGGCAAGGAGCTTCTATTAGCTTGGATTGTTTAGGTATATCTAAGCTAGGCTTGCTAGCTGGGTCTGATAGGAGTTGCAATCTAAAACATCTGGAGGTCACCAGGTTGGGTAAGGTTTTATTTTCAGGATTGTGGCTTCACTGTATAGCTCTTTTATCATTCTAATTCTACGCCATCAAATCTGATGTTGGCTGGATGTACTGTCAATGTTTTCACAATAGTGCTGTGTAAATAAACAGCTTTATGGTACACTAAAAGTAAGACAACAGCATCTTTTGCCTTTTTTGTATTATTAACTGTTTTTAATTATTTTATGTGTAAATCACCTTGTGCCAGTGGTTTAAAGGTAAAGGTACCCCTGACCATTAGGTCCAGTCGCGGACAACTCTGGGGTTGCAGCGCTCATCTCGCTTTATTGGCCAAGGGAGCCGGCGTACAGCTTCCGGGTCATGTGGCCAGCATGACTAAGCCACTTCTGGTGAACCAGAGCAGCACACGAAAATGCCGTTTACCTTCCCGCAAGAGCGGTACCTATTTATCTACTTGCACTTTGACGTGCTTTCAAACAGCTAGGTTGGCAGGAGCTGGGACTGAGCAACGGGAGCTCACCCCGTCGTGGGGATTCGAACCGCCAACCTTCTGATCGGCAAGCCCTAGGCTCTGTGGTTTAACCCACAGCGCCACCATTGCCAGTGGTTTAGAATGTAGTTAATAAATCAACTATAACAGCAGCAACGTACTGCTGGTGGTGGTGGGGGGGGACCTCTGGATATATCTACATGAGGGAATTGGCAGGAATGGTTATGCATCCCCTTCTCTCACCACTGGCTCCTTTTGCAATTACTGCCCTTTTCATTCACAGTGTCTTGGCAACCACAGGTTTGGTAACTTGCATTTGCTAAGGTAATATATTGTTCAGTCCTTCTAGGATGAAATTAAAATGTAATTTTAGGTTGGCCGGGGGAATGCAAACTGAGTGCAGCCCACGTGTGTTAATAAGAAAAAGGTTAATGATCTCACAAGAGGGTTGGTCTGTGCATGCTTGACAAGAGGAAACCTTTTAAATGAAAGCCTGCATAATGTCCACCTTCCCGGTCTTTGAAATAATAAAAATTTGAAGCCTTCCAACTAATATATTTATGTAATCAGGTTGATCGTTGGCTCAGCGTGCTGCCAGTGAAGCACTTGCCAACATAATTAACACTGGCCATATGGATTTTATTCCAGGGAAGTAAACAGAAACTAGACCTGAGAACATTTTTTCATTCATTGTATCTGGGCACTGAATTACCAGTCGTAGGGGGGAGGGGAAGCAACAGAAGCCATCTGTCCCCTAAATAGGAGGGCACTTGGTTAAGGATGGTAGAAAGCTGGAAGTGTATGGGAAAAAAACAAGGATTAAGGAAGAAATTGTTACTGTTTGAAATAGTTCACATCTAGGCAAACATGCCATTTGAATGAATAAGAGCATGTCATTCAGAGGAATTGAGAGATGCGGCTGAGGTGCTAGACTGGTTTGGGGGCAATGATGGGCTGGATGTGAACCAGCAAATTGAAGCTGAATCCTGAAGACCGGTGTTAGGTGTTTCAAGTCATCGTCCACAAGGTGGGAGGACAGCCTGTTCTATTTGGGGTTGTAGTCCCTTGAAGGCAGCAGTTCATTGCTTGGGGGTACCCCTAGATCCAATGCTGTTACTTGTGGTCCAGGTGGCCTCAGTGGCTAGGAGTGCCTACGTGCACCCTCTTTCGGACTTGGCCCATACCCTCCAACACCCAAATTAGGATGCTCCTTTTTTTTTTTTTTTTTTTTTTTGTTTTGTTCTGAGCATGCACAAGAGTGTGAGACCAAAAAAGAAGCAGCTTGCGCTCTGGTGCAAACCAGCTGACTCTTGATAGTTCTTCCACCCTTGGAAGAAGAAGAAGAAGAAGAAGAGTTTGGATTTGATACCCCGCTTTTCACTCTCCTTAAGGAGCCTCAAAGCGGCTAACATTCTCCTTTCCCTTCCTCCCCCACAACAAACACTCTGTGAGGTGAGTGGGGCTGAGAGACTTCAAAGAAGTGTGACTAGCCCAAGGTCACCCAGCAGCTGCATGTGGAGGAGTGGAGACGCGAACCCGGTTCCCCAGATAACGAGTCTACCGCTCTTAACCACTACACCACACTTGGAGGTTCAGGGTAGTGCTGGCCCAATGATCTCCCCACATAGGTGCGCCTGGTACTTTTGCTATAGAGCTTTTGGCAAATGCTGAAAGCACACTTCTTTACCCTGGCACTTAAGATGTTTGTTTTCAGAGTCTGCCCTATTCCTGTGACTGTAATCTGTTTTACCTCATTCTGAATTATTATAACCTGCCCTGGGACCTGCTGGTGGCATTATTAAAAACTCTGAATGTCTTGGGGCTCAAATGCTACCAATATTTGCCAACCTTCGTACAGGGAACATCTGAAAATGAAATAAGTGAATAGTCTCTAACTTTGTTATTTTCTCCCGGAATTGAAGCAATTTGCAGATATGGGTGCCCTATCTGAGGGGATGAAGCCTGCCAAATTTCAGGATGATAAGTGCAGTGATTCTCCTGCATGAACAGGCATTACCATTTTGGAGTGGGTAAAATGGAAATCTCTTAACGTCCCCTTGTAGGCAATCAGTCTGAAAATTGGTGCCTCTGGGAAAGCAACAATAGGCTGGCAATGCACAACATAACTGAAAGCTTTATATAAGGGACAAACAGGACGAGTTGACTGGAGGAAAGAACCAGACTTTGAGGGGGGGGAATAAGATCAGCAGGGGATACCTTTCTCATGGCCCCACAAAGGAGTGTTTCCCATTGTGTAGTGACCCAGGAAAGTGCCTTCTCTGTGGTAGCACCTAGGTTGTGGAACTCCCTTCTCAGCCATCTTTGGTACTGTACTAACCTTTCATCTCCAACACAAGATTCAGCCAAGCTTCTGGGAAACTTGTCTAGAGATGCTACATTTAGCAATTTTGCAGGCATGCTAGTTTTGCCAGTTTGGGTTGCTCTGAAGTGTGGGTGTTGGGCAGGATTAGCAAGTGCAGCCTGCACTACTCCACCCAAGCCACTTCCTCAACACAACAGTGTGCTTGTGTGTGCAGCTATGCCGCAGGGTTACTGTGAGAAGAATGAACAAGGATAATATTTTATATGTCTGAAGAGGTGTTACTAGCTCGTCTCATAGTAGCAACAGCTAAAGAAGAAGCTTGTTTGATGCAGCAAAAATAAAGCATCCTTTGGTGCCCCACTCAGCATTTATTGTTGTGTCAGTTTTTATAGGCACTAGACCTAGTTTTCAGAGTGGCCAACAAGTTGCCTCTTGGAAACCTGCAAACATGACCCAAGTTCAAGAGCACTCTCTCCTCCTGCAGTTTCCAGCATTGGGTACTCAGAAGGATTCTGCCTCCCACAGTGGAGGCAGAGCATAGCCATCATGGCTAGTAGCCACTGGTAGCCTTCTCTTCCATGAATTTGTCCGATCCTCTTTTAAAGCTATCAAAATTGGAGGCCTTCACTGCGGCAAAGCTATCTAAGCTAGAACACATTCTTCTGATGAAACACTTGTTTTATCAATTTCCATGTGTACTGCAAAGTAGCAGAAAAGCAGGAGCCATTTTCAATAAGAAATATACCGGTACTTCTGGCCCTTCCTGTAGTGAGGGAGCTTTGTCGGGAGTAAGGACATTCTGTTGTTTCTACACAGCACTTCATCCTAGGATCACAGGGCAGCTCACAATATAAAAACACCAAAATACATAACTTGGTAACAAATAAACCAATAGCCGTGCTCCCGCAAACACGTTTAAAAGGCCATAGAATTTGGCAGCCAGGTTGCTCACTGGGGTTACTTCCGGGTTTGCCGCGTCGCACATGCACAGAAGTGTGCGGTGATGTCACGCGCATGTGCAGAAGTGCCGAATCGTGTCACGCACATGCGCAGACACTGCACTTCATGATACGGACGTTGCAGGTTACGAACGGGGCTCCGGAACGGATCCCATTCGTAACCAGAGGTACCACTGTACTGTATAGAGAACTGAAGGGCACTGTTGGCATTTGATGGCATACACAATGTTAGAAGATGAGCAATTAAATAGTCCTGAGATTGTATGTTTGATGTTGTTGGGGCCAGTAATTCCACTCCCTGCAACCAGAAAAGAGGTTGCAGGGTAGGGGGGGGGCAGTTCCCTGCTAGTTTTCATTAAGTGACGATGCTAAGGTAACACCGTGTATGTCCTTCTGTGAATTGCCATTTCGAGATAATGCGCCATTAAGTATACGTGAAAAATGAAGGTGTGAAAGTGGTTGTGCACTGGGACCGGGAGTCGGAGGCAGGTCTCTACTCTGGACCAGTTGAACCCCGGTGAGGTATACCCTCCTCCACTCTACTTCCTTCACTGAAGGATAGGAAGAAAGGGTTGCTGAAGGGTAAATAAAATCCCGCCTTTTCTGCTCCACCCCGTGACCTAGGCTACCAACCACAGAGAAGAAGGGGGTCCCTCATAAGGGGGGGGGGGATGAACGCGCGTCTCCCACCCGTTCCTTCCTCCCCTGCCCTCAACTTCTCCTCTATCCGGGTCACTCACTCAAGTAAAGGGGGAGAGAGAGACGCGCATGCCCGAGAAGAAAACTGGTAAGCGCGGCCTCGAGAGCTGCGCACGGGCGCGGCGGCGCGCTCTGTGTCGGAGGAAGAGCAGCAGCAGCAGCAGCCGCCTCGAAGGGGGAGGGGCTCTCTGGGCTCTTTCCGAGGCGCTGCCGATCCGCAGGCTGGTCGTGCCTGGCTGGCCCTGAGCTCGCCTTCCTCTTTCGCGGGGCGGGGCGGAGGGGAGCCTGAGAGGAGCAGGGAGGCGCCGGTGGTCGCGGCTCTGATCCCGACGTGGAGGAGACGGTGAGTGAGGACGGAGGGAACCCGGGAGCCCATTCTGCCCTCGTTTTTTCCTCTCCCCCCCCTCCCACCACATCCCGGGTCCTTTTGCCCTTTCCCCCTTGCCATAACCCCCCCCCCAGGCCGGGTGTGGCTTCCTTGTCCTTCGCTGCCCTCCCCGCACTTGGTTTGAGGGGAGTCGTTGCTCTCCTCTCGCCTGCTTCCCCTGCATCCAGCCTCGGTCTCCTGCTTTCCTTTCTTACCGTCTATTGTCCATGAATACCTCCCCCAATTATTGCAAGCTAGCCCCCCCCCCGTGCCCCATTTTTGTGGACCCTCTTCCTCCTCCCCCCACCTCGACTGGTCCTTATCGACCCCTGTGAGGGGTTCGTTGTCAACAAGGTTTCTTCTTCCTCCTCTTTTATTTTTAATTTAATGCGCGCACCGTCATGCAGTTGGAACCTCCATGGACAGAGGCAGTGTATCTTTCACTACTACATGGTTTGGGCAGACGACAGGGAGGAGGAAGAGGAGGAGGCTGCTATCGCCTGCTTTCATGCCCTGCTTGTGGGTTTTCCCGAAGGCATCTCTCTTGGTCACTGATGGAAATAGGAAGCTGGAATAGGTGGACATCAGATGTGGTCCATCTTAGCAAGGGAGTCTTCTTATTACCATCACCTGCTCAAGAGACTGTTGTGTTTGTCCTCCTTCTCTGTTTCCTGCTCAACCTTGGAAGGGCATTGTGTCCTAAGCCCATTATTTTTGTCAGTTCTTAGTACCTCTTCCCAGTGCTGCTACTGGCTCCCTTTTCTGCCCCCCTTCATATCAAACCCCTTGGATCCTCTACTATTCCATTCCAGAGGAGATGTTGGCCTGCCCCTCACTTCCCCCACCCCCCACCTATGTGGGCAGCTGTGCCCTTCTGCCACCCCACCCCCCATCTCAGGAATCTATTGTCACCACCCCTTTTTCCTTTTGCTGTCTGCAAGGGGGTGGTGCCTTCACCTATTCCCTACTGTTGCCTCTCAACGGCACCTGCCTCTGTCCGCTCCCCCTTATTGCCTCCTTCAAATATGTTACCAATGCTCCCCTTCACCAGCTCCAGAACAGATTATTTTTCTTCCTCATTTTTCTCCTCTGCGTTGGCCTCACTCCTTTTTAATGTGCGTTTTCTGGCCTTACTTCTGCCAGGCATTTCTTATCCTGCTTATTTCCCCCGCTTCTAAAGCAACTTGTTGCCTTGCCTGTTCGCACACATCTATTATTCCTGTGCCCCCATCTCTTCTCACCAACCTTTCTATCCTCTTTTTGTTACATGTGCATCATTGCTGCTCTTTATTGCTTTTTCTGCCCTTCTCCATTGCTAAGCCAGTCATTCCCTTCTTCCAGTTGTCCACCTTCCTTTTCATTTTTTTTATTGTGCTCTTTACACCATTTAGACCTGCCTTATTGATGCTTCATTTACCACTGGTCACTCTTATCTATGTTTCTTGTTGACTTAGCCCTTATTTCTTGTACTTTCTCCTCTGTTCCATAAAGGCACTATGTGTGCCTCCGGTGTGATGGGAAACTGGTTTCTCCATCACATGAATGAGCCATGGCAAGTATTGGTTTTACCCACTCCCCTCTCCTGTTTGTGTGCTAGAAGAGGAGATTAGAAAAATCTGTGGCCAGTTTTAAACTCGCTCTGATGCCCTGTGATGTCCAATCTCAGGGCTCATCCACACTAATTTTCCTCCATACTTTCTAGGCACAGGTCCACGCTTTTCCAGTCTGTGTCCGAGCACATATATTTTTTTGCCTCACCACTTCCCCTGCAAAAAACTGCTCTTTAATGTTCTCTGCAATCCGTGGAAAACCCTAATTGCTGTTTGTTCCAATTCAGCATTAAAGAGCGGGTTTTCCTGGGGAAAGCGGTGGGGCAAAAGAAAAAACAAAAAAAACCCCCAAACCATCACACTCAGACACAGACCAGTAAAGGACAGGGCAGACGGTAGGTGTGGATGAGCCCTCAGAGTTGTGGCTTGTTTAGTGACATCAAGCCAGGATCATATTGTGGTTCCAGATTGTTGCTTGTTCTGAAACCATAGTTAAAGCAAACCAGTTTTAAACTGGCAGCAGATATTTCTAATTTCTTTCTGGCATTCTCACTGCCGCTTGTTCATAGAGTGAGAAACCAAGGTTCCCCATTACTTCTGATAGAATGATAATTCACTCTTCTCATCCAAAGAGGAGGAGGAAGAGGTGGTGGTGGTGGTAATGGATGGGGTGGGGATGATAATGTTTCCATTTGGGAAGAGGTGGAGTTCTTGACTTGTTTCAATTAGAATATATAATTTCCTCATTGATTGGTGTGGATGGGTTTGCCAGCACAACCAAGTATGCCATAGGCACATATAAATGGGTTCATTCTCTGTGTCCTCCATGAGGATCCAAAAGGTAAATGTTTGCCTTAAAGTGGAAATGGAAAATAATCTTTAACATCAAGCTACTTGCATTCATATACCAACGGATCTGTCCTTTGCAGTTTGGGTAAGCTTGCGTTTTGTAGCATAGGAATTAACTTTGGAAATGCTTTTCTGCTTCATCAGTTTACAGATTTTGCCTTCCCAAGTCATGAACATCAGAGTTTAAGCGGTGGTTGATTAAAAGCAGAATTCTCTGCAATGTGATTTGGAAATATGCCCTACTGTGTTCAGAGGGGATTGTTCCTATGTGTTTAGGATTGCAGCCTGAGTTTCAAACTGCTTCAGTTAGTAAGTGTTTGCCTTCATTCCCACCATTACTTTTTATAAAATCCTCTTCTTGCTTTAATTCTAGCAATGCAAATAAAAGATGCTCAGTAAAAATGTTTGACAATTTATTTGATTCCTCTAAAAATACCTTTTCTGTTCTTTTCTGTCAGCATCTTCTGTAGAACAACAGATTCAGTTTTACAAATTTCCTTATGTAAAACATACATTCTTAAGAGAAATGTACACTGTAGTGTTACAGAAGGAACTAAGTACATGTATAATTTTACCACATTACATCATAGATTATGAAAACTCCCTTGCTCATGCATTATTTTGCCTTTTCTAGAAGACTGTTTTAGCTTAAATTTAAATGTGGACATGTGCACTGTTTTCTCAGTCAAAGATTTAAATTGTTTTTCTGTGAAATTTTAAAATAAATAATAGAATGAATACCGGTATCTTTCCTTATAAGCCTAAGAACAGCTCCTTAAAGCTTCTCTTTCTTTGGATGTTGTTGATATAATTTTTTGTTTTTTCCCCCCAAGAAGTGTCCCAAAGCAACTTGCAAACTGATACAAACATTAAAACCAAGTATAAAAACCAAAATAACATGTAAAACACACACAGAGGCAGGTATAACTCAACCCGCTCCACCAAAAGATGAGTAAGAAAGTGGCCACAAACCATGTTATAATGATAGTTGTAGGCTGCTAAATAATAAGGGATATTCAATACCACAAAAATGCTATATGTTTTCTTTCAGTGCTGTGTGCCTTTTTACTTTTTAAATCTCTCTACTGAGAAATAGTAAATCAGGTCATTAAGCAAAACTTTTGTATTTCATACATGGTTTTGATTTTTAAATCTTAGAAGTACAATGAACCATTTACTGGTAATTTCAAAACTCCTTTGTGTATATTATTACTTTTTCTGTTGATGCACTTTCACACAGGTTTCACAACCAGTCCTCAACTCAAAGCAGTTCCATCAGTTTTTAGTTCTTCATTGCACAAAGATTACGGGCAATCTTTAAATGCATAAAATTCCAACCTCTTGATTCAGTCTATTAGTCATTTTGTTATATTATAAGAACAAAAAGTTCATGAGCCAATTTGTACCCAGTCATGAGTTGTGGTTCTCTTTAAGAAACTTGCAATTGTCAGTCTATTGTTATCTGTTTGTAAATGGAAAAACTGAAACAGAGGTCATTTAAGGTTACTTATGTCATCTCAGTTCAGCAGCCCATAAAGCTTGAAGCTAGTGTTCTGTTCTGTTCTGTACTGTAGCTGTAACCTCCTTTTCATCGGATAACGCAATGTATTTTGCTGCATTGTACGATAGATTTCTTCGTAGATCAGCATTTCTTTCTGTTGAAGGTCTTTTTACTAAAAATGTCACTTTGCAATCCTTGTTGTAAAGACAGAGTGTTACAGAAAGCAGAAAATGCTGCTCTTTAATCATAGCCTGATCCTTTAAGGAAATTATTTCAGTTTGTGTTCCCTTCTTCATCAGTGCCCCTCCCCTCTCAGTTTAAAGAAGATGCAATGCTGAATCGGGTTTCTAGTATTCTGTACTAAATTTCTCAGTTAGCAGTTGGACCACCCTCACCCAAACATTATGTGCTTAACATAAAAAAACTAATATGCAGTAAATATTTTGACTGCAGCGTCCTGCTTCTTGAGCACTAAATGTTCATGCAAAGTTAGCCTCTAAGCAGAAAGAACCCCAAGATTATTATTATTTTTAAAAACCTACTATAGTTAAATGGTATATAAATGGTTTAAATATCGTGGTTTAAAGAAAGTTCCTCATTGCTCTGCTTTCCTACTCATCTTCCAAACTGAAATGTTTGGGACTTGACTTGTGAAGTTACCCTGTCTATGGAATGATGATACTGCTACTTATTTCTGCTCTCTCTTACAAACAATGTAGTGCCCTGTATCATTCCTGAAACTTTTATTGACTGACTAAAGTAATGGCCATCTCATATTTTTAACATAAGGCCGTTTCCAGCCATTATAATATACAGTGGTACCTCGGTTTACGAACTTAATCCATTCCTGAAACCCATTATTAAACCAAAACTGTTCTTAAACCGAGGTGCACTTTCCCTAATGAGGCCTCCCGCCGCCGGTGCCCTTCCACCATTCGGTATCCGTCTGTAGACCAAGGTAAAGTTCGCAAACCGGAACACTACTTCCGGTTTTGCAGAGTTCGTAAACCAAATCGTTCATAAACAGGACTGTTCTTAAACCGAGGTACCACTGTACTTTTATGTATATAACTGAATGTTTCTGATACTTTTCTCCTCCTACCCCACCCTGCTCTGTCTTAGATATTTGGCACATTTTGGGCTTATTGCTGCTATACCAAAGGCTCCTGGTTTCCTGGATATATAGTCATTTTGATTTACTTTTTTCTTTTTCCCTAATATATGTATGACAGGGACGCGGGTGGCGCTGTGGGTTAAACCACAGAGCCTAGGGCTTGCCAATCAGAAGGTTGGCGGTTCGAATCCCCACGACGGAGTGAGCTCCTGTTGCTCGGTCCCAGCTCCTGCCAACTTAGCAGTTTGAAAGCACGTCATAGTGCAAGTAGATAAATAGGTACCGCTCTAGCGGGAAGGTAAACAGTGTTTCCATGTGCTGCTCTGGTTCACCAGAAGCAGCTTAGTCATGCTGGCCACATGACCCGGAAGCTGTATGCTGCTCCCTCAGCCAATAAACCGAGATGAGCACCACAACCCTAGAGTCGTCCACGACTGGACCTAATGGTCAGGCGTCCCTTTACCTTTAGTATATGTATTCCTGCACTATGGGTGAACTACTTCATATAGTTCTTTCCCCCTGTGCACAAACCAAGCTCCCACAATCCCTGTTGGAAGCCATGTATAGCAACAGGGCTGAGTGAGGGATAAAATTGCATGCCATAGCTTGTTCTCATTTCAGTCTGATATATATCGTGTAGACCTGCCCCAACTACAATGTAGCTAACTTACTGTTGTGATCCAGGGAAGGCCACAGAAGTTTGAAATATATTTTCTTTTCTTTGCCGTGTCCTGTGTTCTTTTTGTTTCATGACCAGTTATTGGAGTACTGATGATATTGTTGTGAGGCACCTTGAGAATGTGACAAGGCCTGGGGAGCAGAGAAGTCCCTAGTTTTTAAGTGTTTTCAAGCTTAAGTGTGGAACTCCACTGAATTATTGATTTGTGTATGTATGTTTTATGAAGCATATATCTTCATTTTGTAATTCTAGAGAATATCCAGCTGGCTGATAAAATTTGGGCAATAGTTTAAATGTACATTGTTGACTGTTAATGCACACCAGCCGAAATATTGATTAAGTCAATATATTTCTAAATATTTATTTATTTTCCTAAACATTGTTTCCTTGGAAATTGAAACCAGCAGAATATTGTTGTTGTTGTTGTTGTTGTTGTTGTTGTTGTTGTTATTTTGTTTTGTTTTGTTTTGTTTTATTAAAGGTTTTCTTGATTTACAAAGGTAGTGCAATGTCTCTCTCGTATTTTTTCCATGTAACATTTTTACAAATCAATTTTGTTTGTCGAGACATTAGGAAGAAAAGGGGGAAAGAGGTGGGTGGGGTGGGATGGGGTGACGATGTTCCTATTTTACTTAATATATGTAAGGTTTGGTGTCAGTGTTTTTTGTGCAGGTTCTCTGTTGTTCACTTGTGCTCCTTTGGTGGTGAGAGAGGTCAGGGTTGGCATAGGGTGTGATGGTTCATTTGTAGTTGGCTGTGGTAGTCTTTGGTTTCCTGTGTGAGTGGGGTGGGTGAGTGTTTTTGGTCAGGTTAGCCATATTGATTTGTATGCTGTCGGTAGATTTTTGTCGTTATCTTGTTGGGCTGTGTGTTTGATGAAGGGGAACCATACCGGGGTGAAGGCGTCTTCTATTTGTCCCCATGTCAGTTTCAACTTACTGGTTGGTTTTTTCTAGTAGGGCTGTTTCCCATACTACTTGGTACCATCGGTCCATGCTTACTCCTGACAGGTTTCTCCAGTGTCTGGTTATGATGTTTCTGGCTGCTGAGAGTAGGTGGGTTATGAGTTCTTTGTGGTGTAGGTGGGCGTTGTTGTCTTGGAAGATGTTTAGTAAGACTAGTTCTGGAGTGATTTCTATCACTCCAGCAGTATATTATTGAAACTATTTGCAATGCTTCTACAAACACCATTTATTAAGCTGATAGTACCAAACACATTTTGAATAACTTTAATTGTAAAACACAGCAATAGTAAGTACTTCTGTAAAGTTTTTTACAGTTTGTAATGTTCAGAGGGGTCTGCAATTTTAGCCTGGCCTGGGCCTTGCTAGCCAAGACTCTAGGACCAGATTTGCCCCTACACATCAGTGCCCTGCCAGCCTTTCCTGCAGGCTTACTGATTTCGCTGTTCCAAATGAGATATGCCATGTGCCTCATTAACAAAGCAACTAAACAACTTCCAACTTCTCCAGTTCTATCCTCTTGATTGTTTGTAAGAAGTAAATACTTCATTGTTCAGTAGCACTTATTTCCAAATCAGATTGCAGCCTCAGCATACTAATAAGTGATCCTGTTTAGCATCCTAGGTTTCTTCACTGACACTAGTGATCAAGATCTACGAGGCTCAGCTCTGGTTGCAAACTTTAGAGGGACCAAGGTACAGTGTGTTCACAGTGGTAGCTCTGCTTCTGTGTGGAACTTGCTTTCTGGAAAAAACTTGTCATTGCTCATCCTTGATGTCCTTTTAGAGACAGAACAAATAAATGTCATTCAGCTGCTTGTGAGTGCTATTTTGGCCACTCTAGTGATAAAATATAGTTTTGTATGAAGCTTTATCAGTCATCTGAATAGATAGAAACACAATTGTAGAGTTGGGAAGGGATCCTAAGGGTCATCCTAGTCCAACCCCCTGCAATTCAGAAATATCAAATAAACGACAAGTTCACACACTTGAAAGAATGGTTTCAGGTTGTTGTTTTTTAACTATCTTCCCATAGATCATTTTCCTGCTCATGATGACTAAACATTAAAACTTCAAGTAAGACAGTACCTTGCATTTCTCTTTTGTTTTCTCTTTAGGCAGACTCCTGCTTCACATCTGGAATACAAATTAAGGAAAGTTGCTTTGAGTGGACAATGATTAGAGATACAATGAAGGCGTGGAGTGACAGTCAGTCAGATCTTTACAGCAGTGACCTAGAAGAAGAGGAAGAAATGATTTTTGGAGAAAATGAAGAAGACTTGGAAGAGATGATGGATTTAAGTGACCTGCCTACCTCACTCTTCGCCTGTAGTGTTCATGAAGCAGTGTTTGAAGTTCAAGAGCAAAAGGTAAGACATGGACAAAACTAGTGTTGATCTATTAAAATGCCTGTAAAAAAGTGTGCCTTTTTATCTTACACAGGTAACATCTGATACAGTACAGGCAACTTTAAGTTCACATGACCCAAATACACATATGATATTGCTTTATTTTTTATGAGGGGCCAGATAAGAATAGATTATGCGGAAAGGGAAGTGAATGGGAAATGTTCAAGATTGTACTGAACTTTTCTTTAGTTCCAAACAGTGGTCTGGAAGAATCTTCTACAGCTTAGATGTTCAACTGGTGGGTCTGAATTGGTCTAAACCACAGAGCCTAGGGCTTGCCGATCAGAAGGTTGGCGGTTTGAATCCCTGCGACGGGGTGAGCTCCCGTTGCTCGGTCCCTGCTCCTGCCAACCTAGCAGTTTGAAAGCACGTCAAAGTGCAAGTAGATAAATAGGTACCACTCCAGCAGGAAGGTAAACGGCATTTCCGTGCGCTGCTCTGGTTCGCCAGAAGCAGCTTGGTCATGCTGGCGGGATGAGCGCCGTAACCCCAGAGTCGTCCATGACTGGACCTAATGGTCAGGGGTCCCTTTACTTACCTTTACTGAGTTGCAACAGTAACACTACCACCCAAAAACTAATATGGAAAAAATTAAGAAGTAGATCCTCAAATGCATGGTGTTTTGAGTACTACTTATTAAATTAGCCATGTGCATAAGAGTGGTTTGCTTGTCATATCTTGTTTTATGGGCACACATACAGTCCCTTTGCTCCTCCCTAAGATATGATAAACATTTCCCAGATTCAAACCAAAATAAAAAAATAAAAAATAAATAAAAATCCTTCCAGTAGCACCTTAGAGACCAACTAAGTTTGTTCTTGGTATGAGCTTTCGTGTTCATGCACACTTCTTCAGATATCTTCGTATCTGAAGAAGTGGGCATGCACACGAAAGCTCATACCAAGAACAAACTTAGTTGGTCTCTAAGGTGCTACTGGAAGGATTTTTAAATTTTTTATTTTGGTTTGACTATGGCAGACCAACACGGCTACCTCCCTGTAACATTTCCCAGATTAAACAGACAGAGAAGCTCCTTCTTATATTAAGCGCATCTTGTATGAATGCACATGTAGAATTTCCCTCTTCATTTCAATTGAGAGGACAACTTGTACCAGGTATGGATACTTGTAAATCAACCCACTCTTGCAGAAGCTCCATGTGCTTTTTAGATTACCTCAAAATTTTCATCTAACTTGCTCATAATTTTGTATTAACTACTTGTTTAGAAAGCAAAAATTGTGATTGCTATGTAAATAAAGAAACAAGAGTTGGCATTGCTTACAGTAATGAGCAGCAGTTGTATGGTTTATGCATTGCAATCCTATGCAATCCTTGCTGCGGTTGTTGAGATTTGGGCCAGTGTAAACATAGGATTGCAACCTTAAACACAGGAAGGCCAGTTTGTTTTGCAAACAATTTTTATGAGGTATCCAACATTTCAAGCCTCATAAATATCCCCACAGAATTTTAATAGCTTTCTGAGGGCTGGCAGAGCCTATTTCATTACCGTGCTGGGCACAAAGGGAGGATGGAGCTCTCCACACAAACACCCTTAGCCAGCTCACTCACCTGCATGAAGTACCTTGTTGCCTATAGCAAGGTTGCACATTTCTTTCTGAAGAAAACCAAGGCAGATAATGAAAATATCAAAGCTGCTGAATTAGTCACATACCAGGCTTTAGAATACGCCTTGGAACTTGGATTAGCTTCTATAGCATTTTAGAATGGCGCTCTCTGGGTCACCATAAGTTCCTATAATTTTGGCGGAATAGAATGCTTTGAAGAAACAGGTTTTATATAAGCAAATAGACCTCTTCCAAGAGTGTGAATGCTGTAATTGAGATCTGATCCTGAAGTTCTCGAAATCATTTAAATATTGAACTGCTTGCTAAATTCTTCTCCCTCTCTGTCATCTTTCTTTAAAACAAACAGATATTTATTCATGTAGAGAGAGTAAAACACTATTATTACTTTTCATTGTCATGGCAGTCATAGAGTAAGGTAGATCATGTGTAAGCAGGCATGTTTCCATGACAGCTCTGTGCAAGGCTGAATGTGTTCCTGTATTAATATAGGTTTAATTTTAATAATATGTGTTGCTGACAAAACATGGGTTTTTTTTCTGCTGGTATCAAGTGTTTTGTGAAATACTGGATTTTAGATAAGCTTTGTGTGCTGCAGATCTCTCATGGGGATTTTTAAAAAGGGAATAAAGACTTGCCTTTTAGTGTCTTCTTTTTTTCGAGTCTGTTTAAAATGTGATTCATCACAATTTAAATAGCCTTAATACTGTTCCCTAGAGTTGGATTAATCTTTCATCTGTTTCAAACAGAATATCTTAAAATTGCAAACATACAATAAAATTGAGTGTAACAGTTGTTGGGTAAGTATTTGTAAATGTCAAGACTCTGGAATCAAAGTTTTAAAAGCCCAGGCAGCCTGCTTCCTATTCCCTGCCACTTTCTCCCCACAGGCTGTAATTTAGGTTGACCAGAATTCCATCAGTCGGTGGGTGTTGGTTGGGTTCAGACACAATATTTCCATTCCAACAAACTATCCTTTTTTGCAAAGGTAATGAACACGTGGTCCCACTCCTCCTTCTCCCCCCCCCCAACACCTTTTCCTTGTATGTATGGAGTGTTTAAACCACAGTTTCTCCGTTGGGACATCACAATTTAACTGGGGAAACTGATTAAAAAATCAGGAAGTATCTGCAGCTGGGCACACAAGAAGGGAGAAGGGAGCTTGTTGTTTGTTCCTGCTCCGAAAAACCATAGTTCCTTGGAACTGAAATGTAGCTTCTGCAGCTGGCTGATATTTGTGATGCCCAAAAAAGCTTTTAAGCAGAATGGCGTCTATAATTTCACTGACTAAAACTGTTCATAATATGGTTCAGATACAAATCAGGCTGAATTATATTGTTCTGAATTATAGTTTCCAGTCTTGTGTTTCAGATTTTTTTTTTTTTGCAGTTGACAGAGGAGCTAACATGACCTTGAATGTTGAATAAACACCAGTTTTTCTTAATTTCTGATATATCAGGTGTTAGTGTTAACATCTGATCAGCATTCAGTTTTGCTGAAATAATGTTAGCAATAATAATAATAATAATAATAATAATACCCCGCCCATCTGGCTGGGTTTCCCCAGCCACTCTGGGCGGCTCCCAACAGAATATTAAATGCATTATTTTAAACATTAAAAGCTTCCCTAAACAGGCCTGCCTTCAGATGTCTTCTAAAAGTCTGATAGTTGTTTTTCTCTTTGACATCTGATGGGAGGGTGTTCCACAGGGTGGGTGCCACTACCGAGAAGGCCCTCTGCCTGGTTCCCTGTAACTTGGTTTATCTTAGCGAGGGAACCGCCAGAAGGCCCGCAGCACTGGACCTCATTGTCAGGGCAGAACGATGGGGATGGAGACGCTCCTTCAGATATACTGGACCAAGGCCGTTTAGGGCTTTAAAGTTCAGCACCAACACTTTGAATTGTGCTCGGAAACGTACTGGGAGCCAATGTAGGTCTTTCAAGACCGGTATTATTTGGTCTCGGCGGCCACTCCCAGTCACCAGTCTAGCTGCCGCATTCTGGATTAGTTGTAGTTTCCGGGTCACCTTCAAAGGTAGCCCCACATAGAGCGCATTGCAGTAATCCAAGCGAGAGATAACTAGAGCGTGCACCACTCTGGAGAGACAGTCTGTAGCAGGTAGCGTCTGATAAACAGCTGCCCTGGACACAGAATTAACCTGCATCTCCATTGACAGCTGTGAGTCCAAAATGACTCCCAGGCTGCGCACCTGGTCCTTCAGGGGCACAGTTACCCCATTCAGGACCAGGGAGTCCTCCACACCCGCCTGCCTCCTGTCTCCCCAAAACAGTACTTCTGTCTTGTCAGGATTCAACCTCAATCTGTTAGCTGCCATCTGTTTATGGAGATGTTTCCATAACACCATTCAGTCTTATGCACAGTCTTATACTGCAGTCTTGTATTATTCACACTTACCTGGGACATACTTATGGGTGGACATGCATAAGATTACACTATGAGAAACTTAAACCTGATAGTTTCAGATACCAAATTAAATATGGTGGTATTAAAGAATACAAAAGGAGTAGTTTTGGTGAGTGCTGACACACACACACACACATTAGAAAGGAAACATAATCTGCCAAGGAGGAGAAGAAATAGTGTAGTCTAGCATGTGAGGTATTTTTGCTCTGTTTGAGGCCGTTGGAGGCATTAAAAGATTAGGAAAGGAATCCAGTAGGGAAGATATACTATGCATCCTATCTAAATGAAGAAGAGCTCTCTAGAGTGAGAGATAAGCATCAGAAAGGTGACATTCAGAACTGCAGTGGGGTGGGGTGTGAATGCTTATAATTTCAGGGTCAGATGTATTAGGATTAGAGTTTATTAATTTCATAAAACTGCTTGATTGGAAAACAAACAAACAAACAGCAGTTTATAAAAAGGGAGAGGACTCTCAAACCATAGGGCCATGGGAGCAAGCCTGGGTGGGATTATATGTGTATTTTTCAGCAAGGTGGGGTGGTGGAAGTCTTTGCTGCCTCCTACAGTGCAGCAGGGAGGTTGGTGTGGTACAAATGCACCAGTGTCCCTGCCAGTACATTTGAACCATGAACCATAACCTCTTTCCTTCTGTCTTGCCATTCAACTTCCCAGAAAGCAGTGGCAACTCAGCTGCCAGGAGATCAGGTGAGTGCCACACCCTAACCATGTTATTAGCTATTGTTTGAAGAAGGAGAAAAAGAGAAACTGGTCCTGTCATAAAACTAAAAAACTAAAAAAAATGCACACAAGGAAAGTGGAATTGAGAGTAGGTCATGTGCAGAGATTAACACTTGTCTAATTTTCTTTGTTGTATATACAGTGTTGTAATCCACACAGAGTATCTGGGATTGAGCAGAATAAAAAACTGAAGATATTTATTGAACCACTATTGCTGAAAATGTGCTGTGCAACTATTGCATGTGTTGTGTAGCTAAACCCACACCACCTTCTAAAACTATTTTTTTTCTTATGTTTGACCTGCTTTTTTACATTGTAATGTAGCCAAAGCAAATTCCAAGTATATTGAAAAATGTACTTGGCCAATAAATTATTATTCTATTCTATTCTATTATTTTGAACATCCTTTGATTTTTAAATTTGAGAGAAATATATATTTAAGCAGGTTACAGAAGTTCCAACCTGTGGATAGATAGGTCTTGTCAATCCAACTGTTGCATTTTATCAGTTTTTAAAAGCTGGTCAATATCTGAGATTTCTAGTTTACTAGAAATGGAAGTCATGGAAATACTTATCTCTTCCTGCCTTGCATTCTGCGTAGAGCTCATCTGCTATGTAGCCAAGCTCTGTGCAGTTGTTGTTTCTGGCTCACTGCATAAAGCAAAGGAGGCAGGGACCCATCCCGGGAATGCTTCACTGCAAAAATAACCTGGTATGATTATTTTGGTCTTGTTTCCTATAATCCTTATTATCTCATCTCAGTAACTGCCTGATATGTTATCCCATAAGCCTGATCTATTCATTTGGCTGCCTCTGCATGTTCATTTCCCAATGTTCTGAAAAACATGGTGACTTAACAAAATTGTGCCTCCTTTGCACAAGGTCATCTTGGGCAAATGTGACCGGAGATGATGTAGTGCTGTGTGTTACACTGCATACTGTACTTTTATTTTATTGCAAGCACTTCTCTCAATTTACAATTCACAGCCCCCAAACCCTGACCTTGGGGGGCCCTTCTGTGCCAGAGTACTATGGCTTAAAGGGGGTTAAATAGTGAAATAAGATACTTATTTTTGGCAGCAAGTAGCCCTAGGCATCCATAAATGAAAACTTCTTTGCCTCAGTGGTTCCTGCAAGGGCATATTCAATTTTGTTGTTGTTCAGTCGTTCAGTCGTGTCCGACTCGTCGTGACCCCATGGACCAGCATATTCAATAGGTGTGTGTTTAGATTCCTGGGGCCCAAAATACACCAGGGGAAAACTAAAGCATCTTTCCATCCCCAAGAAAAGGGGCTGGCAACATGTTGTCATAAATCAGATATGCACATAATTTTAGAAGCAGCTTACTTAACAGCTCTTGGATAGAAGAGAGAATTATGTAATAGCTGATGTAATAACACTCCTATTGCTGCTTGGGTGGGTGATGATAAATGTAACTAACTAAAAGATGCCTGCTCTCATGAGGGGGTGGGTTGTTTCCTTAGCAGACCTTTCTTTTTCAAAGTTTGCACCCAGTGGAAGTGAAATAGTTCAGTATCTTTTTAAAAGGTGCTTATTTCCAGTGTGGTATGTTGAAGATGGTATGTTGCTGGATGGGATTTGGGGGGGGGGGCATTCTGATGAGGTTTTTATTACCTTGTTTAGTTGGAACAGGTTCTTGAATTAAATTTAATATGAAATTAAACATCCTTGCAGAGGTCAGTTTTATTGGCTTAAAGCAGGGGTGGCTAACCTGTGATCCTCCAGCTGTTGCTGGATATAAAACCGGTCCCTGACTATTGAACATACTGGCTGGGGCTGATAAGAATTGGTCCAACAACAGCTGGAGAGCCATAGTGTAACCATTATGGCTTTAAAAGTTTTGTATACTGCTATTGCATGCTGCTCTGTTTTAAGCAGAATTCTTGACTTTTTTATGTGTTGCCACTACAGCCTGTCTTCTCACTAAAATTTCTAAGAGTTGCAGCCTATTAGTGTAGACCGAGCATTGGGAACATCAGGCCTGTGACTCTCTCCAGCCCATGTCCCTCACTGACCCTGCTCCAAATCCTCAAGTTTTGTTTTGTTTTTTGCCTGGTTGGAATGTGTTATTGAACTGTGATAATTACTTATTCTTGTCTGGATGGAGGAGCAGCAGATAGAAACCTCAGACTTCCCTGTGTCTGGAATGTAGCCTGCTTTACAAAAGTGAGTCACATCTGTTGCTCTGCCCAGCTTTAGTCTCTCTCCCCCCCCCCCAGCCAGCATGTGGCCCTCAAGCTGAAAACCCTGGTGCAGTTAGTGTTGAGCAAGATGGACTAATGATGTGATGATATACTACTTGTGTTTTCTATCTAATGCTGGCTTCTTCTATGGAGCAATATTACCAAGTCCCTGATAAAAGAATATTTCATCTCCTAATGAATGTGTATCATGCTTGTCTGGTGCAAGCTCAATGTGTGTGGGATGCCTGGTCTCATACATCTGGATCCACCAGCAATTCCCATCTTTCCAAAATAAGCAGCCACAGATGATGGAATGGAAATGCATAGCTTCAACTCTGTTGCCTTCTCTGATTCATTAGCCTGACATTCAATTTTAAGTGAAATACAGGCAGGGAAGTTTTTAAACCTGTGGCCCTCCACATGTTGGACTCCAACTCACATCAGCCAGCATGACCAAAGGTCAGCGATAATGGGAGGTGTAGTCCAGTAATTTATGGAGGGCCACAGGTTTCCCACCCCTGGATTAACTCTTTACCCCCCACACCATTTTTCTAATCATGGGTGTCCCACAGGGCCAGGAGGGTATTCGAGTATCACTAGCATAATGTACTACCTGTGTGTACGATGCCAGTAAGTGGTAGGACCGTTTTGTTACATCACTAACCATATTAAAACATTCATCTACATATAAAGGGGGCTTTCTTGTTTCACTGCCCTCACAATTTGGGAACTGGCAGCCCAGGAGATGGCATTTTCTGTGGCAGCTGCTAAGTTGTGGAATTCCCTCACCACAGAGGTGCATCTGGAACCTTATGCAATTTCCTTCATGTGCTGAACTTGCAAATATCTACCCTGGCCTTTGGCATCTGACAAATATTTTTAAGACCCATCCTATTATTCTATTTCTTTTAAACTGGTTTTAATAGCTTATTTTTAAATTGCTGTACCTTGTAGTGAAGTGTGGGCAAGAAGTTGAATTAATAATGATAGTAATACATGTACAAATTGCCTGCCTGTTAGTAATGTTTTGTAAATATCTACATCTGTTGACACTATCGGATGTATGAATTGTTAATGCTAGATCCCTGCAGCTTTTCTAGCTGCCTCATGTTTAGTTCTAAACTTCTAGTAAAAAATGAGTCAGATGAAACTACTGTGGCTGCCTGGTGAGTCATCAGTCAGCAGAAATACAAGGTCATCAGTGAGATTGAACTCATTCAGAGGGATGGTGGCTTATTGAGTCCTATGAATAAGTTTGATTTTAAAAATACCAGTTCTAATACAGCATTTTAAAAACTATCAGTTGCCTTCCCATGTAAGTACTGTGGACACAACACCTACCGGTATTATTAGCTTTCAGTCACATTATTTACTAAAAAGTTATTCTTGAGAAAGACATTCTGAGTACTTAAATTCTCCACCCATTTGGAAAAACTCATTTTAGCCTTTTCATCTACAGCAGGGGTGGTCCAACATGCAGGCCGCATGCAGCCCGCAAGGCCTTTTTTGGCGGCCATTTCTAAGTACCAAAGGAGCGATGCTAGTGGCAATGGGAGTCCCAGCATCCAACTTCCTCCCCCCACTCCATTGGCCACCAGCAGCAACGAATTGCTGCACTCCAGCATCCTTGGAAAGTCCCGCCTCCTCAGTTTCCCTGCCATGGGTGCTCTAGGTGATGGGACGGCAGCCAGACTTTTGGTAGCGGGGGTTCCTCCTGATCGCTGTGGCAGGGGTTCTCAAATGGTGTGACGTGCCACACTAGTGTGGCAAGAGAGGATGGCAAGTGTGGTGGGAAGATTCAGAGACAATCCAGATAGGATTTTAACATTCCAGTGTGGTATCGTATCATATCATAAGATTATTTTTTGGATACCAGAAACAGTATCCATGTCTTTCTTCAAGAGCATTGGCTATTCTTCTACAATTCTGCATGACATATTGTTGTGAACAGGGATTTTCAACTCTGGCAGATATGAAAGATCCGAAGAGAGAAAGGCTTATTTGTGTTAATGAGGAGATGATAGTTTGTCTCAAATTAGACCTAATATAAATATGATTACCCAGCAAAAGTAAGATCACGCACCTCATTGAGTTTGCATACATCCTTAAGGTACATATTTAAGAGGCTTGCTTATAATTATACTTTGGAATGGTTTATGTTCTTAAGTAGCTGCATTGTTTTATACTTTCTGGATTTCCAATATCATATTATAAAGTAGTTTTGTTCTATGTTAGAAATCAAGCACTGCTAGGAATTGTTTCTTTTTGTTTTCAAATATATTTCTTACCAATAAAAGGAATGGTGTGGCGCAAACAAATTTTTATTCTGAAAGTGTGGCCCGGAGAAAAAAGTTTGAGAACCACTGTTAAAGGGGCGGGGGGGGGTAGACAAGACAAAAACAACAACAGGAGGCAAAAGAAGAGGCAAAGCCTCAAAATATCACTGAAAGATAAAACTTTATCAGTAGTAATAGTCAATGATCAATATATTTCAGTTGATGACAGTCTTCCTCAGGGGCACTTCACAAGATTAAGGTTCCATCAAATCAGAATTCAAATCCCTGGCTGAGAAAGGATTTGATTACCATAAATCACTATCTCTTGGCTTCAGTGCTTTATTTCATAGGATCCCTCTGCATGCAAATGAGATTATCAAATAGCCACAGATGAAAAGTTCAGTGTGAATGTAAAATCCATAAAAGGAAAACCCTGAAGGTGGAATCCCCCCCTTTGTTTTGAAGTATGAAAAAGCTAGTTAATTGTAAAACACTTTGCACCTTTTCATATCCTAGTATGTAAAAGACATTGAGATTGGCCACTAGATGGCCCTGCAAGCATTACATTATATACAATCTTTTGTTGAATATAACTCATATTTACATAAATATGAGAGAGTTGGTTTTGTTTTTCTACTGATGCTCAATACAGGTGTAGGTAGAACTCTACTAAAGAACATTACCAACTTGATTTTGTAGTGCTAACCTGCAGTAGTAAACTCTGAGGAACCTTAACAGCAAAAATGCTCTGTTTCAATCCCTAGGAACAGTTTGAAGCTCTCTTCTCAGTCTACGATGATCATGTTACATTCCAGCTATTTAAAAGCTTTAGAAGAGTAAGGATAAATTTTAGCAATCCAGAAGCAGCAGCAAGAGCACGAATAGAACTTCATGAGACGGACTTCAATGGGAAAAAACTCAAGCTGTATTTTGCCCAGGTATGCATGCATGCATGTTTGTCGAGATTTGTATCCTGTCTTCCTATCCAAGGTGACATCTCTCTTCCATATTATCCAGGTGTGAAGCATGTTATCTCTCTTACCCCTTGTGGATCATTTATTAAGCCTTCCATGTATTTTTCCAGTAGCAAACACTGCCTGTCTTTTGGACCTGTTCTGGTGGGTAGGACCAGAGACAAAAGTAAGCAGACAACAAATGTAATTTTTACCATTTGTAGAATAGCCTCATTTCTACATCCAGACAAGCAAGAGACATATAGATGACCATCAAGATGACCATCCAACCTCTGCTTAGAAATCTCCAGTGAAGGAGAGTCCACCACATTCCAAAGGAGTCAGTTCCATTGTCAAACAACTCTTACCATCAGAAAGTTTAGTCAGATGTTTAGTCAGAATCTCCTTTCTTGTAACTTGAATCCTTTGGTTTAGGTTCTACCCTCCCGAGCAGGAGAAAACAAGCTTTCTCCATCTTTCATGTCATCAGCCCTTTAGAAATTTGAAAATGGCCAATATATCTCCTCTTTAGCTTTTTTGCTGCTGCACCACACTTTTGACTCATGTTAAGCTTGGATCCTTTTCACATGAACTACTGGCAAACCAGCACCCCCCCCCCCATTTAATATTAGTGCAGCTGATTCTTCCTGCCTAAGTGTGGAACCTTACATTTGTCCCTATTTAAATTCATTTTGTTAGTTTGGGCCCAGTTCTCCAATCTTGAATCCCGATGCTATCTTCTGTGGCATTAGCTACCCCTCCAAGTTTGGTGTCATCTTCAAATTTGATGAGCATCCCCCCTATCCGTACATCCAGGTTATTCATGAAGTTATTGAACAACAATGGACCCAGGGCCGAACCCTGTGACACTCCACTTGTCACCTTTTTCTGGATGAAGAGGAACCATTAGTTACCTCATCCAGCCCATATTTTACCAGCTTCCTCGCAAGAATATTGTGGGTGACTTTGTCAAAAGCCTTAGTGAAATCAAGATACACTACACCCACAGCATTCCCCTGACCCACCAAGCTTGTAACTGTCAAAAAAGGAAATGATATTCATCTGGCATGACTTGTTTTTGAAAAACCTATGCTGGGTCTTAATAATCACATCATCTTCTAAGCAGACATTTGCCTGCCTCCAGTCTGCAGGGACATCACCCGGTCTCCAAGAATTCTCAAACATTATATATTATTTACCGGTAGTGGAACCCCAACCAGAACAGTTGGTGGCCATAAGGCTATGTTTTCCTTTCAGAAAGGAATGTACACAAGCCAGTATGTTCCTTACAGATGTTTTATGAGCTGCTGTACTTTGCTATAGAGGGTCAGGGCTCTATGCATTCAATGCTTTTTAAAAAAAAAAATGTAAAACTCTACCCTTAGAAAGTATTGTTCCTATGACCTGCATTTCTCTTACCTCATATAATTATTCATTTTTTTGTCTACTATTTGTGTTAATTTTATTCTAGCTTCCCTCCCACCAGCACTGGGCTTCTTGTTTGGCCATCCCTGGCTTTTTTATTTCATCAGAAATCAGTCATACACTTCACAGCCATAAGCGCTAGAAACATTATTGTAAAGAAGAAAATACTGCAGTCATATACCATATTCTTCCCTGCACACAATCACAGCATATGCATGACCCTGGATATAGTCATTTCATTAGTCATGAGGCTGGGGATCTATTACATGCTTAGCCAGTGATTCAGTGGATTGCTTTGAGCAGATCCCTGGCTGTAAAATTGCATGGTAGTGGTCTCCCCAGCTGCAATAATGGATGAGCTAAGAACTGAAAACCATTCTGTAGTGTATTCGTAGTGTAGGCATTTGATAAGAGCTTAATCAGTGTATTCTATACTGCTGGCATGGTCAATGTTTAACTAAAATAGCTAAAGGGAACAAAACTGTGCATTTAGTATCTGGATTCCTTCTCCAGTCAGTGAAAGAGGTTTTTGAATTGTGTATCTAGGCTAGAAAAACAGTTAAGAACTATCTTTCAAGAGAATAATGTCCTTCTCTTACTGTTTTGACTGCATTTGTTTTCTCAGGTTCAGGTGCCCAATGAAGTGGGAGACAAATCTTACCTCTTGCCACCACAGCCTGTCAAACAGTTCCTGATATCGCCACCTGCATCCCCACCAGTAGGATGGAAGCCAAGTGAAGATGCCACACCCATGATAAACTATGACTTGCTCTGTGCTGTTTCAAAATTGGGCCCTGGTAGGGATGCTTTCTTTCTGCTTTGCTTTCTCCACTTCTATATTAGAAAAAATGGTAACGGCAGGCTTGTAAATTGCCACTTGCCTGGTAACCTGTGAGAAGTGAAAATGGTCCCGAGGTGACTATAAAAGGAAACTTTTTTTAAAAAAAAAAGCTATGCTTTGTTTTGGGACCACAAATGACTGATATGAGTGAGGGGTGAGGGGGCTACCATAAACATCTGCCGTCTAATAACTTTTGTGAACTTTTTTGTCTGCAATAGACTGCAGTAAAGGACTATAGCTAAAAAAGAATAATTTTGGCACAAAATGTAAATGGAATTCCATAACCAGAAAACTTAAGATGTGAAGTTGGAATGGATTGTTTAAAATTTGATTCTGCACACTTTGAGCAGATTGTTGGCAGAAGTTGGAAGTTGCTTTGTTTGTGAGGCAAACTTATGGAGGCAGTGAGAGATTATGCCAGGGGTAAAGGGACTGGGAGCACGTGATGTTGAGTAGGTCATTTCTACTCAAATTGTCCTGTAGTTTTGATATGCGGTTTAGCATTTAAGAACACACACACACACACACACACACACACACACACACACACCTTTTATAGTGTGCTGTCCACTATGCTGATACAATAATGCTGTAATTTGTCCTACCCTCTAGGGGAGAAGTATGAGCTTCATGCAGGAACAGAATCCACTCCCAGTGTCGTCGTCCATGTGTGCGAAAGTGAAACAGAAGAGGAAGATGAAATTAAAAATCCCAAACAGAAGATAGTGCAGACGAAGCGTCCGGATCCACCACCCACATTAATAAATGAAACAAAAACTCTTGAATGTGCGCTAGAGGTAGGGGGTGGGATGCACTACTGAATTTGAGGCTCTCTGATAACAGCAGTGAGTGGTAAATGTTTGCATTGCTGTGTGACGCATAACAGCAGAAGACTTCTCTTGTAGTCGTCTCGCATCAGAAAGACTATAGATGCCAACGTTTTG
Organism: Lacerta agilis; assembly: GCF_009819535.1. NCBI lineage: Eukaryota > Metazoa > Chordata > Lepidosauria > Squamata > Lacertidae > Lacerta > Lacerta agilis. The sequence goes on from NC_046319.1 coordinate 59,682,050, forward strand.
AAGAGCACTTTAATTTTAAGGTTAACTCCCAAGATGTAGCAAATCCACTGGGTTTCAAGTCCTAGAATACTAGGAAGGTGCCATTTTTGGAATGTGTGTTACCATTTTCTTGGTGTTCAGAAGGCAGAAAGGAACTTGGCTGCTGCCATCTCTATATGGGTTACCACATGGTTTTGTATGTGAGTCTCATGTATATTTTTGTGTGCTGATGTATAACATGATCTGAGTAACATGATGTTCTAAGTAATATATTGATGAAATATAAATGTAATGTACAATGTACATTGTTATCAGTAGAAAAATCTCAAACTGGTTTGGGGTGATAGAACCAAATTTCCAAACAGGTTTGCTTTTGTGATTTTTGTTTTTCCTTAGAAATGCCATAGTTGTGTGTGTTGAATTTCAAGGTACTCTTTTGAATTGACGTGAGGCAAAAGACAAAATTGGAACTCTAATTGGTTGTCTTTCTGCTCGTTGCACCTATGAAATGCAAACTAGGAAGCTGCAGATTATGGACTGACTCCCTCTTTGGCCCGTGTCTCCTAATTTTTCTTAGCCTGTGTCTGTCTCCAGCTGTGTCTGTCCCAAGTGCAGGATTTGTTTTCTGTGTTTATCTTGTATCTCTAGCAGCAGGATTCATACAGCCAGGAAGGATCCTACATCCATATGGCTCTTCACAAAGCTTAGCACCAGAGTGTTGCACGTCTTGTCCATCCAACTGGATTCCTCAAGTGGATTCTCCAGGATGTGGTATGCAAAAGTGCAGTCACCCCCTACAGCAGTGACAGTGTAGATGTGCCCCTGTGCAGGTCTGGAAGTATATATCTCATTTTTCTTTTCCCCATTCCCTCCTAAAGGCTCAGACAGGTTTGTGCCCCTACATAGGGTGGATTTGATTTGATTTAAATCAAATCAAATCAAATCAATTTCAATCACTAGTCAGTAATACTTGATTTAAATCACTTTTTTACAGAAAGACTCATTCTTGCTGGTATAATCTTAATATTTACAACCAGATGAAGGTTTCATTTTTGGAATAATAAATTTTCAGAGTAGTTTTTACAGTTATATCAAAAATTACTGATTTGGTTATACTATTAGAAATACATAGATAATTATGAAATTATTGTTTATATTTGGACAACTTTTCTGCTGTACTTTATTGGAAGGAGAAAAATAATCATTTCCTTAATAACAATTTAAACAATTTATTTAACTAAAACAATAACATTATAGCATATGTATCCATGTTTGTTAACTGACGGTTTTAAAAAAATAATCCAGACTGAGTTTTAGCACACATGAAAAAATTAAAACAAATCCTACTTTCCTGAGGAATAGCCTTTGGACTATAATGTAACTTAAATAGAAAACTATATTTAGAAAGATTTTTCCTCCAAAAGCATTTTATTTTAAAAATCCAATTTAACTCAAAAATAATCCAATTTGAATTTTTAAAATCCGATTTTATTTTTTATTTTATTTTATCCACCCTGCTACATAGTCTTCTTTGCTGAGCTATTACAGCCCTCCCACCCTTCAACTGTCCTACTTCTTGACACCCAGGCCCTCTTCAGACCCCGTTTAGTACTCTGTCTTGCAGAGAACATTGATTTGGCAGGTTTTGGTGAGCTTTTGCTTGAATTGCCTGCTTTATGCCTGAGCTTTCCTTCCTTCCTTCCTTCCTTCCTTCCTTCCTTCCTTCCTTCCTTCCTTCCTTCCCTCTCTCCCTTTGCATTGAATCTTCTATCCCTACTACTTCTCAGGGAGGAAGAAGAATGTGCTGCAGGAAAAGTGTTGACCACCCAGCTGCCTAGACTTGACAAATAAGGCTAGCCTTGTTTGTTACGCCTTTTCTTAACACTGTGTTTCCCACCTTAGCATTTTTCAGCAAAGTAGCACCTTCAGATGCCAGATATTTTCCGTAACACTACATAGCTGGTACTTTTTATGGATGAACTAAATGAAAGAATGGAGGGGGTGGGTGGGAAGTATACGTTGGATTCTATTTTATCTATAAAACCATCAGCTCTACCAAATTTGCTAAAACCAAGAGTCTTGTGGCACCTTAAAGGCTGAACAAATGTATTACAGCACAAGCTTTTGTGGACTACATGCAGTCCACTTCATCAGATGCAAATTTGCTGGGAATTGTGTTGGATCTGAGTGGGGAAGAACCTCTCTCTTTATGCCCAGTGTCGGAAACCACTTTTCTTCCCGCTCCACATTATCTGACATGTGTGGTGGGGGGAGTGTGTTCAAGTATGGAAACATTCAGAAGCAGTTTGAATCGCTTTTGCTTGAGACTCTTTGGAACCAAATACACAGCAGAAAAATTATACTGGTTTCAGTCAAAAGCCACAGAGAAAGAAGCAGCCACCAATAATGGCTGGCTACTAACACCAGTCCAAATGAATGAATAATTATATGAGGTAAGAGAAATGCAGGTCATAGGAACAATACTCTCAATGCAGTGCAGTGCTAAAATTTATTGGCTGGCCCTTGGGTCAGTTATACTTTCTTCATGGGCTTGAAAGGATACTGCTGCCCAAAACTCTTGATGCAAATGTAAAGTTGAATATAGTGGAGAATAAAGGCAGTTGCACTTTTACCAGAATAAATCTTAATTCTTGCCTGTTTATTAAGAACCAAGGCAAAGGTACTTATCATAGAAGTTGTTGGTTCCCCAAAATATGTTGTAAGGTGTTCGCCTCTCTTCTGTTAGCATTTTTTGTAAAAATCAAAAAAATCTTGATAACATTTGTTCTAAAGAAAAGTAGAATTTGGTTCTTTCCAATAAATGATCCATGTTTACTGCGGTGTGCTCAGAACAGAGTATTAAGTCTGTTTTTGCATGATAAACTTAGGAGGTGATGAAATCAATTCCTGAATGTGAACCATGATGATATCCAGGTGGTATGGATTTGTGGGTGTTTGAAACCCTCTATACCTCAACTAGATTCCAGTAGCTGACATCCAACTTCTCTTCAGGAGTTCTGATCTCTTCATTAGTGAAGCTGAAAGATGTGTTCTTTTATAGGTTTGTGTACAATAGTGAGATCACCTATAAATATATACTTAACAAAATTGCCTAGTACCTGTCAATTTTCTAGGCAAGCTGTTTCCTAAGGCAGTAGAAAGGGGATCTGCCCTTGGGGCCAAATCTGCTTTCCTGAAAAATGTTCCCTCATTGCCAATGCAGAGGTGAGAGAAGTGTAAAGAGACCAATATTTGAAGCGGCGAGGTATGCTGGCAGGCTGCTTTAGATAGTGAGGATTGGGGTGTTAGCCTGTCACGCCAGGGCTGTTTTCCAGGGTTGTCCCTATCATTAGGCAGAATGAACCCTCTGTTGACAGATGATTGGAGGCAGTGGTGGCAGCCACCCTCCATGTTTCTCTTGACTCCTCCCTTGCCATTCCCTTCTGTGTGCCACATGTCCTGTGCTGCACCTCCTGAACTAGCCTGCTGCCCGCAGGTGTGGAGGGCGTTATTCTGTCGCTAGTGTTGAAATAAGATCCAGCTGCCAGCCCAGTTGTCTTGTGTAGATGGGATGGGAGGGGAAAACTCCACCCTGTCCTTTGCCTCAGGCAGCAAAACGCCTTGGCCCATACATTGTACTTTCTCGGAGTGGCTTCCTGATAGTTGGGGACCAGGGCTATAGAACTTGGAGAATAATGTGCTTTTCATAAAGAAGTGTCAAATCACGAGATGTGTTTAACAGCCTGGCATTGCTATAGATGATGGTCAACAGTGTTTTTCAAAAAAGACAAATAAAACATTTTGCCATTTATGTGCCTTGTTTTTTCTCTGTGAAACAGGAGGGAAGGGGACAGAGATGACCTATGAAACCACAGTCTATTATGAACTTCGTCTGGCTGAGCCTTGCTGCAATTTTCATTTTCATTAGCTTGTGCATTTTACCCCTGTGTTAATTAGCATGGCAGAGATATTCCCTCTTGAGCTTCAAATGTCTTGAGCTAGCCTTCCTGGGAAAACGTAAGAAGGGCTTCAAAGATGAACAGAGGTAGGGGTGAGCAGTAGACCAGGCATTACACCATGTTTCCTGTCCACCACCAGAAAAGGAGAGCATGGCTTGCATACTGGGAACAATACTGGGAATGTGCTTCCTGTTAAAAAGCTGGCTGTATAAGCCTATTTCCAGAACATGAAAACACAAGTTTTACCATTAAACAGTATTAAATTCGCAGTAATGAATCGTGGAAGAGTGTTTCATCCCGAAGGACCCCACCATCACTTCACCACAAAGGTTTTGTGCCTTTCCTACCCTTCAGGGACGCGGGTGGCGCTGTGGGTTAAACCACTGAGCCTAGGGCTTGCCGATCGGAAGGTCGACGGTTTCAATCCCCACGACGGGGTGAGCTCCCATTACTCGGTCCCAGCTCCTGCCCACCTAGCAGTTCAAAAGCACACAGTGCAAGTAGATAAATAGGTGCCGCTCCAGCGGGAAGGTAAACAGCATTTCGGTGCGCTGCTCTGGTTCGCCAGAAGCGGCTTAGTCATGTTGGCCACATGACCCGGAAGCTGTACGCCGGTTCCCTTGGCCAGTAAAGCACGATGAGTGCCGCAATCCCAGAGTCGTCTGCAACTGGACCTAACGGTCAGGGGTCCCTTTACCTTTACCCTTTCCTTGGAGCTAGTGCTCTTGTGTGCTGAACATTTCTCCAGTAAAGGCCTGAAGTGTTACAGGACTGCTCCTACTTAATTTGTTTTAAAGCAGGTGACGTGATTATATATATATATATATATATATATATATATATATATATATATAAACTTTCATACACTGACATAATTTTTTCCTTCACTGGGAGACAGGTTTATCTAGTGATAGGGGAGGTGTGTTTGTTTAGGTACCGGGTAACTAAGTGTTTCAAAAGTTTCAAGGTGGGGTGAGGGTAGGAAAGAAAGGGTTCCAAATCTTGTTAATATGAGCAATCAATATAGCAAAAAGTAATTCCTCTATTTACTGTTTACTGTGTGGGCTTTTATTGCAACTTCAAGGTGTTATTCTGCTACTTTGTCATTCATAATTGAACAGTGGACCACCTACTAGGGCTAGGAATGTCTGGGCCAGGCTCACTTCTAGTAGAATTTTGCTGGCTCATGGACCCTGATCCTTTAAATCAGGGTGGGGAGCCACTTTTGTCCGAAAAGGTGGATCAGGAAATGGCTCTCCGTCTGCAGGGCTTCCATTCAGTGCTGTTTAAATTCAGCACTGAATGAGAACCCTGCTGCTTTCACTAGGGATCGGATCCACTTGGGAATTCTGATCCCTGTCAGGCTTGCAGAGTATAAGCAACACCCAATACAAGCCCCGCTGCAAAGGAACAATTGAAAGCACGAGGTGTGCCATTCAAAGAGCCTAACAAATCGTTAGAATAAATAATTTTTCCTTCCCAAGTTGGTTGCTTCCCAGGTGATTAAGTACCCGTTGATGGAAATGTATACGCAACTGCCTCCCTGCGGCCAAGTATGTGGTTTGCGTTTCTAAATCACACACTTGCATTTCAGACCACAGAGTTGTCGTTGGAGGATGCAAATATTATACTAGGGCTAGTGTACATAATCAGCATGGCTGCCAATCCCACAACATGTTGCTTCTTCATATCCTCCTGTAACAACTCTTTTCTAATCCTCTCCTTGGTTTGATAAACTTCCCAGTTCCCCAGGGAACATTACACATTATCATTTGCCCTCTTTTAGTATGGCAATAATGATATGCAACCATCTTAATTAATTATCATTCTACTAATTTTATATATATAAAAAGCTGGTCTGGGCATCTGTGGCCTGAAGACCTAGGTATGAGTGTGCTAAATTAGTATCCATTTTCCTGTGAAATATCATCATCCCCCTCTGATCCTCCTCTGGCTTCATCAACAGCCTTTCCCAAACTGGCGCCCTCCAGATTTTTTGTTCAAAGCTCCCATAATCCCCACCCAGCATTCTCAGTGGTCAAGACATTTTGATGGGCTTTTTTAAGGAAGACCACAAATTTATTGAGTTGTGTTTTTTTACAAAAATGCAAAAAAACCAACATGATTTTTTGATTGACTTGCCTAAGATCCAGGACAAAGCACCGCTTTTCAGAATTTCCCCCTGGAATTTCCTGACGTGTGGCTGCCCTAGAGTTATAGGAACTGCAGTCTGAAATATCTGGAAGGAACGAGGTTGGAAGGACGTCTAGGTAATCTCTGCCATATCAAATCAGTTATCTTTGCAACTCCCTTTCTTGCTAATACTTCACTCAGCTCCAGGGATCTATATTGTATAGGTTAGGTACAACAGCATGGGGCAGGAGGAGTTTAAATCTCCCCTGGCATCAAAAATCAGAGCCTGCCCTGTCTGTTCATGTTTTGAATTGGGAACATAGAAGAGGACTGTGGGATCTGATCATGAATCTCCAGAGTCTTGGGGCTAACCTCCGTCTGTGAATAGCACATTTTCAGCTGCTGGCACATGTCCACAAGCAGATGGGAGTGACGGCAAGAAGAGAACTCTGGGCCAATCTACGCATTCAGCAGAACCAAATCAGTATAAAGTTTTTATGGTCTGTGCCATTTCAGACTGTAGGGAAAGGGGTAAACACATGCATGAATGCTCACTGCATTGGGGGGTGGCCTGGGGCGGAATCAGCACTGTATGTTTGGCAAGCTAAGTTGTTTTGCTGGCTTGCTAACTTTGAGTGAGTGAGGCTCACCAGACATGCACCAGACATTTAAAGCACATTTCCCAGGTTTTTTTTGGGGGGGGGGGAGAGGAGTAATGTGCTTTAAATGTATGGTGTTCATGTGACCATTGTGATTCTTTAGGAAATGTCCCCTCACAAGGGAGGAGAGGGTTAAAGAGTCTTTTGACATCTCCCTGTGTGGGAGGGAGTCAGGAGGCAAATAAAGTGAAGGTTACCTGCCCTTCAGCACTTCCTCTTTTCGAAGTATGGCCTGGGTTAAAAATTAGTTCTAATTAGGCTGTGGATTTGTTACTGGGTTTTTTTTTAAGTTACCATTTTTAAAGAGCAGTTCTGGTCTTTTAGCCACTGCAAAAGATCCCCAGTTATCAGACCTACATGTTCCTTTCAGTAAAAAGACAGTAAAAAGGTAAAGGTGCCCCTGACCATTAGGTCCAGTCACGGACGACTCTGGGGTTGCACGCTCATCTCGCTTTACTGGCCGAGGGAGCCAGCGTTTGTCTGCAGACAGCTTCCTGGTCATGACTAAGCCGCGTCTGGCGAAACCAGAGCAGCGCACGGAAACGCCATTTACCTTCCTGCCAGAGCGGTATCTATTTATCTACTTGCACTTTGACGTGCTTTCGAACTGCTAGGTGGGCAGGAGCTGGGACCGAGCAATGGGAGCTCACCCCATCGTGGGGATTCGAACCGCCAACCTTCTGATTGGCAAGCCCTAGGCTTTGTGGTTTAGACCACAGCACCACCCACGTGCCATATATCTATCTATCTATCTATCTATCTATCTATCTATCTATCTATCTATCTATCTATCTATCTATCTCAATCACACACATAGTGGACACACACTCCACAGAAAACCAGTCCTTCACCCTTCAAAATTAGGAAACATTCCCTGAAAAAATAGACACTTTATTTTAGTACACAGAACAACCCCAAAGCCATCTTGGCTCTCTTAATGACCCCAAATATTTCTCTACAGAATGAAGAGTCTTGGAAAAACCTTTTCAATTAGTTTTTTCCACTTAAAATCATTCAAATCCTGTCAAAAGAACTAATTTTGTATATGAATAGGGGAGGTCTGTGACAATGTTTTCAGAAACTAGGGTATTTAGCATTTCAAAAGAATGGCTCAGATTGGCCAGGATAATGCAATCAGCAAGCATTATCAGGTATCCTAACAGACAAGAGACAAGCCACATTCTCAAATTTCTATGGTAGGCCTCTTTCTGTGACACTTTTATGATGCTTTTCGGTGGTCTTTGACTAAGGAGTTGGGCAATATCTAAAAGTCTTTAAAAGTTGTTACACACTTTTGTCCTGGGTCCTCACCTCCTTGAAGGGCAAGGTGGGGAGTGGGACTCTGTTGCAACAGAAATAATAAAGATATTCCTTGCTTTTCTTCTACTGGTTCCTACCTCCATCCATTCTGTGACCTATCACAGACTTAGGGGACTCTTGAGTCCCTTGGGGAGTTGGGCTGTCCCACAGACAATTGGGAAACACTGGCCTGCAAGCGCTCCTACTGGAGAACAGCCTTTACCAAAGGTGTCATGGACTTTGAAGAAGCTCGAACTTGGGACAAAAGGCACGCTTGGCAAACCCTCACCTTGATCAGCTCCCACCTGGTAACCTATGTCCCCACTGTGAAAGGACTTGTGGATCCAGTACTGGCCTCCACGGTCACGGACTCACTGTTAAGACCATGTTCATGGAAGACACACACTCAGCTATAGTGATCGCTAAAGAAGAAGTGCTGTAAAAGCCAACCCCATTTTTTTGTATACGATAAGAGTGCAAGTTCAAATCTCACTGAGATGGCCTTGCACTCACCTCCCCCACTCCTGGTGTTCTCCTACTTTCAGAGATTCCCAAGTACTTACACAGAAACAGGAGACAATCTATCCCTATATTTCCATATGATGATTTCCCATCCTATCAATGGAAGTGAGAATTTGGGTGTGCCAGAGTCTACCTATAGTCTGGGGTGAGCCATAAGGATGCTGGAGAGGGACTGCCTTTCCTTTACATGTTTTACTGAGGCGGGGTAGTCTCTGCTTGTGCAATCATTCAGCCAACACTGAGAAGCATCTACAGTTTGGGAGGTGGTGGCTGGGGGGGTGTTTCCCTTGTCTTGAGCACCAGCCTGATACTGAACTTTCTCAGGAACATTACTTATCATGTTTATTATCTTCAAATCTCTTGCCTCATAAACGATTTGGTGGTGACACAGCCAGGTGCTTTGATGTCAGCATAACACATTCCAATGAGCTGTGCTCAGGACTGGGAAATGAGGATCAGGTAGGATCAAGCCTTAGCTCCTCAGCTGTAAAATGAAAATGAGATGTGTTGGCTATATTAATAGCGGCACTCACCACTTGAACATCAGAAGTGAAGGGAAGGGAAGAAGAAGGAGTCTTAGTAAGGGTGTTCAAATGATACTAAGGTTTCCAACCTGACAATAATTCTATTTTATTAATGATGAATAATATGAATTAATTAACATTTAAAAGAAACATGTTATGTATTGTATTATTACAGCTAATACAAAAGGTCAATGCATTTCCCAAATGCTGAGAACACTTCACATTTATTTTATTTATTTTTAAAATACTGTATTTTGCCTTTTCTAAAAGGCTTACAGGATGGCTAACAGTGGGAATAGCCAATAATACAAAAAATAAAGTAAAATAAAAGCAGAAGGATAAAATGGATGGAAAAACACAAATAAAACAGTGAATACACTTGTGAATAAAGTATTAAGAAACAACAGTTATCCCAATCCGTCTGGCAACACCAGCCCTGTCAGGTCTAAGAGTGTTGCTTAAGGCTGCCCAAAAAATTAATGGCTAAGGTGAATTTTGAATCTGTGACCTCCCATCCCACAGTAGACTCAGAGGGGCTTGACAAGATAGGAGAGTGGTTTTTTAATCATACATCTACTTGTGACCCCAATACCAGCAAAGGAGGAACAGGATTTCCTCACTATGTGCCTGCTTCCAACTTGCTCTACATAAATGTCTGTGTTGCCTTTCCATGAAACTGGTCCTCAAGGAGACATACAAAAACAAACAAACAGATTTGCTATAGCCAAGGGCCTTTTGAGTGGCTGTGCTAGCATTGTGAAACCCCAGAACTATTCGGCTTCCTTCTCTTCTCTTCTCACTGGCCAGGGAAGATCTAGCTATGCCCATGCCCATAACATGCATTGAATGCACACTTACAGCATGTGGCTTCCCGCAAAGAGTTATGGGAACTGTTGCTTAGTAAGGGTGCTGGGAATTGTAGTCCTGTGGTGGTAAACCACAAGTCCCAGAATTCTTTGAGGGAAGTCATGCTTGTTAAAGTGGTATAAAAGTGCTTTAAAAGTATGGTACAGTATGTATATGTCTGCTGAATCACTTCTTGCCTATCCCTGAACTGGGATGGAGGTTCCGTTTTAGCTGAGATTGTGAACTTTTCCAGGGTGTGTTTGTGTTTTATGATTTTATTACTGCGTTATGACTTGCTGTTTAATAGTTTTATAGACTGTTGTATTACACATTTGAGTCCTACGGTAGAAATGCATGGGAGAAATAATATCCAACGAAGTGTGCATGCACACGAAAGCTCATACCAAGAACAAACTTAGTTGGTCTCTAAGGTGCTACTGGAAGGAATTTTTTTATTTTTTCTTATACTAACCACGCATACTTAGGGGCCATATGGCCTTGCCTAGTTAATTCAACAATGGGGTCCTCCATTGATTTTAACCCTTGCTGGATCCAGGAATTAGAAGGGACTCTGGCATACAGCCTAACTCCCTGCCTCCACACCCCCATTCACATCTATACATATTGGAGAGGACAAGGTCAAATGAAGATGTTGGTCTCCCTCCCGATCTTCTTTGGGAGGTTATGGACTCTCCTCCCTCTAAGCAGAGGTTGGATGGCCATCTGTCATGGATACTTTAGTTTAGATTCCTGCATTGCAGGCGGTTGGACTAGATGACCCTTGAGATCCTTTCCAACTCGATGATTCTATGCCTGCGTGGGACCACGCCTGAGGTATGTGTGTATGCGGGGTCGGTGGTCATTGGCGGCCCCAACATAATGCTGAGTCCATTGATTTCCGCGGGTCTACTTTAGATACGACGAAGGCTCGCTACCACTCATTTAAGGATTGAAATGCAGATATGGAGAGGGGTTGAACATGCATGTAACCACAGTGCCTGTGGTGTTGGGTCGGAGGTCACGAGCAGTCCCGCCGCGATGGCGCGAGGGCAACGCACTCTGCACATGCTCAAGGGAACTCTTATTCGCTCCTCCTCCCCTGCAGGAGAGGCTTCTGCAAGCAAGATCTGGGGCAGAGCCATGGAGAGGCGGCTTCTTCCCTCCCTCGCCTCTCTTTCCCTCTCCCTCTCTCTGCTGTGCCCACGGCTGGGGCGGAGGAGGAAGAGGGCTCGGCACTTGGCCCTGCCCCAGCCAGATCACCTGAAGAAAAGAGAGAGAGAGAGAGAGAGAGAGAGAGAGAGAGAGAGAGAGAGAGAGAGAGGAGGGCGGCGGGTGGGGACGGCTGCGCAAATACGCCCGGAGCGGGCGCTGCTACTTCTGCCGCCGCTGCCAAGGGAGCTGAGGGTATTTGACCGAGGAGCCGATGGCAGAACTCGGCCGGAGACCCTCCCGCGCCGTCTGGTAAAGGCCGGGCTCCCCAAGAGCAGGTGGGTGCGTGGAGAATTGGGGCCGCGGGGGCAAAAACGGGAGGGAGAGAGAGGAGGAGTCCCCAAGTCGGAGCTTCCAAGGAAGCGCGCAGAGGTTTGCGCCCCGATGCCCATCGCTTTTCCGGACAACGGCGCGTTGCTTCTTGAGTTTGCGACGCGGACGCCCGTTCCTTGCGGGCCCGCGGCGGGAACTTCTTTCGTACTTCGTTGGGGACGGAAAGAAAGCTCTGAGGGAAACAGGCTCCCGCCCAAAACACGCGGAGGATCCGGCTGGAAGAGAGCTGCCCAGAGGGGATCCAAGCTGAGGCGGATCACCTCGACAGGTGCTGGGAAGGTGGCAGCCTTCGGCCAAAATTTGATATAAGTAAGAGGGGTGTGTGTGTGTGTGTGTGTGTAAAAGAGAGGGAGGCTGCTTTATTTGCTTAATTTCTTTTATGTGTGGCTTTAGGTACTCTTGAACCTGGACGTTTCCACTTGTATGGTGGTGTTGCTGTGACTATTCTGTATTCATAGTATCAGAGAGGGGACTTCGAGCCCCCTGCAATGCAGGAATCTTACTATAGCCTCCCTGAGAGATGGCCATCTGTTTAAAACCCTCCCATGAAGGAGAGTCCACCACTTTCCAAGAGAGTCCCTTCTACTGTCAAACAGCTCTTACCTTCCCAAAAGGTCTTGTCCTTGGTGGGGTTTTTTTTAAAAAAAAAAAATATTAAAAATATTAAAACAAAACAAAATAAAAAATTCCTTCCAGTAGCACCTTTTGACTATGGCAGACCAACACAGCTACCTACCTGTAACTGGAACTATTAAAAATATTACTTTTTTATTCACTTCCCACTAGGTATCCCAAAGCCATTTTCAATGCAATAAACATGTATAGAACAATTGCATGTATAAATGCAGGTGAAGCGTTTTCTCATACACACACACACACACACACACACACACTTAAAATATTTGCAATAGAACAGTTAAAACAAACAGCAGCAAATATCAATTCAAATCCAGTTCAGATACCAGCTGCGATTAAAACATCTGCTTGGAAACCTCCTGTAATCCTGCAATTTGTTATACCACAAACGTTCCAGGCTTATTTTTTGTACCACTCTCATTGGCCTATAACAGAAATATGCCCCTGCAGACTGCAATAACGTGGTAACATTGAGAAAGTATCACAGAATAACTAATAAAGAGGGATGACATATGGACGGTTCAGTATAAATGCACCACAAATGCACGGTGGTTGTGTCAATGACATGTGGCAGAATACACCATCAACATCACCGTCTGGAAACCCCACTGGTCAGGGGTGGGTTGGGAGTCCTAAGATAAAGAATGGTTTTCGAAGAAGAATCTCTAGGGGCTATTTGAGCCTAGAGTTAAGAGTGAAGTGCTTGTTATTGACTTGTGTTCTAGTCTGCAGGTATACAAGATGACCCTCAAGGTCATCCCTTCTAGCCCTACAATTCTATGATTCTGTGATTACCTTGCTAAAGCTAAGCAGGCTTGGATTCTAATCAGTCCCTGGATGTGTAACTAACTACCTGCTCAGGAACCACATGTTTATGCCGCCTTGGGTTCCATGACAAAAGGCAGGATATAAATGTAAGAAATGTAAAGAAAATGTAAGAAAATAATAAATGTAAGAAAATAAATGCACAAATTATTTTTATTCTGGGTGCGCGCTTGTGCACTGTCTCTGGGGTTGCACAGTTTTCCGGATGCAATAGGGTTTAGACTGAGGAGCAGGGGCAGAAGGAGGCTGATGCATTGTAGAGGGTTGGACTAGATTACCCTTGGAGTCCTTTCAAACTTTTACAGGTGCCACATAATATTATTTCCACAAATTCCAGTGTGGCATCAACTACTCTCTGGAACTCTGTGCTAGGCAAGGACTTTCATTATATTGTTTTCAACACCTAAACACTTTTTTTGTTTAGGTATGAACAGGTACTGCTTTTCATGGCCCTTGGGGCAATGTGAGGGAAAGGCTTTCCTGTTGAACTTCTGCTTGTTATGCAGCAAATCAAAGTACAAGGCTTATGGCATGCATGCACGCACACGCATGCGCGCGCGCACACACACACAGGTGGCAACCATAGAAATTAGGAATATAAAAGCACTAAAGGCAGTGGCAGAAGAAAATGAAGAGAACAGGCAGTTGCTGGCAGTAAAAACACACACACCACAATGCCGATTTAATAATCCTGTAATTTAGTGATCCTCTGCATATCTGCTCAGAAGTAAGCTCTATAAAGTCCAGTGGGATTTACATAGCAGGGGTGTGAAATCTCAAGCCTGGGGTGAATGTGGCCCTCTAGGCCTGTTTATCTGGACCTTGAAACTCTCCCCAGGCCACACCTCTGCTGTGCACTCTGAGGATTTTTGCCTGGCTGGAATGTGTCCCTCAACTCTGGATGAGGCTTAGAAAGAAGGTGTGTACAAAGGTAAAATTTATATGGTTTACTCCGGCCACTTTTGCATTTGATCCCAGCCACCACTGGTGTGTGGCCCTGGGAAGGTTTATTAGAAGGGAATGTGGCCCTTGGGTTGAAAAGGGGCCAACACCTCTGGTTTACAGGATTGTAGTGTTAGTGTATAAGGATGCATATCTTGGGTGGCTGTATTTTCTTAACCAAAGATTTCAGTCCCAGTCATTTTCGTTACTGAAAAACATTTGAGGTATTTGTACAGCATGTAAAATTAACACGGCAACCTTTGATCTCAGTGCTCCAGCTGTCCAGGGAGAGGAAATTAATGTTAAAGCAGTGTTGACTATAGCAGAGATAAGCATATATTTACAAGTGAGACTTGAAATCACTTTCAGCACAATACTTTACAGATCTCACAAGTCCCATTGACTTCAGTGGGACTTACTCCCAGGTAAGTTGGCATAGGATTGCATCCCGGATTTCTTTTTGGGTCACTCTTCATGTTATGCTCATACTTCACCCACACCCAGAAAACAGCCATTTCTTATACTGTACTTTGTCACTAGTGAGTATTCTCACCACGGCTTGTGTAATTAGGCTTGACTGAAGCAAGATACATTTAGCTAACTAACACTGCCATTCTGTGCACAGATAACAAAGTAAGACCCACTGAAATCAGTGCACTAACTTCAAAGAAAAGAAACATGCATGTCATTACTTTAACTCCAGCTGTGAACACCACAATGATTTTTTTTAGCTGAATCCGGAGAAGGAGAGCTGCTTTCTGGGCTGCATCTGTACTGTTAATTTACCCTCTAAACCAGTGTTCCCCAACCTTGGGCCTCCAGCTGTTTTTGGCCTACAACTCCCATCATCCCTGACCACTGGCTTTGCTAGCTAGGGATGATGGGAGCTGTAGTCCAAAAACAGCTGGAGGCCCAAGGTTGGGGAACACTGCTCTAAACCACAGAGCCTAGGGCTTGCCTATTGGAAGGTCAGCAGTTTGAATCCCTGCGGTGGGGTGAGTTCCCATTGTTCGGTCCCAGCTCCTGCCCACCTAGCAGTTCAAAAGCACGTCAAGTGCAAGTAGATAAATAGGTACCGCTCCAGCGGGAAGGTAAACGGCATTTCCGCGCGCTGCTCTGGTTCGCCAGAAGCGGCTTAGTCATGCTGGCCACATGACCCGGAAGCTGTCTGCAGACAAACGCCGGCTCCCTCGGCCTATAGAGCGAGATGAGCGCCGCAACCCCAGAGTCGTCCACGACTAGACCCAACGGTCAGGGGTACCTTTACCTTTTTATGACTTCCCTAAGAGTTGCCGAGAGTTGTGCGGAGATTCCTATTCCCTTTGGAGAGCTACAGTTCACAGAGATTTCTGCAAGGGTATTGGGATGACTGCATGTTTTTGTGGCTGGGGGGGGGAGAGGAAGACTAGAAGGGCTGGTCAAGAGATGGGAGTACGGATGGGCAAATCTGTGTGTTTCGGTTTCTCTCAGTTTCTCATTTTCCCCACCTTAAGTTCAGTTCTCCACAGTTCCACATCAGCATTCAAGTTTACTAAAATAAATCTCATCAACATTTTAGTGCAAATTTCTCCTAATATGCACATTTTTGCAAAGCATTTCCCCCTAATATAGTTCATTTTTTGATATAATTTTATCTAATGTATATGCATTTTATGCACACTTTACCATTGTATATGCATTTTTGTAAGGTTAAAAAGGTAAATGACACCTGGATGGTTAAGTCCAGTCAAAGGTGACTCGGGTACTGTGCTCATCTCGCTTCAGGCCGAGGGAGCCGGCATTTGTCCACAGACATCTCTCTTGGTCATGTGACCAGCATGACTAAAATGTTTCTGGTGCAACGGAACACCGTGATGGAAGCCAGAGGGCATGGAAATGCCATTTACCTTCCCACCACAGCGGTACCTGTTTATCTATTTGCACTGGTGTGCTTTCAAACTGCTAGGTTGGCAGAAGCTGGGACAGAGCAATGGGAGCTCACCCTGTCGTGCAGATTCAAACCACCAACCTTCTGATCGGCAAGCCCAAGAGGCTCAGTGCTTTAGACCACAGAGCCACCAGAGTACCTGCATTTTTGTCCACATTGATCGGCACTGCAAAATTTGGAGAAGTGCAAATTTCAAAGGTTGACGTGTGTGTGTGAACATGAACTGAATTAAATTTCATCCCTACTTGGAAAGTAAGATGAGCCATCCCAAAACATTTAGCTGCCTGAGGCAATGGAAATATGTTTTTCTTTTCTTTTTCCCTTTCAAAGCCTGCTGGACAGCAGTGGGGCACTGCACCTCCACTGCACCCATGGGGAACAGGCTAGTCTAGGGGAGGAGGGCAGACCACATGAGTCCCAGGACCTGTACTCCTAACAGTGCCAGCCAGCATAGCCAACGGTCAGGAATGATGGCAGCTACAGCCGAACATCACCTGGAGAGTCACAAGTTCCCCACCTCTGATTTTTAAGTGCTACCTCCATTCACAGCATTCTGAGAATACCATACAAAATATGTCTAGTTAATGTTTAAAACTTCTACCTTAAGGCATTCTCTCATGCTGCTATGAAAACCTATTTTCGGCACTCTGGAGCTGACCGTACCAGCTCCTTTTCTCCACCAGGTAAAGCCGGCCCAAATCATCAAGGAAAATCAGAACTGTCTGGTTTTTGTTTTGGTTGGAATTAAACTTAAAACGACAAACATAATTGCTAGCAAGATTGGGGAAACATTTTACACTTTTAATTCTTGTTAGCAGTTTCTCACTTTTGCATATCCATTTCTTTCCTTCTTTGTCTTGGCATAAAACATTACAATAGTGGTATGTTTATTCTGGAGCCTGTTCCTGAAAGGTTTTAATCAGTGTGTAAAGGCATTTATTTGTTTAATTTGCAGTGTTTATTACATGCTACCTGGTAGCAGAGGTTATTTGGGTGTACAAGCCAAATTAAAAAGAATAAGAAAAAAACCTGAAGTATGTTTAACTCTGGTCCCCTCCACCCTCAATGTGAAATCTAAACGAGACTGAGAAGGACAGTAGAATAATATCAGTGTAAGACCAGCTACAGAGAATAACACCAGTACCAAGGATCTGGGGAAGGGCTGTAGCTTGGTGGCAGAGCATCTTCTTTGCATGCGGAAGATCCCAGGTTCAATCCCTGGCATCTCCGGGTAGGGCTGGAAGAGACTCCTCCCTGAAAACCCTGGAGAACCGCTGCCAGTCAATGTAGAGCAGGGGTAGCCAGTTGGGACTTCAGCTTTCATCCTCCCCAGCCAACATGGCCAGTGGTCAGGGATGCTGGGAGTTGGAGTCCAGCAACATCTGGAGGTCACCACATAAACTACCGCTGGATAGACCATACTGAGCTAGGTGAACTAATGGAATCTCTTGATGTAAAGCAGCTTCCTGTGTTCTGAAGGCATCAAGGTATCTTAGAATCCTAGAGTTGGAAGGGGCCCTGAGGATATTCTAGTGCAACACCACCTGCAATGCAGGAATATGCAGTTATACCTTACAGGAATCGAGCCTGCAACCGTAGTGTTATCAATACCACACTCTTAACCAGCTAAGCTACCAAAGGCTCAGTTCTTGTCTCTTGATAGAAAAGAAGCCTATTTGTTAAAGTATCATATATGTATGCAACTTATAAATCCACAACAAAATAAGGCATTAAAAAAAAAGTATATACTGCAATTCACCCAATAACATAAGACGTATGTTTCATTGTACTTTGTTACTCCAGTACATAACAAACATTCTCCACTTCTCTATGAACAGATTGTTCTGTCTCCTATCCTCTCTAAATCTAACTAGCTTTATTAAGATGAAAAAGGTTGGGAAAATTTCAAAATCTACCTGGCGTGAAATGATCACCAGATGAAGGTGCAGGGCAAGTCTTTTTAGGGATGTATGGAGGAGAAATTCGATTCCGTACACACCTGAAGGTAAACCAACTAAATTTACAGCTTCCAAAACAATGTGTGAACCAAAGCACAAACATCATTTGAAATCTGCATGTCTCTCAATTTTGCAGCGTGGTTTCCCCACCAAGGAATGTGAACAGAAATGCATATACTGTACTGGGGCAAAGAGTGCACAGAAATTTTTAAAATAGTGCAAATAACATGCAAACGTGCATTAGTTTGCAAACAGAAGTATATATTAGACAAAGCAGCAAACCAACATGTGTATATTAGGAGAAATTCATGAGCAATTTTTTAAAAATCTGCAAACTGGTGTGGAAATCTAAAGAGCTGAAGATTGGAAAAATGAGAAACCAAAACAGATTTGCCCATCCTTAGCTGTATGATAGATGATGTCTATGTGTGTATGTGTATGAAAATGATACATGAGTAACGTATAGGAGTACTGTAAGGATAGACAAGCTTTTTGCTGTTAAGAGCCACGTTGCCCTGATGTAGTCTGTTGGCACCGCTTGCAAGCTGTGGATGGAGCCAAAGCTAATAATGGTAAGGGCCACCCAATTTCTCTCTCCGTCTTTGTCCCTCCCCCCCCATCCCCCATGGGCTGCCAGGGGAGGGACAGAATGCTCTTGCTGACAGTCTGAACTGTTCACTTACAGAGGGCTTTCAAAATTAGGTTGCGGACTACAGGGTTCCCACCTCTGGAGCAGCATACTTGTTTGAGTGCAGTGTGATTCCTCTGGCACTTCGAATACGCCCTTTAGTTGAGCCACACAATGCTCTGGGTTCCACGACTGCAAAGAGGGCATTGTGATCTCTGCGGCAGGAGAACAGAACCCACGTTTTTGCATTGTTGTGCACTGAAACTGGCTGCAGTCCACCTCTTTGGGGCAGGAAAGAAACATGAGATCGATGTGAAACTTCTTGCTTTATTTGGCTACTGAACCAGTGGCCTCTCATATTCACCATTACGTGATTTGAGATAGTGCCATAGAAAGCAATTCAGGAAGTTAATGTTATCTCCTGGTGGATTATACTATGTTAGAATATGTTTTTGGTAACAATTTCCCTCCTTCATCTCTGAGGCCGGCAGGGAGTCCATTGTTTTGATTTCCTCTGTTTCAGAATGGTGAAAAGTGCTTTATGCTCAAAGGATGAAATAACATCCTAAATGGTTTGGAGGCTGCAGTCTTTCAAGGGTTGCCTCGCCTTCTGCATGTGGTAGATGCTCCAAAAACTTTGAGGTGTGGTGATCAGAACCATACACAGTATTCCAAGTGTATCCACTAATTGTGGGACAGATTTCTGCTGTGCCATTGTGAGTTTAACCCCTTCTTTATTCCACTTCGAACCAGCTTCTCTAACCTTACCTGTTGGTGTGAGTCATATGAAAAAATAAAAATGGGAGAGAAGAGAATTTCCAGTTATGACTATTGCACCCTTTGGGCCAGGAGTTTCCTGCCATAAATAACCAGGAAGGTTTAATTGCGATTTTATAAGGATTTTTTTTTTTTTTTGCACCAAAAGAGGCAATAAGGAAATGAACAGCATGCACAAAATGGAACCAACTTAGGAGGAAATCATTAAGCCACGCAAATGCTAATTAATGTCCCTAGACAAGAGAAGACTAGTCTGAGAGTTTGCATGCACTCACCTAGTCTTCTGACTTGCTCCAGAATGTTCATGCTCTGGAATCGTATGTATTATTTTTCCATCACGCATATATGTTTTTGCAGCATGCTGAGATTGTGACTACTAATGGGGTTTCCTTACCAATGGGTTCCTGTGCGTTTGGCTGTGCTGGTTGTTGCACTTGGAGCTTGTGAGTGTAAAATAAATTTTGCTGGGGTCAGCTGAATTCTGAAAAAGAGTTAATAACTGGCAGTGAAGTGTGCCTGTATGGCTTCTAATCAGTGCTTTCTTGGTGACAAGGAGATGTTCGTTTTGAAAGTGGTAATTATTTGATGGGAAATGAAATCTGAAATCACTTGTGTACTTTGTCATTAAGGCAGAAATGTGTGCACTGATGCTTCCTGGCACATGCGTGTATCTTGTAACTGAATGCATAAGAAACCATGTGAAAAATATTTGTCTGAGTTTGATTTGTCTGAGAATTTTGTTACGTTTAGTGAGTTTCGCTGCTTGGTAACGAAAACTGTGTTACTTTGTGTGTTTCCTTATTTGTACTGGTGGCCTGGAAATTACCGTAAGGGTTGGAAATTAAGAGCTAAATTTGTGGCTCAAATATGAATGTCTTTTTTTAGTTATGGCTTATAGCAAAACAATAAAAATACTACTACTTAAATGTACAGATGTACTTTTCAAAACAAAAGAGGTAGTTGTGTTGATCCAAAAAGGGGGGGACGGGACGCATAGGGCGATATGCAACTACGGTAAACAGTTCTGCTAGTGCAAGCAATTTTGGTTGCTTGATACAATTCACTATTGTGATTTATGCACATGGAAGGCTGTTTTTTCTTTTAAAAATAAAAAGATTCAACAGACTCTTAAAAGACATATTCTAGCAAGGAGAAAGCTAGATCTTTTCTTTTTGACATTTGTTTTCCTTGGGGGCATGTAAGGAAGAATAATAGAACCATCAAATTGTAGGGTTGGAAGGGAACATGAGGTTCAGAGAGTCCAACCCTCTGCAATGCAGGAATCTTTTTCCCAATGTGGGGCTGGAACCCATGACCTTAAGATTAAGAATCTCATGCTGTACTGACTGAGCTATCCATCATGAGCCTTCTGTCATGTAAGCCTGAAGTGGCCTGCACAGTCTGAAGTGGAGCAGCCCAGAGACATCAGTTTATCAACTCAGTGAGAACTAGTAGCTCTTCCAAAACTGCACGTATGTGTTGCAACATGTCATTGACACAATAATAGTGCATTAGGGTTTGATTTGTACTGGGCTGTCCACAAAATCATTCCGCTTGTTGGTTGCTCTGCAATGTTACTGCACTGTTGCCATTGGGAGGGGCACTCTTGCACAATAGCGCAACACTCCCCCTTCCTACTGTAACATTTGTGCTATAAGAGGTTACAGGATTTCAGCAGGAAGTTACAGGGCACGCAATGGCTGGAAACTTGCACAAGCAGTATGGACAGCAGGATCACATAGAGCCTTCCCGATGCCGTCATGATCACAAATCATCATGAACACACAATAAAAGGGCTGTCCAGAGGGGCCCCATATCTTCCATTGGAGGGTGAGATCAGACTAAGGCTGTTAAGTTTTGGGTGGACACAGCAGACGACACAGTGATTTCCAAGCAGCTCTTGTTTATTCTCAGGCTGGAACAGAAGTGAGCTGAAGGGCTCAGCAGCCTGCTTATATAGAACTCAGCTACAATGCAACAGTAACAACTTTCTGTAGTTACCCAATCCCTGAACGTCACTTTTCAATCCTTCATTTGCATGTGCGGACCTGAGTGAAAACTGCAGCAGAATGAACTATATACACACACCCCTAGTGGCCTAGGGTGAGAACTTCAATACATAACAAAGGCCACATTCAAACCATACCTTAAAAGTACTGTGGTACACTTTCAACAGCCATGGCTTCCCCCAAATAATTCTGGGAGCTGTGGTTTGTTAAGGAGTGCTGAGAGTTGTTCAGAAACCCCAATTCCCCTCACAAAGCTACAATTCCGAGTGGCTTAACAGTCCCTCTTCACTTCCAGAAACTTTACTTCTGTGAAAAGAAGTATCTGAAGAAGTATGCATGCACACGAAAGCTTATACCCAGAACAAACTTAGTTGGTCTCTAAGGTGCTGCTGGACAATTTTTTAATTTTTTAATTTATTTCAGCTGCGTCAGACCATCATGGCTACCTGATTCTGTGAAAAGAGTCTTCCTACAACTCTCAGCACCGTTAACAAACTACAGCTCTTTGGGGGGAAGCCATGACTGTTTGAAGTGGCACCACAGCGCTTTAAATGCATCCCAGAGTTGGGTTTTGTAGTGTGTGCTTAAGTGCTTAAGGCAGTGTTTTTCAACCTTTTTTGGGCAAAGGCACACTTGTTTCATGAAAAAAATCACGAGGCACACCACCATTAGAAAATGTTAAAAAAATTAACTCTGTGTGGCAAAGGTACAAGGACTTACTAGAAAGAAAGACACCTAGGTGGCTCTCACCCACAGAGATAATAACGATAAAAAAGATTTATACGGAAGATGAAAAATGGATAACATATCAAGACCTGTTAATTGAATCAGAAAAAGGATGGAAAATTAAACCCTATGATCAGGTGGCGGAAAGGTTGACAGGGTGGATCCAATACCACCAGGTGTATAATTTATTTAATGAGGATAAAAGAAAACATAATTTCGATAAGAAAAAGTCAAAATTCCAAGAAGAAATATTAGAAGGAAAGGAGAAATTACTATCTAAAATGTATAAT
This sequence comes from Lacerta agilis, assembly GCF_009819535.1. Classification (NCBI taxonomy): domain Eukaryota; kingdom Metazoa; phylum Chordata; class Lepidosauria; order Squamata; family Lacertidae; genus Lacerta; species Lacerta agilis. The sequence goes on from NC_046319.1 coordinate 59,704,231, forward strand.
TACCTATTAGAGTGGTTCACAAAAGATGAAGAAATTAAAGAAACAATGATAAAGTGGGCTATAGATATAGGCCATAATATTCAATTTGAAATGTGGGAGAAATTATGGTGTGAATACATAAAATTTACTGCTTGCATAACTTTGAAGGAGAACATCATGAAAATGATGTATCGCTGGTATCTCACACCGGTAAGACTAGCAAAAATGTATAGAAGTTACGACAAGAAATGCTGGAAATGTGAGATGAAGGACGGCGACTTCTACCACATGTGGTGGACATGCGATAAAATCAAGCAGTATTGGGAAGTAATTTATAATGAACTAAAGAAAATACTTAAATATACATTTATAAAAAAACCGGAAGCTTTTCTAATTGGCTTAGTTGGAAATGAGATAAAAAAGAAGGACCAAAGGTTTTTCCTTTATGCAACTACAGCAGCAAGGATACTTTTGGCGCAGTATTGGAAATCAAAAGACTTACCTTCGGTAGATGATTGGAAAACAAAGTTATGGGAATATTCAGAATTGGCCAAATTAACGGGGAGAGTAAGAGACCAAAGAGACCAAAGGTTTCAATCGGAGTGGGGTAAATTTTTAGATTATATGAAAGACTGTAAAAATTGGTAACACTTTCGGGTGCTGGCAGAATTCTTGCACTAGGATGACATGTTAAGACAAAGTGAGGAAAACAAGTTAGTAAAATGAACAGAAATAAGAAAAAGCGAGGAAGTAGTGAGAAGTTAGAAAACCAGAGAAAAGAAGGAGGGAAGTCAGAAAACTCGACGGAGTTTTATGTAATATTGTAAAATATTGTATGTTCAACTTGTCTGTATTTTATTTGCTGGAAAATAAAAAAATTCATGAAAAAAAAAAATTAACTCTGTGCCTATATTGACTATATATAAAGTAATTCTCTTGAATTTTTCCCACGGCACACCAGGCAACATCTCACGGCACACTAGTGTGCCGCGGAACAGTGGTTGAAAAATACTGGCTTAAGGGAGTCATGCCAATCCTGCATCCTCCTCTTTGGACTGTGGGTCAGCTGTCAAATTAATGTGTAGGCAGCCCTTGATTAAGGGGGGGGGGGGAGGCCTACCTGTTGGATGCTTGAGGCCTCTCTGGTAACTACAGGCCCTAAGGCAGCTGCCTGCATTAGCTTGACCCAGAGTGTAATAGGAGAGGCAATGTTAGATGGGAGAATGTTTACACTAGGAAGCCAGAATGGGCTTTTGGGTAGAGCAGGCTCCACCTTGCCTTCAGGGAGGCAAACATGAAGCCAGCAAAGCATAACTAGGAATGATGTCCCTCTCCCAACAGTTCCCTCCCTCCCTCTCTCTCTCTGAAGAAGAGATGTACTCAAGCTATTCTCATGCAAAATCTCCCCGTGGTTATGTTTTGTTTATTTAAAAGCATTTCTAAATTGCTAAAAAAATAATCAAAAACCTCTTAAGTGGTATACAATATAAAAAAACCCCAAGGAGTTGTAGTCACAGAATTGTAGAGTTGAAAGGGATACTAAGGGTCATCTAGTCCAACCCCCTGCCTACAGCCATCCCAGGGTGGGCTCTAAACCACTAACCTTCTGGTTTAACAGCCAGATGCACTGACCCCACTAACCTTTACTCAGATTAGACCCATTGAAATTAATGGCTAGTCATACCAGCCATTAATTTCAATGGGTCCACTCTGAGTGAAAGTTGAAAACAACCCAATATCATAAAATTACAAACTGAAACCCATGAAAGAGCTGGATAAAAACAGATTAAAAAGAACAAAACAATCATTTGGAGGATTTGTACATATAAACCACGGTCCATTTTTATAGATCAGGGGAAGCCTGGGCAAAAAGTTGAGTCTTTATAAAATGTCTGAAGCTGCTTCACAAACGGCAGAGGGAAGCACATTTTGTAGTATAGGGGCAACGGCAGAAAATGTTTTCTAAGTGAATGGCTTTATGTTACCAAGGCCTTGAACATGTCCTATGTTCCTAGGCATATCACAGCCCTTTTCTGTTTGACTCTTGTGCAGAGGTGGGGAACCTGTGGCTCTCCAAATGTTGCTGAATTATAGCTGGCCACTGCCCTGCCCAGCCCAGCTCAGGATTCCATTTCTTGGTCATGATAGTGTGTGACAAAGAGACAGAACCCATGAACCAGGTTACAGTTAAAGTTCCATACATAGTCCTGATTTGAGAGTACCGGTAGTTGGTTTGTTTTATTGCATTTCTATCCCACCTTTTCCCCAGGAGGTGTACATGATTCTCCCCCTCCTCATTTAATCTCCCTGAGGTATGTTAGGGTGAGAGGCAGTGACTGGCCTGAGGCCACCCAGTGAGCTTCATGGCCAAGCAAGGACTTGAACCCTGGTCTTCCAGGTCCTAGTCCAACGCTCCAACCACTACACCACTCTGATGGCTGGACTCAGTGTGCGCTATGAGTGGTCTATTGTGCATTTTTGATGGATTCAGACAAAGGTAACAAGGGCAACAACTGTCCTCCCCATCCCACATGCACACACCCTCGCCTGTGGCCAGTTTCCACACACCCAGTTGCTTGTTTTGGCAACCGGCAGCGGTGCTCGGATTAATAATCATAATAATATTAAAAAACCTTGGCCTCCTCTCTCCCGCCGTCCAGGAAATGCTGCCCAAACTGACAAGCCTGTTGAAAGAGTGAGGCAACTCAGCGCCTACCCAAAGAAATGGCTCCTTTTTCCTTCCTGAGAACACCTGGTAGGTCAGGACAGGGGTGTTGGGAGAGGGCAGGCTGACAGATCCGTTAGCAGTGTCTTTCCCCCACAGAAAGGTGCAAGATTGAGAGTCGGGTTCCTGTTGCGGGAAGAGAAGGCAGGTGCTTTGTGGAGGAGGAGAGGGCGAGTGAGTGAGTTCAGTCCAGGAAGAGAAAAAGAGTCTTTATATTCAGCATGAATAAGAAGGGAGGCAACGGCAGCGGGTGGATAGACAGGTGGGGGCTTCTCGGTGCTTACTGGTACCAATTTATTTTAGCAAATGCTGGGTTGAGGTTAGAGAGGCAGCCCAGTGAGCCATTCTGCCCCTCCTTTAATTTTTTTTGGCAAATATAACAGGGAGGGGGGAGAGAAAGAAAAATAGTAAGTGGTCACTAACAATAAAAGCATTCCATAGATCCTAACTTAAACATAAAAACTGTGCATATTAATTTATATGTCCTACCTGATTGATAATTATAAGCTATGGGTTATATCCAGTGCTAGTCCTATACAAAATAGATCCGTTGAAATTAATGAACATGACCAAATTATTATTGTTAAATTTATTAGGTCCATTAGCGTCAATGGTCATACTCTGAGTAAAACTTAGTTGGCTACAGCCCTATACGTTCAAATGTAGAAAAGGCAGTAAGAGATGCAGACTGCTGAGGAAGTAGATGGTGGGTGTTTATTCTTACAGCCTTGCAGGAGAAGTCTCTTTGCACCAATAAGGGCTCTTCCATTCTCCGTTTGTTAGTCTGCACATCATAGGGATACAATTTAAGGGTGTGTGAACACCTGCAAACAGCAAGGATTTTTCCCAAACAGCAGAGCCTTGCAAAGGCTTGCAACAGAAACCAAAGGAGCATCTAGATCAGCAGCCTGTTTCTCACTGTGGCCAAGTAAAGGCATCTGTGTGTTCAAGACATATTGCCATTGTTTAACTAGTTAGGATAACTACGTATAAGATACAGGTGGGTAGCCGTGTTGGTCTGCCATAGTCAAAACAAAATTGAAAATTCTTTCTAGTAGCACCTTAGAGACCAACTGAGTTTGTTCCTGGTATGAGCTTTCGTGTGCATGCACACTTCTTCAGATGAAGATTTCAGCTATATTGCAAGTAGCGCAAGTCAAAAATTAAAGTAAAGAAACAGTTGAACAGCACATGTAGGTCATTGGTGGGGAACCTGTGGCCCTCCAAATATTGTTAGATCGCGAGTGTCCTGTCCTGGTCTGACACTGGAACCCCCAGGGCAAGCCTGGTCAAAGGCTTCTGGACCACGGACAGCTCCAAGTGCCTTTGAAGATGCTTTGGAAACTGCAGATGGTGCAGAATCCAGCAGTAATGTTTTCTAAAACTAGATAAAAGCAATACAAAAACAAAACACAACTGCCCATCACAAATAAAACTCGGTGTACAAAACCAAACATTTAAAATGAAGTGTCATATAGATATTAAATAGCATTGGGGACAAAACCGATCAGCTGCCAGTGGCCTGAGGATATAGTCACCCACTATTTCTCTCTGGAACTGACCCAGTAAGTAAGAGTGCAATCATTGTAACATGGTAGCCCCAACTCTCGGAGCTGGTACAGGAGATACTGGGGTCATCTGAGCTGCTTTGGGTCATAGTTCCCCTATCTGGCTTCTGAAAGAGGTTATCCATCAGTTCTCCCATCCTTTGTTATTTGCTTCTCTCCCTGCAATTGGTACCCGAAGGCAAACATCTAGGAATGTGTGAATCTGTCAATTTCAAATTCTGTCTTTCTCATTTTCCAATCTTAAATTCAATTCTTCGCATTTCTACTTCAATTTGAGTTTGCATGCAGTTTTGCTTAATGTACACCTTTCTGCAAAGCAATTTTCCCTAATGGTTTTTGTGTGTTATTTTCATTAATACATGCATTAATTTGAACACTCTTACCTTTTGAGCACATTACTAGGCTAGAGAACTGCATTGCAAAGTTCTAAGGAGCATGAATTTCTAAGTATGGCTCTGTGTTTTGGTTTGCATGTTGTTTTGGAAAGTGTAAACCAGATATAAAGGTAAAGGGACCCCTGACTGTTAGGTCCAGTCGCGGACGACTCTGGGGTTGCGCCGCTCATCCCGCTTTACTGGCCGAGGGAGCCGGTGTACAGCTTCCAGGTCATGTGGCTAGCATGACTAAGCCGCTTCTGGCAAACCAGAGCAGCGCACGGAAACGCCATTTACCTTCCCACCGGAGCGGTACCTATGTATCTACTTTGACGTGCTTTCGAACTGCTAGGTTGGCAGGAGCAGGGACTGAGCAACGGGAGCTCAACCTGTCGCAGGGATTCGAACCGCCAACCTTCTGATCGGCAAGCCTTAGGCTCTGTGGTTTAGACCATAGCACCACCCGCGTCCCGTAAACCAGATATATTCACCTTTAAATGCGAACTGAATTGAATTTCTCTCCCCTCCCTACACAGCCTTCAACGTGAAAGCTCCATCTAGCTTGTGTGTGAGTAGCCCTTACACCAGCTGCCTTACAATAATATTTATCCAGCCTTTTCCTCCGGCTTCCCATCATGCTGGCCTTTCCATGTTGCCACCCTCTTGCAAGAAGAGCACAGTCCCTTGACTTAGCCCCTTGCTGCATTTATTTCCTTATTAAGTGAGAACTGGGTTTCCAGCAGCCTGTTTTGGACTGTATTGCACCACAAATCCTGCTTTAGGAAGGTGCAGCCATCTTCATGTATCTGACAGGTTGAATCAGGAGAACTACGAACTCACTATAAAAACCGTATATCATAGGGTTGGTGGGTTAGGAAAATAGAACATTAAGATTTCAATTCTTCCTTCAAACGAGGGAGAGCGGCAAGGAAGCGTGGGGAAGTATCCCCGACCACAGTAGATTATCATGTTACAAAAGTAACTCAGCCTCGGACACACAAAGGCGCCATTCACTTAGAGGAGAATGACCTAGTTATGGATTCAGGGCCTGAGTTATTTTCATTTTTGCTTCTCCCCATTTTGGCTAGAAATAGCAAGGCCGCTTGGACACAAACAACATTGCAATTCAAAGCTTTGAAAACTGGGGGCAAAACTTCAGAAGAAAGCCAACATTCTCACAGGCCGCCAGCAGCTATCTGAATATTCCCATTTTTATTTTTCAAAAACTGGATTTGTTGAAATTCCACCTACAGAACAGTCATTATAGAGCTGGGTTCACGGTTTACTGGCCCTTTCAGGCTTTGTACTGAGGAGGCTCCCCTGTTCCTCCACCTCCCAAACCTGAAGTTTTGACCCTTAAGCAATTGAAGAAGAGTTAAGCTCTCTTTCACTGAAATGGGTGTGGGTGGGGTTCTTGGCATATTCACAAATTGGGTAAATTTCCTGCAAGTAACTGTAGCTCTGTCAGAGGCCAGATTAAAAATTGAGCATTGAGGTTGGAATGCTTGTTGATTTCAGAGAGCTAACAGCCATTCACAAAGAAGAATCTCCACTCGCAGCTCATCCCACTTCTGCCTCAGGTAAATAGTGTTGTCAGGGTTTTGTGCCGTTCTGGAAAAAAAAAACTGCAAAACCTTGTTAACCAGAAGGTACCATGGAATGAAAGAAATCTGTCCAGACTTGTAGCCATTTGCTCAGTAGCCTGTGGTGGGTAAGAATCTCCCTCAGGCAATGGGGCAGAGAAGCTTTTGAGACATAAAAGATAATTCATTCTCTCCTTTATGCCATTTGTATATATCAGAGGTGGCTAATGTGGTGCCTTCCAGGTGTTATTTGTTTGTTTGGTTTCTTTATTGCACTAAGGTCTCTCCAAGGAGCTCAAGGTGCCATACATAGCTCTCCCCTCTCCTAGCCACCACGGTCACTTGGACCTCTAATGACAAAGATGTAATTGAATTGTCACAGGCTGTACTTTTTGCATTTCACTGTCATCCCTGCCCGTTCCACTCACTGTGAGACTGTTTGCTGTTTCTGTGCCACTACAAGCATCAACAAACTTTGCAATGCTAGAATGATTGCATTTTTATGAATGACTGTTCATGCGAATGGCCTCTTAGCTTCTCTTTAGCTTTACATAGAATGGCCAACAGATTTGCTTTTTTGTATTTGATTGGCATTTACATGCTCTTACTTATCCCCCCACCAATACAGGTGTCTCTGTGTAGGAATGGATCTGAATGGCATTCTTATACTCCGTGGTTTGCAATGCCACATACTTCACTGGTGACTTATGTATGTGATGGATTTGCTGTGGGCAGGTTCTTTTCCCCCAGCTGGGGTGTGTGTGTGTGTGTGTGTGTGTGTGTGTACCATTCTCTCTGTTTCTGATGTTTCAGCATGAGTGTGGCTGCCGGACTCTGGGGCCACATAGGTAGAGAAGGAGGAGGAGGAATGTGGTTGCACTAGTCTCACGCCACTCACACAGCGTTAGATGCAACCCATTATCTGGATAAGACCAAAGAGTTCTGTATATATTCCTCTATCAGGCATTGGCCCAAAGAGTGATCTCCTTGCACCTGTTTTGTTTCTCCCCTTGCTCACTCTGCACAGTTCTAAAATAGCTCTTGCTTTCTTCTGCGTAGCTGGGATCAAGATGACGTCAGCTGCGCCGGTGTCTGAGAATTCTGTGTCTTCAACAGATGCAACCACAAAGTCTCAAGAACAAATTCTTTATCAGAGTAAGATAAATGCAAAGCTGACATTTTGGGGTTGCATGCCTAAGTTCCGCATGTTTTCGAACAGGTATTGTGCGAGGCATCTTAAGTGGGGAAAGTAGCATGGTAGTTAAAAAGAAGACATCTCCTGCTCCAGGGCAACTGTCCTGATGAAACAGCCTTTGCCAACCTGGTGCCCTCATGATAATTTTGGACTGCATGTCAGCCCCAGCCAGGGTGGCCAATGGCAAGAAATGTTGGAAGTTGTCCATCACCATTTGGAGAGCATCATGTTGGCTATCCCTGGGATAAAAAATTATGAAGGAACCACTGACAGCTTTTTTTTTAAAGAGATCAAAAAACCACGATGTAAAATCCAGTCCTGGATCTCTCAAGTCACACCTATTTCAGTCCTAAGGAAGCTGTTTTTCCTCTGACATTAAAGAGTCCCCGACACAGATTCAAAGGACTGGCCCTACTATTATTGAGCATGCCCAAAGAAGATATTACATTTTGTTCTTTCTCAAAAGAAGTTTGTGATTAAGAAATGGGGAGTGTTGGGTGGTCCTATCCATGCTCCTGAGAAAGTGAAAAAGTCAAATAAATATATATATGGATAGGAACAAATAAAGACAGGTAGCAGCTAGTTCAACACCACCTACATTGCTTGGCAGTGGCTCTCCAGCATTTCAAACATGAGTCAGTCCAACCCTTATCTGGAGATGCCTGGGATTGAACCTGGGACCTTCTGCATGCAAGGGAGATGCTCTACCACTGAGCTATGGCCCTTCCCCCAAACAATTAAGCTACCTTATATTGAGTCAGACCATTGGCTGATCTAGTCCAAAATGGTCTACCCTGACTGGCAACAGCTCTCCAGGGGTTCAGATGAGGGTATCTCCCAGCCCTACCCAGAGATGCCAGGCATTGAACCTGGGACTGTCTGCATGCATAGCAGATGCCCTTCCACTGAGCTATGGACCGCCCCCCCCGGATGTAACTTAGGTATCTATCTCCCTGGAGGCACTTTGGGAATCCAGAACCTTGGCTGACCCCCATTCACTTTAGCATTGTTTTTCTTTCCTTCCTCCTGTTAGGTTCTGGAGCGATTGTGGCGGCCATTGTAGTTGGTGTCATAGTTATATTCACGGCAGTTCTCCTCTTGCTGAAAATGTATAATAGGTGAGTCAGTGACTTGGCTTTGGGCTCAAGTTCCTTTGATTTTTTCAAGAGAACAAGCAGGCCGTGGGCAGCGTTCCCTGCATTTCGCAGGTGTTTCCATGGGATCCGCTTCATGATTGTGTTTGTGGTGCGGCTCCACAGCCCAGCCCTGCGATTTTTTGCTTTTGCAAGATCCTCACTTAGAGGTGATACGCCATACAAGGGAGACCCAAAAGGCAGTATCCAACTAAGCTCTACTCAGAGTAGACCCATTGAAGTCAGTGGCCCTAAATTTGTCAGGTGCTTAACAGATGTATTCTGAGTAGGACTAGCATTGCATGCAACCCAGTGAATGGAGAAGAGGGTGATATGCTGCTGCTTTGGGGCAAAATATGTAAAGGTGATCCAGTGAATAGAGAAGAGGGTGGAGCTTAGTAGCAGCGACCTAAGAGGCAAAATGCATTATGAGCTGCCTCTTTTGATATATTTAAATGGACCTGTTTTGTGTTATCTTGATCACATGGGAACAGCTACAGCAGGGGCTGCTTCCACAGCTATCCAGTAACCCAGGGCAATGGAGAAGGGACCAAGAATGCACACCAGGGCTGCTCCCCTTTAAGAACATAAGGAGCTGCCTTTATACTAAGCCAGACAGTTCATTCATCTGGCTCAGGATTGGCAGCAGCTCTTGAGGCTTTCAGGCTTGAATTTTTCCTAGTCCCATCTAGGACCTTCTGCAGGCAAAGCCTATGATCTGCAACTGAACTGTGGCCTTTCCACTCCCATCTTCTGGAAAGGGCAGCAGTGTGGCAAGGGGTGATGCTGCGCCATTAATTCCTCCCTTGCGACTTTGGGAATCTTGTGTTCCTGGAGTGGATAAATCCTGTCCAAATGGGCCTGTTTGCCGCACTTCAGGCTGCAGGTAGAGGGTTGGTGTGGCACAGTTCATCGTGTAGGAGTGCTGATCACGCAGCATGCCCATTAGAGGCCAGAGGATTCTGGAGGTTTCCTTCCCATCCTGGGCAATAGTGCAGAGGCAGGGAAAATGGATACCACCCTGAGACATTACGTCAAGACCCGTGAGCCCTGATATAATGCAATGTTTGCCTTGCTCCTTGCAGACGCATGAGGACAAAGCGGGAGCTGGAACCGAAGAATGCCAAAGCCACAACCCCCTCCACGCTGGGGCAGGACACCAATAGTGCCAGTCGCACCACAACGGTGACGTTCGTCCCCATGGACATCCAAATGCCAAACAGAAGGCCCTGAGGCATGAACGCCACAGAGGATGACAAATCAGACCCAAACATGGGCCTTACAGGCTCTGGGAAGACCTCCAATTCGTCAGCATAAAGGAAGTTAAAGACTGGAGCTGCTAGCTGGAGTTGCACTGTGACCAGCTCTCCACGTTTCTGTTTCTTTAAGAAAGGAAAAGACTGAGATCCTCAGGACAATGGATGCCACCCAGTTGCAAAAGTGGTGTCTTGTCTCTACAGCTGCGGATACATAAGGGTAGCTGGTGGCAAGGCTGCCCCCGTAGTTGGATCGAGATATGCCCTTCCACCGTTTTCTGCTGCTTCACACTAGGTTGCCCATGGTCATGGATTCTGAGCGATCCTTTGCTGGTTGGAGATTCTGAAGAGGCAAAGGGAACTCCCATCCACCCAAGGCCGTCCGTACTGTTAGGCAGAGTGAAATGGCTGCCTTAGGCGGCAGGTGCTGAGGGATGTGGAGTGGGAGCAAGGTATTTGAGGGCAGAGCTGTCTGTGACACAAAACACAGCCTGCGCAGCACCCCCCCCCCAAACTAGTCTGCTCCTCGCAGGTGCTAGTGTGAGGAATTTGGGGTGGGGTAGGAGGCAATGGCCTTCTCCTGTTTGTTTCCCATGAGAATGATGCAGGGAGCTGTGGTAAATCAGTTTTCAAAGCCTCCTCGTGCCCCAAATTAAAGAGAAGTTTATACCTTCAGTGGCATCGCTCCACTTCAGATTGAGTGCCAGGGAGATGCTTGGTTGACTCTTTTCCTGTGTTCAAGAAGCTGTGCTTTGTCTTTTTTTCCTTGTATGGGGAGCATTTGAACATTTGACCCCTTACAAGGAGAAGAGAAAAGGCCACCTACCATAATTGATCAGGGTAGCTAGAGCAACTCTCCTGTGAGGAAGTTAGCATGCTTGGGACTTAAATAGTTTAGTGGGGGCAAAGGCAACTTAGGCCATTATAAGGTAAAGGTAAAGGGACCCCTGACTGTTAAGTCCAGTTGCGAAGGACTCTGGGATTGTGGAGCTCATGCTTTACTGGCCAAGGGAGCCAGCGTTTGTCCGCAGACAGCTTCCGGGTCATGTGGCCAGCATGACTAAGCCGCTTCTGGTGAACCAGAGCAGTGCACGGAAACGCTGTTTACCTCCCCGCCGGAGCGGTACCTATTTATCTACTTGCACTTTGACGTGCTTTCGAACTGCTAGGTTGGCAGGAGCTGGGACCGAGGAACAGGAGCTCACCCTGTCGCGGGGATTCGAACCGCTAACCTTCCAATCGGCAAGCCCTAGGCTCTGTGGTTTAGACCACAGCGCCACCCGCATCCCATGCAGGCCATTATAGGGGTATTTAAATTATGCATAGTGTGGAGAAAGAGAAGTTTTATTTCCTCTCTCCTAACACTTGAGCCTGGGGGCATCTAATGATGCTGAAGGGTGGGAGATTTAGCACAGATAAGATGACAGACTTCTTCGTACAATGCAGTTAAATTCTGGAATTCATTACATGACATCTGGTGATAGCCACCAATTTCAACAGCCTTAAAAAGGGATTAGGTAAATTAATGGAGGATCATAGAATCATAATTGGAAGGGGTTCCAAGTGTCATCTAGTCTAACCCCCTGCAATGCAGGAATCTCATGCCTGTTAGTTTCCTCTCCTTAGTCTCCATGTTGCCCTAGTAGAACTCAGCAAGGACAAGGTTGGGGACAAAACGAGAACTGATTGGTTTTGCCCAGTGGCGGAGTAAGGCTCCGCGGTACCCGGGGCGGCAAAGGAAACGCCCCGGGGGCGGGGCGTCGTGACATCTCATTGTGACGTCATGACGCTCCGTCCCCAGGGCGTTTCCGGGGGTGCCGGCGCCGCTTCTGCAGCCCTCTTTTAAGCCGAAGAGCTCGCTTTTAAGCTCTCCGGCTCAAAAGGAGGCTGTGGAAGCGGCGATCCGATGACAGAGTGCGCCTGCGCGTGCAGGCGCACTCCGTCGTCGGGCCGTGCGCTGCCGCTCCCAGGGTGACGGAGGGAGCGGCAGCGCGTGGGAATGGTGGGAGGGGCTGCCTCTTGTCACCCCCACGTGCCGCCGTTCGCTCCGTTGTCCCAGGAGCAGCAGCACCGCACACACCGTGCGCTGCTGCTCCCGGGGGGACGGAGCCAGCGGCAGCGCGTGGGGCTGACAAGCGACGGCCCCTCCTACCACTCCCCACGCTGCCGGTCACCCCGGGAGCAGCAGCGCTGCACGGACGGGGTGCTCCCTCGGCCGTGCGCTGTTGCTCCTGGGGTGACGGAGGGAGCGGCAGCGCTTGGGAATGGCGGGAGGGGCTGCCACTTGTCACCCCCATGCGCCGCCGCTCACTCCGGTCGCCCCGGGAGCAACAGCGCACGGCCGAGGGAGCACCCCGTCCGTGCAGCGCTGCTGCTCCCGGGGTGACCGGCGTTGCCTGGGGAGTGGCGGGAGGGGCGCCGCTTGTCGCCCCCCACCCGCCGCTTGTCGCCCCCACCCGCCGCTTCTCGCCCCTGTCGCCCGGGGGCGTACCGCCCCCACCGCACCCCCCTAGCGACGCCCCTGGTTTTGCCTGTGACTGGCTCGGGCTCCAGCTACTGTTGGCGTCCCTGCCTTCAATGGGCACCAGCCACCACTGGATCTGCGGTCAGGATAGGGTAGAATTTGATTCAGTTAGCCCAGGCTTCCTCAAACTTGGCCCTCCAGATGTTTTTGGCCTACAACTCCCATGATACCTAGCTAGCAGGACCAGTGGTCAGGGATGATGGGAATTGTAGTCTCAAAAAATCTGGAGGGCTGAGGTTGAGGAAGCCTGAGTTAGCCTCTAAAGGCAAACCCACCTAATTTGCATTTTCTAAAATACAAGAACAAAAACACAACCACCCTTCAAAATTCTATGAATATTGTAGTGCAGTTATAAAGCTGAGTAATATGCACAATAATTCATTTATTAGGGTAAAGTGTGCATAAAATGCATGTGCTAGTGAGAATAACATACAAAAATGCATTAGAGCATTTGTGTATATTGCATAAAATTGCATACAGACAGGTATATTAGGAGAAATTCACACAATAATGCTGATGGATTTTCATGAGGCCTTTACAAAAAAATATATGACCAGATGTGGAAAACACAATTTAAGATTGGGGAAAGTAAAAACCAAGAGAAATTAAAATTGACAGATTCACCCATCCCTAATCTGAGATGGTTGTGTGAGCTGAACACAGTTCAGCATGCTTTAGGCTGCAGTCACTTCCTAGGATATGACACCTATTGATCTACACAAGGTTTACTTCTGAGTAGACATGTGTAGGCTTACACTGCAAATGTATTTTACCATTCACATGGTTGAACATGGATGTATTGTTCTCTTGCATCCCAATTCCTATTCGATGAATAGTTTGCCAATGAACCTGGACACAGAAGGAACTGCTTATATTGATTTGGGCTTGGTTCTGGTGTCTTTTCAAAATGAAAGAATGCAATGAGGTTGTTGTTCTTTTTAATTGCAAGGGAGCGAAGATTAGCAGGGGCAGAGTGGAACCTGGTGGGCTTTGTGTATGCTGCTGCCTTTCTGTAACTTAATTTTTTTTAAGTGTCCATAAATTATGTGATTTGTGACCCACCTAAAAAAAGATCATGCCACATCCTTCTGCTGAAATTCTAATGTAAAGAGAATCTCAGAAAAAAGTGAAATTCTTCTTCTCCTCCTCCTCCTCCTCCCCACCCTTCACTGTAAGGACCCAGAATGGGTTACAACATTAAAACACAATATTAAAAACAGTTTAGAACTTAACAATCACAGAAATAAGCTGGGTCCTAAAAATATACATCGCAAGTGTTAAGAGCCAGGGTAAAGAGGTAAATCTTCAGCATTCACCAGAAGCATAGTCAAGGTGTGTCGGGGTTTGGGTGCTGGAGCTCCTCGTGCACAAACTTGGACTGCTCATGCACGAGGTACCAGTAGCGGGGAAAGCGGCCAGCGTTCCGCGTGCTTTTGAGCACGGGCGCCGGCCAAGTCTCACAATCCGAAGGAAACTGAGTAAGCCGGGTAATGACTCCGAAGGTGCATGAGTTCTTAGTTGCCTTCTAACCAAAATATTGCCTCGAGAAATAGAAGATACCCTGAATCTGAATAGGTAGATTAACTCAAGGAAAATTAAAATTTTTACCTTAAACCTTTTACTCCCCTTTTGCCCAAAGAAAGACAGACACCGGTTATATCTTTAGTGGCTTCGGCAGAACCCGCGTAGGCTCGTCCCCTAAGCTAAGTTCTCCTAAGCTCAAAGTCCCTGCGCGCCCAATCTTCCGCGAGGCTAACTAAATAAACTAAAGCCGAAATATCTTCCGCAAGCCTAGCCCTAGACTAAACCTAAAAGAAACCTAACTAAAGCTAAACCGAATGATCTTCCGCGATCTAACTCTAACTAAAGGAAAAACCCATCCAACCCATCCAGCCCGCTCCCAATACCCTTAAACTAAACCCTGAACTTAAAGTAAGAGAACGTGCGACTAACCAAAAAGAACGTGCCTAAGCGGGGAGCCTCAGCCTTTTATTTAGGAACAAACGTGACATCATGATCAATGCCTCAACCAATAAAATCACTGTTGCTGCCCTCCAAAAAGGCGGGAAGCAAGTTTAACGCTCATTAATAACTTTGAACATGACCGGAACTACAAAATAAAGGTGGATTAATCTCATTGGTGAACCAAACTATTCATTCTTACTTTCGCTTTCGCGCGTAGTAATACCAAAAGTAGTTCCCGAAAACTTCATTAAACAAAATAAATAAATGTGGATCCTATGGCGGATCCGTGCAACGTATTCCGACAAAGGTGCCAGACCATAGCTGTCAACTTTCCCTTTTTTGCGGGAAATTCCCTTATTCCAGTGCCGTTTCCCATTGCAAAAAAGGGAAAGTTGACAGCTATGGCCATTTCCCAATGCAAAAAAGGAAGGTTGACAGCTCTGTGGAGTTCCACAACTCTCAGGCTACCCCCCCCCAAAGGTTTCTGAGTGTCCCGTCTGCTGATCTCAGCACTGAAGAGGTTCTGTAGGGAAGTAGGTGCTTTTTCAGATATTTGAGGCACCCTGAATTAGTCCTAGAAATGGCTGGCAACCATAACAGTGGTTTTAAAATGAGTTATGTGTTATTTAAATCAGCCAGTAATCTGGCTGTGGAATTTTAGACCAACTGAAGTTTCTGGATTCAAGGGCAGCTCACCCCTACCATATGGAACCAAAAGCAAGCTATGAGATAGATGAGCTTCAAAAGCAGCATGGAGGTACATGGAAGTAACCCACATCCTTGCACTCAAAGATTTATGGCAAAAGAAAAAAAAGATATCCAAATATATTTTAGCTTCCATGTTACCTGGCCATAGTAGAGCTGGAACAGTAGCTCTATCAACTTACAGACAGAGAAAAGTGCTTGCAAAAATGTATTAGGAGCAATGTGCCTATAATGCTGAGGAATTTTCACGTGGACATAAAAACAAAAGCAAACTGATATAGCAGTGTGAAGAACTGAACTTGAGATTCGAAAGCCTACTTGACAGATTTGTCGATTTCTAGTAAGAAAAGGCAACACCAAGGATTCTTGCTGAGGAGTAGGAGAAGCTAGGCTGTGTAAACCAAATTTGTAATTTAGGCATGTTGGCTGGAAGCCAAGTCCATGCAAGGTTCCAGGTTGTGCTCTGTGTACAGTGTGAGTGGATGGCTGGAATGTGCACAGACCAGCTCTTCACACTGAATTACAAGTTTCACAATGGTTGCCCATCAACGCTTATTGTCAGTTTTGAAGAGAAGTCTTGTGACAAATCCCTTTTTCTATATAGACATCGAGGCTGGAGAAAACGTTGGCAGTAAGCACGTGAGTTTAGTATTGCTGAAGTGGGTGTGTAATAATCCGACCAAAAAAGTTCACCAGGCCCACGGCATACATTCGCACAGTAGCAGCATTGTTGCTCTTGTACAAACTTCTGTGTCCTAGGCTCATGTGTTAAAAGGAGGTCCGGATGTGGGACCCCAAGCAACATCTGGCCCCCAGTGGCCCTGCCAGTTTTCAATCAGGGCATATTTTTTGCAATTATTATTATCAAGCAATTGTAGGCAACCAGTGGCCCACTGGATGTTCTCAGGCTACAACGTCCATCACCCCAGATCCACTGGCTGAGCTGTCAGCAGCCAACAACATCTGAGGTACCTGCCCTGTTGTCTACCTTGTCCTTTGAATAAAGTTCCCAGTGGGGTTTGCAAATAATCAAAAGGCAAGAGAAGAATGAAAGCACAGATCTAAAACAACAGTGTAAAACCATCAGGGTGGATCCAGAAATTAAAAAGTCTGAGGATTTTATTTATTAATTATTTTAAAGGGAACAGCACCAAAGCATCAGAAGAGCCTCCTTGGGGAAAACATTTCATAAAAGGGGTGAAACTTGTAAGAAGGCTCTTCCCCAGGTAGCCATCTGCCACACTTCACTCTTAGTGGGTGGCTCAAGCTTTGCATCTCCTCCCCTTTACCTTCTCTTTAAAAATGTTCACTTTGCTTACAGGGCAGGTTTCCCTTAAAAATTGGCATAGATTTGTATCCTATACATACGAATTATCATATACCCACTTTATGCATAGTTACGGGAATATGACCTGAGTTATGGGACTATGACCTGAGAAAGAGCCTCTGTTGAGCTCATGCGCAGGTAGCCTCATGGTTAGACTAGTGCAATATATGCACCGCCCTTGCACTTGTTTCAGAAGCTTCGCAGAACACAGCAGCAAAGGACCCCCAGGTATGTGCATGTTGCACCTGTGCTGAAAGAACTTGTGCTTGCTGCTTGTTAGCTACTAAGCCTCAATCAAGGTTTCATTGCTGACATATGTAATCACCAGACCACTGGCAATACCCAAAGAGGGAAGTGTGCAATCTGTCTCATGCACAACTTCTGAAACTGATTCCACCCTTCACCTTTCCAACAGGATATTCCTTACAAAAGCACCAAGATACCAGGGGTGTCTGGCTAAGTGTAGAGCAGTTGTCACCACCCCGACACCCTCCAGATGTTTCGGACTGCAACTCCCATCAGCTGGCTGGTAGGCACCCCCCCCCCCAACACACAGTACACTCAACTATACAGCTCCCTCTTGTGGCAATTTACAAATCAGTGTTTCATTTCTACCTCCCTGTACCGCAGTGATCATACTGCTACAGGCCACTCCAATCCCTACCAAGCCATGCATGGGATTCCAGGCAGGGGTCTTGGCCCTCAATCAGGGTCTGTGCTCCTTCACAGAACTGAAGACACAAGGGAGGCTGTCGTACGTTTAAGAAATATGATTTATTCACATATTAACACCTGAGTCCAGATCTTGCAGCACAGTCATTTCAAGAGGGCCTTGTTCCCCAAAGCAGTGCGGCACTGGCATTTAAGGCATCTCCTCCTGTCTGCCTTCAGCCAGCCAAGATAGCTTTTTTCAGCTATCTCCTGGGCACATTTTCCTCTCGCGCCATGACCCGCCCAACCTCTGCCATTGTTTCCCAAATCTCCTGTCTGTTCACACCTAAGGGCGGGGTGGGGGGACAGCCCTGTATTGTTTCTTAAGGCCCCAACCTGGCCAGGTCATTTTGCATAGGCTAGCCCAGGAGCTTGCATTTTCCCTTCATATCCCAAATAATCAAATACCGGTAATAAATATCCCATTTATTGATTTATAGGGTTGGGAGGGGGCAAACCTTTTAACAATATGTTTAAAGCACATTTATACCACACTTAACAGTTTGGGCTTCCACCACAGAACCCTGGGAACTGTAGTCCTCCCCCTCGCAGCTCTACACTGGCCCATGGAAGGTTTCCTAGAAGGGAATATAGCCCTTGCTCTGAAAAAAAGGCTCCTCGCTCCCTTCACCCTTAAGGCAGGTCAGGACATGGAAACACAATACATGTATTGAGAAGAGTTTTATACAACTTATTTTGAAAGCGCCTGTGAACAAACATCACCCTTAAGAAATACTATGCAAAGAGTTGAAGCAGGGTACCGTCAGATGTAATGAATTATTATTACTATTAAAATTATTATTGGGTGAAGCGATGTGGAATTAAACGGTGCGCGAGGGCTACACCTGGGCAGCCCTATCTCAAGCAGGACGTGTGCGCACCACGGACACTCGCGCATTCATGCTAAGCAAGCGCAAGGCCGCAGCCTCCTGCAAAACGTGGCTGCAAACACGCAGGAGCCACGACGCTCCGCAGCGCCCTCTTCTCACCGCGGCAACCTTCCCCGCCCCCGCCCCTCCAGCAGAAGCGTTTGATTGGCTGAACTGCAACGACGCCACCCTCTCCCCTCCCGGCGATTGGGTATGCCGGTTAGAACGAGAGGTGATCGTTGGCTGAGCTGCCCGTCTTTCTCTTTTTCCCTCCCCCCTCCGGGCCCGCCTCTTTTTCCCCCCGAAGGCGTCACGGGACTCCGCCCGCTCACCGCTTTCCCTCCCCTGATTCCCGCGCGAAGTGACGAGATCGGCGACGGCAAGGAGGATGATTCACTAAGCCAGAATAGGAAGGTGGGGGCGAGGAGCCAGCGGCGAAGGACGGGCTCTCGCGCTTCTGCCGCGCGGTGCATGTCGGGAGACGGAGCAGCGCTCTCTGCGGCCAGGCAGGAGGAGTCAAGATGGACGCGGGATTCTTCCGCGTAAGTGCTGAGGCCGGGGTGAAAAGCAACGGCGGCGGGAGGGACGGGGAAGAAGCGGCGGCTGGAGGGATGGCGGCGTAGGGGGTCGCCCGTGTCCTCTGTCCCCGGACCCCCACCTGACGCGAGCCAGGCCGGCCCTTTCTCTTCTCCTCCCCGTGTGTAGTAGAGCCGAGGCGGAGAAAATGGCGGCGGCGCGCGGCTCCTTTACAGCGCGAGGCAGAAACGCGAGGGGGGGGGCATTCATCATCCTCACGCGCTGCACACCTCCCCCCTTTTGCCCATTCTATCTGCCTCTTTATTCCTTCTCATCCGCCCCCGAAGCCGTCGTTCTTCTGGTGGGTTTTCCTTTTCCCTTTTTGTCTCCGCTGATGCGAAGCCGTCGCCCGCCGACAGGAAGGAGGAAGCGAAGGGCCCTGAGGCGCCTGGGCCTCCCCGCACCTTTTAATTTAATTCATCACACATGCACGCTAAACCTGCACACTAGGTTTAGTTCTCAAGTAGTATTAATAACCGTCCCTTCCTCCATTAATAGCTTTGAGGACGAATGGTCCCTTTCATTCTGATATGCACTGCTGGTCAATACGTTTCTGAAGCCTCAATATCCAGCCTATTCCCTCATTTATCTCCCTCATCTCCTTCCTCCCCGCCCAAAGCCCACCCTGCTTTTGTTTGGTCGATTTTGGAGGGCTTTTTCCTCTTGGGAAGCTCCTTTGCTTTTTATGCACTTTTTATTTTTGTGGACTAGATAGAACTTGTTTTGTTAGACTCATTAATAGGGAGAGTTAAGATAGATATGGAAACCATTGCATACATTTAAGTACAGTATACGAATGTGTACGTTTTTTGCTCTGGACTAGCAGTGCAGAACTAGCGGCCTTCCAGATGTTGCTTGATTCCAGCTCCCACCGTTTTTTTACCATTGACCATGCTGTCAGAGGTTGATGGGAGTTAACAGTCTGGTAGCATTTGTAGGGCCACAGGTTCCTTATCCCTGCTCACTAAATATATAATTGTCGGGTAGCACCTTAGAGACCAACTAAGTTTGTTCTTGGTATAAGCTTTCGTGCGCCTTCTTGAGATCTGAAGTCCATTTTTTAAGATCCAAGATAATTCCACTATGCAGCAGCAGATGAGTGCCTTTTCTGTTATTCCTGTGCTGCAAGAGAACAGACAAAACACAAGCATACAAATGTGTGGGGTAAACTTTTTTGCTTTAGTTTGTCTTTTTGGTGAGCAGTGGAAGGTTTGTGTAATATGCACCCAAATCAGTTTTCAGATTTGAGGGGAGTCTTCCAATAATCAGGTTGATTGCAGTAGAGCCTTTGAATGTGGAACCACTTCCATGCAGTTGAATTTCAGGAGCATATCAGTAGTGACTGATCTTATTATAGAAAAATTCCAGTCTTCTGAAGGCTCACTACCCTGAGATTTGATATGATGAAAAGCAGTATATAAATATTTCCAAAAAATGAAGAAATTTAATATAAAGTCCCCAGAAAATTAGGAAAACACTAGCCTTCGGGTATAACAGCAGTCCTGTTACAGAACATTAGGCCAGTGTTTTTCAACCACTGTTCCGCGGCACACTAGTGTGCCGCGAGATGTTGCCTGGTGTTCCGTGGGAAAACATGGGCTGGCGGTTGCGGCACTGGCGGGAGGTGGCGACGCTGCTGCTAGCGGCAGGTGGGCTGGGCGCGTCTCCCCCTCGGCCCACGGCGGCGGCGGGCGCCTTTGACTATGAGCTGCTCCTCCTGCGGCGGAGCCCGCGGAGCGCCTTCCTGCCCAGTGCTCACGTCTTCGCGGGCGGCGTGGCGGACGCGGCCGACTTCTCGTCCGACTGGCTGCAGCTGCTGGCAGGCGGGCCGCGCTGCGGACTGGGCTCGGTGCGGGGCGAGTGCCCGAGGGCGCCGCTCTTCGCCGCCGAGCGCCCGGAGCTGGGCTCGCCGCTGCCGGGAGACATGGCCTTTCGCCTCTGCGCCATCCGCGAGGCCTTCGAAGAAGCCGGAGTCCTCTTGGTACTGCCCGGCCCGGTGGCTGATGCCGCCGCCGCCGCTACCACCGCGGGCCCGGCCCGCCTGCTGCCAGCCGAGCGCCTCCCGCCGTCCTCGGGACTGGCTGAGTGGCGGCTGCGGGTGCAGCGGCAGCCCGGCAGCTTCTTGCAGCTGTGCCGACACCTGAGCTGCGTGCCCAACATCTGGGCACTGCGCGAGTGGAGCAACTGGCTGACCCCCGTGGGCCGTGCGGGGCGAGGCGGCCGCCGCTACGACACCGCCTCCTACCTCTGCTGCCTACCTAGCATTGGGGCATCTGCTGCTACCAATGCTATTTTTCTAGAAAAAGAGGTGCTGGAGCCTGGAACTCATCACGGACGCCTTCCCTCTTAGGCGCCCACCTGAGAGGTGCCAGAACTGAGTTCCTGTGGCTGGGGGGAGAGTCCTGACTAGTACTATAGTTGTTATTTATTATTATTAGCCTGGTGGGGGCGGGGCAAGGTGCGCCATCTTCACATGCTCAATTCAGACATGAGAAGAATTATCATTTTTATTATTACTACTACTACTATTATTGTTATCTAATGGTGGTGTGCCTCGTGATTTTTTTCATGAAACAAGTGTGCCTTTGCCCAAAAAAGGTTGAAAAACACTGCATTAGGCGACCAACCTGTAGTAAAGGCAGCATGAGTTTGTCGACAAACTTGAATGATGTTAAACCTGCACTGATGCCTGCTCCCCAGCATGGTAAACTAGAGTAAAAAATGATTCTAAGGTAGTGTAAACGTACTACAGTACATTATAGAGGCTCTGGTACTACATCATCGTCATAATGATTATTATATTGATATCCTGCCTTTATTCCACAGAGCTCAAAGTGGCACGTGTGGCTCTGTTCATTTATCCTTACAACAACCCTGTGAGCTCAGCTTAGGCTGAGAGATAGTGACTGGCCCAAGGTCAGCCAGTGAATTTCATGGCTGATTTGGAATTTTATCCCTGTTTCCCAGTCCCTAGGCCAACACTATTCACTGACTCTTTGGACTTTGTGATATTCTTGCACTGCCCTTGGATGGTGTTAGAGGAGAGAATCTTGGTCTCTACGAGTAAACTTTTTTGTTCTACTTTTTGAGCAGTTAAAGGCATTCTGGTGCTATGTTTGAGGAGTCAGTCAGTTGTCTGATCAAATATTGTCAAACTGACCAGGTACTTGACCACTGATTCTTTGGCCATAATCAAATACAGTATTACACAACAGTGTTCTCGTTGCATAAGTGGCAGTTGGTCTTTTAGTGCACCATGGGATCATTTGATAGTGGTTACTTTCAAGTTCTACAGGAGTCACACATACATGGGCCTTGTTGCCAGGTACCTATTGCCCTGCAGCTGTATCCACAGTCTTTTCCCTCACAAATAAGTCATAAAATATAGCCTCTCCTATTAAATACCTTATTTTCCGGCGTATAAGACGACCCCCAACTTTTCCAGTTAAAATATAGAGTTTGAGATATACTCGACCGCAGATTCTCCACCCGGTGTATAAGACGACCCAAAACTTTTGAGAAGATTTTCCTGGATTAAAAAGTAGTCTTATACGCCAGAATATACAGTAGATAAATAAATATATTTACACAGTATCTGGACTGGTGAGAGAGTATTTCATTCATAAAATAAAGGAATTGTGAATATGCTTGGGAACATTTAACCCTAGGCTTTTTAGAATACTTTTTCCACACATAGAGTTCTAGACTTTTTTTTGACAAAAAGTGGAAATCATATTACAAGGAATCAGAAAAATAGTTCTTGCTTTCAAAAGAAAGCATGATCGTGGTAACACACACTTAGGGCTAGGGTGCCCATTAAGTTCTAAAGAATAACTTATGTAAACGGTACAGCTTGTATCTTTAAAGTCTTTGAGCATGTACAAAATTCCTTTTTAAACGGAAAACACATTCCAGAAAGTCCCAGAAAGGAACATGTTTTTGAGCACATTTATTGAGCACATGTTGTGAATGAAAAGCTTCCTCACCAATCCAGCTACTGTAAGCTTTTCCAATCATGTTTCATTAAGATTAAATATTTTGTTTGATAAAGAGCTTCCTTGAAATTTTGGGAACCATATCTACTTGGTGTTGTGCCCAATATCTTTTTTTTAATCCTTGGATTTTTCTGCTGCTGTAATTGATCTTCTGATTGGACAGGATGTTATGAACTGTTGTGTTTGGCATTTCAAGCAAACCCAGAATGTTAAAAGGAAGGTCGAAGCACTCTTTTGATAATGGTTACACCTCCTAGCATTGCACAAAATATTTGCATGATACCTAGATGGTCACTGGTGAACGATTAATCCTTATTACCTACTCTGAGATACGTTTTGCTAATCATAGAGCAACATACCAGAGCACCTGGTAATAGTAGTGGCTCTGTTCCAAGAGGGGAAATAATAAGCAGCCAGCTTTTATGTTATCTAACCACATTGTAATAAAACATCTACTCTTTGAATTAGAGTTTTTCAACAGTTACCTGTTATGCATATAGCTTTTAAAGACATGCATGCAAGTATTGTTAGCTTCTGTGGTCTGCAAAATACTGGACTGTGGTTTGTAACCAGCTACAGTAAGTTTTGCTGAGTGTAGATTCTTTGACCTAAGATTTCCATTAATTTAAATGACTTTGAATATGACTAACATTGGATATAAAACTCAGTTTTTAACCCTCCCACCCACCAAACCATTGGGGTTGCTGCAAATCGTAGCAGTTATTAGAAATACTTGTAAAGGCTGAACCGCTTCATATTCCATGTACATACTTGTTAGTAAAATTGCATTTTACTTACTAAGGGATCCTATTATAATGAATGGGAAAGTACCCAGTGCCAATTCTTTATTAAAAATGTGATCTCAGTAAAATCTAATTTCTAATGATTAATGAGGCATTTTGAAATGAACCATGAGTTAAGAGACCCATTGAAATCAGTGGACATCTAATAAAACTATGAATAATACTGGATTTTGCCCTGTATCTTTGTACACTTTAAAGGGTGTATGTGATCCCAATAGTACAGGGGTCAGCAACCTTTTTCAGCTGGTCCACCGTCCCTCAGACCATGTGGTGGGCCGGACTATATTTTTGGGGTGAGGTGGGGAAAATGAACGAATTCCTATGCCCAACAAATAACCCAGAGGTGTACTTTGTACGTTGTCTACTATTCTGAACTTGTTCTGTTTTCAGCGAATTAAAACACCAATGACTTTGGTGCCAAAACCTAGAAACTAGTTTTCAAAACGAGAATATTAGCTTACTATGTTATAAATTATGGCTACTTGAGAATATACATCCAGAAGTGCAAGACAGTACACAACCTCCAATCTGCTAACACAAACACAAGTTACCAACAAGGGAAAGACATTATAAACCACACTGAACGGCGGGTGGTTCAGAGAGCAGGTACAGCTGCAACACAACTCTGTTTGCCATATTTCAAACTTGAGCTTCCCCTCCCCCCCACCCAACACGCCAGAAAATGTGATTTGACTTGCCTAAAATCCAGGACAAAGCGCCACCTTTCAGAAATTTTCCCTGGACTTCATTTCCACCTTTGAAATCCTGGTACTTTCCGGGAGAATTTTAATGTATGGTAGTCCTACACAATCTCTCAAATAATTATATCTCTCAAATAATAAAACAATCTCTCAAATTTAATGTATGGTAGTCTGGCCAAACTGCGAGAGGCAGTGAAGGATAGGTGTGCCTGGCGTGCTCTGGTCCATGGGGTCACGAAGAGTCGGACACGACTGAACGACTGAACAACAACAACAGTCCTACACAACTCAGTCTGGGGCACCCTTACTCCTGAGGATCAGTTGCGACTTGCCATGCTTCTCAACCAGTAAAAGCAGGGGTCAGCAAACTATTTCAGCAGGGGGCCGGTCCACTTTCCCTCAGATCTTGTGGAGGGCCGGGCTACATTTTGAAGAAAAAAAAATGAACGAATTCCTATGCCCAACAGATAATCCAGAGATGCATTTTAAATAAAAGCTCACATTCTACTCATGTAAAAACACCAGGCAGGCCCAACAAATAACCCAGAGATGCATTTTAAATAAAAGGACACATTCTACTCATGTAAAAACACGCTGATTCCCAGACTGTCCGCGGGCCGGATTGAGAAGGTGATTGGGCCGCATCCGGCTTAGGTTGCCTACCCCTGCAATAGAACATGGATACTGTCAGAACATATGGTGCAAGAGGGATAAGGCCCAGTGATAATGGGATTTCTCTTTTTGGTCAGCTTTCTGTCATAATGAATTGGTCCATTAACAGGTTTCTGAATGCAGTACAGTGGTACCTCAGGTTACATACACTTCAGGTTACATACTCCGCTAACCCAGAAATAGTACCTCGGGTTAAGAACGTTGTTTCAGGATGAGAACAGAAATCGTGCTCTGGCGGTGCAGCGGGAGGTCCCATTAGCTAAAGTGGTGCTTCAGGTTAAGAACAGTTTCAGGTTAAGAACAGATCTCCAGAACGATTTAAGTTCTTAATCTGAGTTACCACTGTAGTTTCTCTTTTACAGTGGTACCTCTGGTTAAGTGGGGTACCACTGTATTAATAATGTGGCAAACTCTCCCATCTCGTGTGTAAGCTGCTGCTTCAATTTTCTGTATATAAAATATCAGCATTGAATGTTTTTAACCTTTTGAGTAATTCATATGAAGCTTGAATCCCCATTACTTGATAGCTCACCTGTCAAATCCTATTTATAGTCTTAAGATATTTAAAAAGCTAGTGATGTGAAATATTTTTAAGTTGCTTTCTAATGTTTGCTGGAAATTATTT